>NC_143014.1:227025963-227327283 GCF_055824585.1 Amblyomma mixtum | reverse complement strand
GAAATGGCGAGTGTTCGGGCATGTTTATTTTATTTTTTTTTTGCTGGTATTGCCAACCTTAGTTTTAGGTTGATGGGGTTTTACTTCCTAGAGGGTCTCAAGCTATGAGGAACGCCGTAGTAAAGGGCTCTGGAAGTTCCGACCACCTGGGGTTGATATCGCACAGAACACGGGCC
Organism: Amblyomma mixtum; assembly: GCF_055824585.1. Lineage (NCBI taxonomy): Eukaryota > Metazoa > Arthropoda > Arachnida > Ixodida > Ixodidae > Amblyomma > Amblyomma mixtum. Next base: position 227,327,107 of record NC_143014.1, on the reverse strand, counting down.
TCTAGAATTTCGCCTCCATCGAAATTCGACCGCCGCTGCCAAGATCAAACCCGTGTCTTTCGGGTCAGCAGCCGAGCGCCGTAACCACTGATCCACCGAGGCGGGCTTATACCTTAGTAATGGCCCGCACTAAATGAAAATAAGAGGGACGCGAGAACAGCTGTGTCGGATTTATTCTGCGGGAAGTCCAAGGAATATGTGCGGCGAGCGAGGTTGCTGTTCCTTTACTGCGTTTATTTTGTTTTTATGCAGAAATACGAAAGAGTAATTTAATAGTGACTGCATTACTATTCGGGAGTAATTGTAATCTTATCGCGCAACTTCTTGTGAGCAGTGATTTTAGCAATGTAATTTAGTTACATTCGCACATTTTTGGCCAAATAATAATAAGATTTGATTTCCTTGCAGAAATAATTTTGCTATTTCTGATTACACATTTCTTACCTGAACTGTTATAGCAGGTAGTTACGTAGCAACTGTTCTCACGACGAAGCGGGTGGATTCACATACGCCACCAACAGGAACAAACTAGCCAGGGCACTTGTACACTGCGGCTTCAATGGTAAAAATGAATCCTGATCAATGCACTGGCTAGCGTTTTGCCGGAATTATCTGTGCATATGTGAACCAAAGCTCACTTCCTCGCCAAGAGGATGTTCTCCCAAATCGGAATGACGTCTGCAAAAGTAGAAAGCGCCCAGTCTAAAGTGCATTATCTGTAGCTTGCAGTTTCGCTTACGAATGAGCCAGTACAAAAACAACGCTTGGTGTTGGAGGTACGCACTCGCATATGCACAGAAAGGCAGGGTTGTGCTTGTCAAAAACCCTTCTAGTCGCACAGACCCGCACTGAGGGTGGCCAAGAGCAGTGCGATTTCGCTTTTTTTTTCTTTTTTTATCTCATGGTGGTAAATAACCCCCCAAAAAATCAATTTCTTGTAAGCAGGTTATGGTGGAAGGAGGCGAACCTAGAAAAATAGGGGCCCCAGAGAAGCGGTCAAAATAATCTTTAAAAAATACAAATTCTGATCGTGAAATTAAGGAGCACGCACCTCCAGCTTCAAAATACATACAAAGAGAAGCTGCGTTCACCCACACCCTGGGAACGTCAGAACAGGATATAATTCCGTCCCGTAAAGAAACCCTGATCATACATCTTAATTTTAGCAACGGAGCCACAAAATATGCTGTCGCGTATTTCCTGTAGGGCAAATGACCTTGCAGCCTTCAACGAAATTTATTTCCTTGATTGCTTTGGCCACTGCCACCTGTCCTCAGATGGTTTGTTTGGAGAAAAGGTGAAGACAAAAATGAAGACCGCATGGGCGCAGCACGTGCATTGCTCGAAGAACGTCGCCTGGAACGTTCCCTGCACCCGCCATCGTCCTACTGCCGGCTGGAAATCGACTTGAAGGCTCCCGTCCAGACATCGGCCAGATCTCTTCCTGGAGCGCATGGTGGAGAGCGAAGGCAAGACCCTGGACACAGGCAGGACCTTCGTGTTGGCGCTCAGAAGCCCGTATAAGGTATGAACTATTTAACCACCGGCTCCGCCAAGCCGCCGAAGTCTGTAGCAGATGCGAGGCATTTGTGAGATGTCCTTTTACTCGTACTTTTGCGCAGGTCGCGGAGTGGCCTTAGCCAGCGTCGCTACTTCACAACGGGCATAAGCCCACGGCAACCTTCAACCGCAAATTTTCTTCCTTCGCCGACCGGCAGCCTCCGATTGACTTTCATGTCTGCTGCTCGCAACTTGTCAAGCACAGGAGCGGTGAGCACTCGTTTCCACCAGCCGGTCCTTATTTAGAAATAACCTTAACACAAACCATGAAATTAATCATACGGTGCCCTGCCATTAACTCGCACAGCGCTCTACCGTGACCTCCACCAGAGTTACTAAAGGAACATTCGACAGTACAAGCTTGTCCCGTGCCAGTTCTGCTAGCTCTTTGAGGCCAGCCAAATATGATAATTTCCGCTACGTGTTGAATTATTTGTGGATTCGCTTTGACGCCTGTGACATATAGAAATGATTAAAGCAGTAGCTACAGACTTACAGTTATCGTTGCCGTTCGAAGCCGTCACTTCGGGACGAAGCTGATACCGGAAGCACAGGTCACGGCAGAGCAATGATGCCGGAACGCAGAATCTCAGTGCTGTTGCGCCCTGTTTCCATGGCTAGCGGCCATGGTTTCAATTCACTCGGTTTAAGACAGTCTCAATATCATAATTAGTAAAGAAATAATATAAATAATCGCATGTGCGGGAATAGCCCTCCAAAGTTCTCCGATCGATTACAGGTAAACCTCTTCTCATCCCTTTTACAGCAATGCAATGCGTGTTTTAACAAAACTTAAGGAAACCAGAATATTTTGCGAATACACTACATACTTCACACTTTCGTCATGATAGCGCAACAGTTCTTTTGCATTATGATGTAAAACAGTGCCGAAAGTTATGACGACCGTTATGTAGTACAGAGTGATGTTAGTGCGGCAGAATATCCCATCGCAGGACATTCTGTGCAAAGTCTGTTGTCACGAATATGTGACTAATTAGCGGGAATGCTCTGCGTATGATGCTATCTAATGTATTATTCAGTATATCTTTTTTGTGAATCTCGTCTTCAAAATATTCTATGCCAATGCTCCCTTGAGCACCTGGAGCTCTTCCTCAAAGAGAGGAATACCGCACAATACGATCCATACTCAATATAGGTAGCCATTTGCTCTTGTCTGTTTTATTCTCGCATCGGCTTCAACGAAGCGTTCCAACCAAAGAAGATATCCGCTCCGCTTCTGCCTGATACCGAAAGGCGCTCTAATCTTAGTGCAATCCCGCTGTATATGCACTGCTCATGGTGGGGGACGCGGTAAGCCGTTCATGCGCAGCAGCTGAAATAGTGTCAAAAGTCCACTTTTATGACCTTAAAGTGGCCCTTGCTACAGAAAAGCGAATTAACCACCCCACCCCCCTGAAAAAAAAACTGTCGACATTGTAGCACGAACACTGACGCAAAAATTTTATATGAAAAGTCTAAGGGTGCATTTCTTCTCTTCGACCTCAAATCGCTAATAATTGCGCCAGCCCCTTTTAAGCAGAGCGCAGCTGCGAAACAATGCTTTGCGCGTACACAGTCAAAGAGGCAGGATTAAAGCGAGCCCTCCCATCATTTATATCTACGAGACATATGTCTCCTCGATATTCGTGCTATTCTGACCAGCCTGTGGTAGCAAGTTAGGCTGTAGCCGAAAGGAGTTTAAAAGCAGTCCACGAAACTTGAGCTGAGTCTACTTTTGTACATTTAAAATTTTTCCGAGGGGAGCTTACCACCGTAGATCCATATCCGTGATCTAAATTTAGTGTGGTCCGCAGACCGCATATATGTGCATGCTTTCTTGACCATGAGGATGGCGCTAGGGCGCGTTGGTTCTAAACAAACATTCGCCCATGGCTCTCCAGCTACCTCTGCATTGGTTCGCTTCCCACGTTAGCTGCAGGTCTTCGACCCGCCATTCACCTACTTCAAAAATGGACGGACACGAGCTGCTGACGCCGACTGCGGTGACGGATCCCACGACGACTTCCTGGGCATGGCTTTCCGGACTGACCCGCTGCCACCTGCGTGCGCCACCAGTCTGGGCTCTGAATTCACTCAGCCGACGCCGCATAGCACAGAGGCCGAGTGAGTAACTATCAATTACAGGGGAACGGCAGAGAGCTACACAGTGACGCGTACGGCTTTTTCAAGATTTCGCTCGTTCAAGAAATTAAAGCGACACCCAACAAAATACAATAGCTTAAATTTCCGCCATTTCTTACATGCAATTATAGGTGATGTGGGCTTCAGTACGGAATTAACCTTCTTTTCTATGCCCGCTTCTATGTTGTATCCCACCGAGTTAACTCGATCGTTTATTTTCGGGTTCAGGGAGTGAAGAAAGCGGTCTTCTTTGTGTCGGTGCTCATTGGCTCCTGCGGTTAGCATGGGGATGAAATTAGGAGATAAGAAGAGGACCCAACACCCCTAGTTTTATTTAAGAAAAAAATGATTGTTTTGCCCTACATCCATTCACTACATCCCGATAATTTTGAAAGGGTAACGTAAATCTTCCACATAGCTTGGCCTTCACGGCCTCCGTAATCCGCCCGGCCTTAGCGCCCTTTCAGTTTCCCGCACGGCTAGTAGGATAATTAAACCTGTTTGCCATACGAAGCGTATTGCCAAGCTCATTCAATGAGCAATCGATGCGGGTTACGAGATCCCTGAATTAGGGAACAATAAAAGGTGATTTTACAACGTTCAAAAATTATTTTAAATACAGCGAGAAATACATGAATGCGGTTTCTACACGTTCATTTCGTAAGAATGATAACATTATGTACAGTCGCGAGTAATAAAGATTCGCACAATGACGACACCGGAGCGTCAAAAATCTCACCGCGTAGATGGGGCTGCGCCGTGCTTTCCGAACACGCTTGGCGCTTTTGTTATGGCATATTTATAACCGCAGCGCCAAGCGTTGCTACCGGCCGCTCCGGTGGCATGTCACTAGTAATCTTTTTTACTCGCCACTGTACCTCGTATGGGCTTATAATTACGCAGTTAACTGCAATTATTTCATAAACTTTTACCCTTTAGTTTAAGGGTGAAGTAATATTGCGACTTGAAATGGCCGCCTGCATTAAAGGTGAGTTTTATTTTAAATTTTAGTAATCACGAATGTGGTCCAAAATACTGAACATCAAAACTACGGAATTTAAATCCCGTTCAGCGGGATTTCCCTCGTTCTTAATGTATAAAATGGCGTTGCTCATTCAATTCTTACTTGAAACGCAGACGATTTTTTGTATTCTACGATATACAAGAACTTACGTTGAATTCGGTGATAATACCAGCCACATGGATGTTATTCTGTAAATTAAGGATGCGGGAAAATCAACCCAAGCAGCTTTCAAATTGTATAATTGGCGTTCGGTATAGCAGCCACATTTCCCATTAAAAAATTTTAAAAACTACCCTCACGTTCGATGTTGACGGCCTTCAATTCCGGATTGCAATCTTGCATTTTCAAATCTAGAACAAAAAGTTTATTAGTTCCATTCATTTAATTTTCCGTCTAACTATTGAATGATATGACGTACATAATGTTCACCTTTCTGTAGAAACTATCTGTACAGATCGCTCCGTGTCCCTTGCAGTTTTCACACAAAAATCTCTGAATGCCAAACTCACAGGCTAACGATGTGAGTGGAATATCAAATATATTCTTAGAAGCATAGATCATTTCGAGCCACAGCACTACTTCAAGGGTTCCAACCCAAACTAGGTATCTTCTGAAATCCCTGAACTCGAGGATGGTGAACAAATAAAATAAATTTTGCCACAACTGGATTTGGAAGACGCATCGGCGCGGAGAAATCAGCATAGCTGGCCACTACACGGGGGCACTATGCTTGGCCGCAGCCAATAACGCCTCGTGCTAAACTGTTACAAACTCTCGCTCTGTGCTTTGCACATTATCATCTTCACTGCCTTCTGTCTGCGGCGGGAACAGATCAGATCAGCTTAAGCTAAAGCCGAGCAAAATCCGAGTCCCATATCGTGGCCGGACGTGACTACGACCAAGCAACGCAAAACCATGAGCCGAACAGGCTAAACACATCCTTTCGAACATCTACTTGGTCACTCAGTACTGTTAATTTTTGGCGTTGGATGCCACTGCGTTCTCCGGTTGTCGAAGGCACCGCCTTTGAGCTCCAAAGGTACTGGACGGGCGCCTTCGCCTCCAAGGCCCATAGAGGCAAAGGCGCAACTTTTGTGTCGTGCGCCTGATTCCATACACATTTGAACATAAGGACCTGATTCGCAAAAGCGTTTGTGGTGCCCGTGTGACAGGAGCGTAAGTAAAAGCTGCGAGTGCTGAGAAGGTCAGTGGATATCATAGGGGAAATTAGGTAACGCAAATGCACTCAGGCACGATATCTAAACCGTAGACTACGCTAACCGCAGCGTTCATGATCTGTTGTTTGTAAGGGCGGCAGAGTCAGCACTAATGAAAGGACAATGTTGTCAGTAATCGCATGGTGTGGACCCTGTAGGATTTGCGACGATAGCGCCTACAAGCCGGTGCAAAATGGGGGATGACAAACGTCATTTGAAAAACTCCTTCATATTCCGATTAAAAGAAATACGTTGGTGACATGTGAAAAAGATGTCATTATAACCCTCGCCGCGAAGGCTACTGTTCCAGTAGCGCAGGTACCAAGCTCATACGTGGTGAGTTTAACATGAGCGAAGCGGTGGCTTGTGGCGCTCGTCCCCTTCCAAATGTAGTTAGCAAAGCCAACATCGTTTTGTAAGATATTATTCAGCATGATTAAAAATGGACATTTATTTTTCCTTATCTGCAGCCGAAGTTCGTCCGCGTCCGCCTCGTGCAGCCGCAGCGGCATCATTCAAGGCGGCCATCGGGTGCCTGTTCCGTCCATTGGTCGCAGGGCCACTTGTCGAGCTCCCGACGCTGTGGCGCACGGTTTCACCGCCCAATACCAGCGGCGACGGGATGTGCCGCTCGATTGCACCGCCGTTCTGGGCGCGGCTGTTGATGGTGGCCGCCATCTGCCACCTGCCGGTTCTTGAACAAGCTAACTGAAGGACCGTATAGGTGATGCAACATGGTCGATCGAAATGTCTTTCACGTCCTGAGCTGAAACAGGCCACGTGCTGAGCACAATGGTATCTTTGTAAAGTAAGTCGCTCTTTAAAGCCACGACTGATGTCAAAGTCTTTCCGTTTAAATGGCAGCACAAACTGACGCAAACACTCTTCTTGTTGTTAAAGGACGTGATGACTACTGGCGCTGCAATTAGCTATTTAGTTAGCGTAGTAAATGATTGAGGTTCAGGTATGGAACAGATGCTCGGAAAGAGATCAGGTGGCACTTTTGCACGATGAGAAGTAGCTGAAACAAAGTGTTTATTTTTCATTTATTTCTCTGGTTTAAATATTCTGCAATCTGCGATGGGAACACACGTGACCGAATTTATCCAGAGGGTGAAGGAAGGCGGCAGTGGTTAAAGCCTGGTGCTTATGGAAGATGGAGGGGAGGAGTGCTAGAGGCTGGTATTGGGCGCTTGGGCAGCCGCCTACCTTGAGTTTAGGGTGGGGACATGGCTGGTACGGGGTGCTTCTGAATGACACACCCGTCTTTGAATTCGATTTCGTTAGCGCTTTTTCGTTTTCGTTCCGCTGCTTCCTGGGCTGTAGTTGGGTTAGTGGAGGTAGATGGTGCCTATGGAGTGTGAAGGTGGGAGGTGGTTGGACGGAAGGGGGACGGGTGTGAAGTCTCCAGTCAATAGGGGGGGGGGGGGGGGGTGTTCTTGCTGGTGGCCACTGCATTCTGGAGGGTGGAGGATGCGCTTTCCGATCCTAAAGACCGACCCACAATCAGACACCGCCATTTCCGTTGTGGCACTTTTGCTCCTTTAGTATTAAAGCCGTGCAAACTGTTCGAAAGAAGAAAGAATGAGAAATGGAGCACAGTATGCGTGTTCCGCTCCTTTTACTGCGATAGCAGTAAGAGTGGCGCTTGGTAATAATGCCAGTATTGTCTGTGAGGCTTCAGGCTCTAAAAGCAGCACCTAGTAGCCACTCCTTCCCCCAAAATTTGTATCCACGAACCACCTTCTGATACCTTTGGTCCACCTCCCCACTCCACGCTCGGAGTCTGTGGCTCTCAACAAGCGTCATCCAGCATCCACCCACGCAACTCTACCTTCGAGAAACGCACCTGCCTCCCGCACCACTTACTTCTACACTCCACAGTGGTATTACCCACTACCCCTCCCCCCCCCCAAAAAAAAAAAGACCACTCAAAAGCGAAACGAAACATCGATAGCGGAATCTACACACAAGAGGCAACCGCTTCCCCACCCACCGCTTCCCCATAATGAGTTGCCTCCACCCCATACCGACACTCATGACTTCCCCCCCCCCCATCTGTACCTTCTAGAAAATACTTGCTCGTACTCGCACAACAAAGATCACAGACGACTAATTTGAAATTTGAATTTTTTTTGTGATTGTTAGAATGGGGGACCTTTTGTGTAGCGTTGCCATTTTGACGTTGTCTAACCTCTCTAAGCGGATTTGGGGTATTATGTGTGTCAGTTGAGTGGAAGGAGTACAATGTGACAGAAAACCGCGCCTGAGAAAGATCCGTGGCTCCATGTGAAGAACAACGCACCGCCGATTTTCATTGCTAATGCATCACAGTCACTGAGTTTTTTTTCTCTCTCTCTCTCCTTTAGGTTCAACAGGCGGTGCGGCAACACTGTCTACTTCTAGGGACATAATTTCTGAATAATAAACGACATAAAAACTTCGTCTCCATCCTTGAAGTGCAGTCTTGATCATCCTAATTATTTTAGCACAAAAAAATGACACATGCTAAGAGAAGACGAGAGACCATGCTCTATGCTCGAGCGGGTACCAGGCTCAATCTTGCGAGCGCCTGGTCATGAGGACGCCCACAGTAGCCACCCCTGTCATGGTGTTTCACCTGACTGCTATCAGGACCGATGTTTCGATTTGATTGGTTCTCAATACGTATCCCTGACAGCGCTGCCACCCATTTCTCCGAGCGCCCCTGTGCTCCGGCAGCGTCTGTCTGGGTCTGCTTGAGCCACGGAGAGGAGCAGAGGCTGAGCTGCTCACAATAGCTTCTCTTTCTCAAACTCTTCACTTCTCGCTGCTCTCCTGAAATAGTTCTCTTCTGGACCTCAATGAAAATAGAGAGAAATGCTCTATTTTATTAGAAAACTGATATTAAATTGAGTTGGTGACTGTAGGACAAATTTCAGTCTGCGAACTATCTCATGCTCGTTAGAAAACACTACGCACATATTTCAGGTCGGTTACATGGAGGGAGCCTAAGCACAGAGCACGAAATTCAGGAGTTCTTTAGGAATTCGTATTCTTGACATCGAGTTTGCTGTAAGACACTAAGATCCTTAGGACGGTGCTTCTCGTACAGGGCAGGTGAAATTAAATTCAACAATTTAGTTCCTTTTTATGGGCTGCTTAAATGTGACTGTTATTTTTTTCTGTACCTCATTTTTTCGCATATCAACCATCACAACTGCGATCTGCACCTTGGTTACCTTCATACTGCCAATATAGTTTGATACATGCTATACGTGGTATATTAATACGTGCTTATTACGTGCTAACACGTGCGTAACCTTAATACGGGCTATATATGCGCAAGAGAATTACACGCTCTTCACATAGACGTATGTGTGTACACCTTGAGTGATGAGCTGAAGATTTATATTTTCGTACGCCGCAACGCTTTTTTGTTGGGATATGGTAAGCGAGCTATTCCCCCAAATGAAAATATCTTACACCAGTGCAGCCTTTAGAGGTAAAATGTCGGGCCAAAGTTTTGCCTTACAATATATTCCTTCCTACCTCCTTATGTTAACTAAATGCCGTAGCTAGCATTCATTTGTTTTGAGGCACTCTGTTCACAGACTTCAGGTTGAACTTTGAATTAATCGAGCATACTCCTGATTATGCGTACGCGCATCCAAAAGACACAGATTTGCGGGGCACGTCGGCTTTCCTGAAAAAAACAAGCGAACTAGTTCATTGCAGCCGCCTCGGTGCCTAAGCGGTTATGGTGCTCGGCTACTGGCCCGAAAGACGCGGGTGCGATCCCGGCAGCGGCGGCTAGAATTTCTTTGGAGGAGAAATTCTAGAGGCCCGTGTACTGTACGATTTCAGTGCACGTTAAAGAACCCCAGGTGGTCGAAATTTCCGGAGCCCTTCACTACGGCGTCTCTCATAGCCTCAGTCGCTTTGGGACGTTAAACCCCATAAACCATACCAAACCAGTTCATTGCAAGACGGGGCCAATAGAGGAGTACTAAAGAGGTTGAATACAGTTCTATAATGATAAAACCAGTAAATGCAGTCGGCACCACACGGTGGGAGAGGTCACCAAAGGAGGGCAATCAAACGTGGAAGTCTTGCATTTTCGGCCGAATATGCATGCACCACGAAGTCATCTTTATAGGGATGTGGCCCATTTTATACCGCAAGCCCCGTGAAGTTTTGTTTTGTGAAGTCACCCTGGATGCGCCAAGCTCTATCCGGCACCAAGCTTGGGCTCACCTGTGACTGCTCATGGGGACGCCAAGGAGGTTCTTGCAGCCATGGTTTGCCACATCGCTAGTGTATCACTGACGGCCGGTGGGTTAGCCGGGGGAAGCCTCCGCATTGTGTTCGAAGCGCCCCCGTGCCACGACAGCGTTTATCTGGATCTATGCGCATGAGAGGACCGAGACACTTTGGACTGTACAGACTATGGTTTTTTGCTGTGGGCCTCAACAGCTTGTTTTTTATGTATTACTTCAGTCAAGATTTACCGAAATGACATAACTTCTACCGAAATCACATTACGTTTATTTTGAAATGTTTCGAACCTAATGATCTACGCAGTGACATGCACAGCCGTCCACACAGGCCTAGTCACTTTGGCACGTTAAGCTCGCCTAACAATAAATCAGAAAACATTTAGGTTCTTAGAACCTGTGAGCTTAATTCACGTAAATAAAAAAGGAACCTCTTTTCACAATAACGCCAGCTTTCAAAACTAGCCTCAGTTACATGTTTATAGTTGCTTTGTAATGTCGCCTATAAACACAACGAGCGACCATACCTGGATGCCAGAACCGCACCGTAGAAACACGCTTGGAACATACAAGGATTGCATCGTGCGGTCTATGTGTCTCCTTCAGCTACATCTCGTCTTTGTTTCGGCACTTTTTAGATGAAGATATCTGGGTGAAAAACAGCATTATGACAACACTACTCCCGCAAAACCTGCCTAAACCTTACAGGCCACCTAAAGGCAAACGTTGTGGTATATGCGCCAAGTCGCGGTGGCTCAGTGGTTATGGTGCTCGGCTACTGACCTGAAAGACGCGCATTCGATCCCGGCCGCGGCGGTTCAATTTCGATGGAGGCGAAATTCTAGAGGCCCGTGTGCTCTGCGATCTCAGTGCACGTTAAAGAACCGCAGGTGGTCGAAATTTCCGAAAGCTCCTCAACTTTAAAGGGCTAAGCTGCAACCTTACCTCTACAAGCATGAATACGTAGTCCTAAAACATCGCCGCCACAGTGCCTCTGTATGCCTTTTTCTAGATAATTAGTGATCAATAATTATTTTCTAATCTCACAAGCCGCAGTTCGTCAACGTTCGCCTCGTGTAGCCTCAAAAGCATCATCGACGGGTATGTCGGGTGCTCACGCCGTCCGCTGTTGCTGGGCCGCTTATCCAGTTCTTGTGTCTGTGGGGGACAATTCCACCGCATAACTTCTGCGGCGACGGTACGTGCAACAGTGGGCGATAGAATGCGCCCGCGTTCCGCACGCCGCTGTTCATGGTGGGCTGGTTGTACCGCCTCCCGCTTTTCGAGTAGTCACCTGAAGGATCCCATAGGTGATACCTCATCACGGATCTCACAATCTTCAAAGTCCTGCCTTGTAACACCTGCTCTCGAGCTTTGTACCATCAACGCTTTGTAAAGTTGTTCCTTCCCTACAACCCCGACGAATGTTAACGTATTCACCTTTAAATCGTAGCGCAGGTGAACGCAAACGCACGTTGTTATCAACATGTGCTTTTACCATATCTGCCATTAGCATAAAAGCCACACACGCCGTTTACTAGTTGTCGACGGCTTGAAACCTGATCTTAAAGCTCACCTGCATTCCATGGGGTTGTGTTAAACGGCTCATGCTTTAAAAGCTGTATGGCGCCCGCCAGACATTGGGTGCTTGACATTTAATGCACAAAAGACCATGCCGTTTGAAAAATTCAGACAAGTGTTTGGACGACTGTACATGTTCGGAAATAGAAAATGGCACTGGGGTGCGATCAATGGAGCTGATCGAATGAGATACTTAAAAAACCGGCACTTTGAACCATTATTACCCATTTTTCGAAGTTTTCCATGTTGCAGAACGCTGTGCCACACTCACCCCATGTAGGTTTTCCGCCTTGCAAATCACCCCTTCAGCCCTTCCGAGAAACCACTTTGACACGCCTTGTACTTGGAATTCGAGGATGGCTTCACAGTCTTTAACATCCATTTTATTTTCCGCTTGTTACTCTCTGCAACGTCCTGAGTCGGTGGTACAAAAATAAATTGCACGATGATAAGCCTCCTGATTCGACAATTCTGCGAAAGCCGTTGCATTAAACCTTGATGATCATTTTGATGCTTCCACTCTGAGCCTGCTACCTACGGGGTAGGATAGGGACGTGGCTGGTGGGTGGTGAATCCAGAGGGCAGCTGGCTTTCACACTGCGTCTTTGAAATCGTCTTCCCCGTCCCTTTTTCATCTCGCTGCTAAGAGGGTTTCTCGTGAATGGCGGCTATCTGGAGGTTAGGGTGGTGGTTGGATGTTCTTCTGGGGGGTAGAGTTGCTTTGGTGAGTGTGTGAGTAGATGGGTGTTCCCTCTTAAGAATGAAGGTGGGCGGAGGTGAGGAGCTACATCGAGGGTGGGGGTGGGGAAGTAAATCGAGGGCGGTGGTGGATGGGTTTACGGCCGCTGGGTTTGGCGGTGCGGTCGGGAGGTGGCTGATGGGTGGTGCTTCACGAGGATGGAGGTTTCTCTTTCCAACGGTGGAGGCCGACTAAAAGAAAAAGACATTCTAGCATTATGACACTTTTAATGCTTTCACACCTGAACTGCATAAACAGGATGAAACAAGAGGAAGGCAGCGCAGTGCCTGAGTTCTCTTCCTTTCACAGCGAAAGAATCAACAATGGCGCTTAGCAAATTTGCCAAAGATATCTGTGTGAAGCCTCGTTCAGTTGCGCTTGTACGTGAAGCCTCCACCTTCGAGAAGCGTCACCCAGCATAAAATACGCCTCAGCTACAGCTATGCCCACGTAACCACCGACACCCTCCTCTCACATGCCCCATTCCACCCGTGCCCACGTAACTCTTATTTTTCTCTCTTTTTCTCTGCCCACACTAATATGTGTCTAGGCAGGGGCACCTTACGGTGCGGAAAGGACTCTATTAATTTTCTTTCTTTTTAAAGCCATTTAAAAAGACGAACCACCTACTGACACCTTTGGTCCACCTCCCCACTCCACGCTCGGCGTCTTTGGCTCTCAACAAGCGTCATCCAGCATCCACCCACACAACTCTATCTTCCAGAAGCGCCACTGACTACCGCATCACTTAATTCTATACTCTACAGTGCTACCGCCCACTACCACCCACCAGAAGACCACTCAAAAGCGGAGCGAAAAATCGGCAGCGGAATATGCACACAAGAGGCAACAGGCTCCCCACCCTCCTAGATAAGGGGTTGCCTCCACCCCCTTACCGACACTCACGACTCCCCCCCCCCCCCCCATGTGTACCTTTTACAAAATACTTGCTCGCAAATACTTACTCGCAGAGCTTAGATCACAGACGACTTATTTCAAATTTGAGTTTTGCCGCCTTGAGTGTAGCCATTTCAACGTTGTCTAACTTCTCTAAGCGGATTTGGCGTATTATGCATATCATTTGAGTACAAGGAGCACAATATGACAGAAAACCGCGCCTGAGAAAGATACGTGGCTACATGTGAAGAACAACGCACCCCCGATTTTCATTGTTAATGCATCACAGTCATTGACTTTTTTTCTCTCTCTTCTAGGTTCAAGAGGTTGTGCGGCAACACTGTCTACTTCTAGGGACATAATTTCTGAATTAGAAACGACATAAAAACTTCGTCTCCATTCTTCAAGTGCAGTCTTGATCATCCTAATTATTTTAGCTAAAAAAAAATCAGACATGCTAAGAGAAGACGAGAGACCATGCCCCGTGCTCGAGCGGGTACCAGGCTCGATCTTGCGAGAGCTTGGTTATGAGGACGCCCACAGTAGCCACCCTTGTCATTGTCCCTGGGGCCTTCGTGTTTCACCTTACTGCTATCCCGTCCGATGTTTCGATTTGATTGGTTTGCATTAGGTATCCCTGACAGCGCTGCCACCCATTTTTCCGAGCGCCCCCTGTGCTGCGGCAGCGTCTGTCTGAGTCTGCTTGAGCCACGGACAGGAAGAGGCGCAGAGCTGCTCACAATCCCTTCTCTTTCTCAAGCTCTTCACTTCTCGCTGCTCTCCTCAAATATTGTTTTCTTCTGGACCTCAATGAAAGTAGAGAGAAATGGACTACTTTATTAGAAAACTGATTAAATTGAGTTGGTAATTGTAGGTCAAATTTAAGTTGGCGAACTATACGTTAGAAAACACCACTACACACATTTCAGGTCTATTTCATTTAGGGAGCCTATGTACAGAGCACGAAATTCAGGAGTTCTTCGGGAATTCGGATTATCGACATCCAGATTGCTCCAAGACACTATGTTCCCTAAGACGGTGTATCTCGTGGAGGGCAGGTGAAATGAAATTCAACAAATTAGTTGCTTTTTATGGACTGCTCAAAATTCACTCGTATCTTTTTTTCTGTACCGCAATTTTTCGCATATCAACCAACACAGCTGCGATCTGCGCCTTCGTTACCTTCATACTGCCAATATAGTTTAATACATGCTATACGTGGTATATTAATATGTGCTTAATGCTTGCTAATACGGGCTATATATCCGTAAGAGAATTACACGCTCTTCACATAGACGTATGGACGGGATGGCGCGCCCCCAGTCTTCCTGGTTGTAAATAATTTGTGAATTAGAAGCGACATAAAAGCACCATCTGTGAATATCAACTGCCGTGTTGATAGTCGTGTTGACGGTTCGCATTCATTGAAATGCACGACGACTGCCGTGCCCAGGGGCCCGCTCTTTGTCGTCAGTATTTTACCTGCATGCGCTCTACAGCAGCTCTTCTTTGTCGGCAGTGATAGACATGCGCACGCTCAGCAAGGAATTCTGTCGTCAATTCTCTCGTTCGTGACGACAGTTGGCAAACAGCAAGAAATGACTGCGACAAGGCGCCATAGCTAGAAACCAGAACACAGTCAATAGTATCAGAAGCCATTGTGAATTGCTGTCAATTACAGCTCCAGTTATTTCAATTATTTCTCTCGGGAAGAAAGGGCACAATTTCGACTGCTTGTAAGAAGCGTAACTGCGTCAAGAAGTCTTGCATGTTCATTTTGATGAGCGCGAAGCAAGGGCCTCCGTGTAGATGCGGCAGCAAGACGCTGCAATGACCGCAGCGTTTGCTCCCACGGCGGGTCTCTAGCGAACGCGCCGTATCTGCTAGGCGCGAGTGGGCACCAAGCTTTGATCGTGCCTGCACCTGGCCGCGTGGATGCCCAAAGCGTCCACCTTCAAGTTGGTCTTGTTCGGAAAACCAAGAGTGGAACTGATGGGCGCTAGCTTGGACGATAAACGCTGCCACTTGTCTTCCAAACGCCCCTATAACGTCTCAGCAGCGTCTCGCTGCATCAGCTCGCAGTACTCAGAGAAAAACCGCAAAGCTGCTCACATTCGCTTTTTCTCAACCCGTTTATCTTTTTTCTTGATGCTGTCCCGAAAGTGACATGTCCGTCAGGACGTCATTTGCACAAATCATCTAATGTTATTCAAAACTTACGTTATATGGAGTTCGCGACTGTACGTGCAAATTCAGCTGTCGCAGGGTATCCTGTTCATTAAGGATACCACTGTTCGTAGAAAGCCTAAAAATAGCTTAAAACTTAAAACTGCTCTGTGTGCCCAACAAATTGATGTCAGATTATTACAGTTAATAAGGTATATAGGGCATCAGAATGCGCACAATCAACAGACGTTCCACCTCCATAAGTACTGCCGATACATTTCAGGACGATTGCACGCTAACTGTCAGCTTATACAGCACAAGCTGGTCAAATGTTTTAGGGGAATCCCCCAAGGTGGAGTAGATTTGTAATAAGGAAGTAATTACTCATTGACATCCACCCATGCGCAGCCATACGGCTACAAAGGAAAGCTATACAGCTTTCTCAGAAACCTCGTAGTTAAAGAAAATTTTGTCCTGGTCCGGGGTTCGAACCCGGGACCCCCGCTTCACCGGAGCAGTCGCTCTACCAATTGAGCTAACCGGGATGACAAGTTTATGGTAGGGCGAGAGCGAATTGATCAATTTGCTCTCGTTGTGGCGTAACTCTTGGAGGCAGGAGTAGTATTACTGTGGGGCGGAGAACGCGGAGACTCCCATGGATCTATGATTGCAGAGAATGTCCAATTCCTCATATATGGTCTTTAACTTATTATCGTTATCCGAACAACTGTGTTCAGTGTCCATTGGATGGAACTCAACAACAGAACCGAACGGAAAACAGAAGAGTTAGAGCACCTAATTCGCTTTTGTCCTAACTACGCAAATCAACCATATTTTTTTTAAGAATTTCAGCCTACTGACGCCTCAGCGTTCAAGGACACTCGATCCTTTATTAACCTCATTTTCGTTAGCCACTGCCCCGTGTTGTCGGATTTTGACTGAAAAAAAAATGGCGGCGACAAAAAAAGAAGACCGCACGGACGCAGCTCGCGCATTGCTCCTCGAAGCTCCCCTAGAACATTCCGTCGAGCCGTCCTTGCTCGAGGGCCAGACTGGAAGTCGACTTGAAGAGCTCCTATGAGATTTCATCCTGATCTCTGCCTAGAGCGTATCGTGGACAGCGACGTGATGTACTTTGACGCCTGCAGAGCCTTCGTGTATGCTGTGAAAAGACCGCACAAGGTATAAAATGTTTTGCGCACCAACCCCGGCAAACAAACGCTGTTTGTCGCGAATGCAAGGCTATTGCGAGTGAGAAATGTTCTTTACGCGTCTTTTTGAGCAGGACACCGAGCGGACTCATCCAGTGGCGATGCTACGCACCGGGCACGCGTACGCAGAGATCTTCAACTGCAACATTGCTTTCAACGCCGACCTGCCGCATTCGATCGCGTTCGTCGTGTGCCGCGGCAACGTCTCTCATGACACGGGCAGTAAGCATGCCCTTCCATTGGCCACAGCTGTAAGACAAGTGGACCAATGAATTTTAAGCTGGCGTCACAATCAGTAGCTTAAGCGCTCTGTTTTTAGCTCCGCCAGAGTTATGGATTAAATATTCGACGGTATAATCATGCACCATACCAGCCTCCCTCGCTCTGAGACGTGAGATGAAGGTGCTAATTTTTGTTACAAGGACAATAGTTAGCGGATTCCGCTTAACATCATTTTTGTGCATTACCAATGAAAATAATATCTCTAGAGGCAAAATTATAATGGCCTTTAGAAACCGTAGCTTTTTCTGCTGACACCGGTAGCACTAGTCATACAAGAGCGGTCGTGCAGGAACTCCGAATGTCACTGTAGTCACTCGCTGTTTGCATTGCAGGCGGACAGGGTTCAAGTTTAGTTGCTTTAAGACTGCCTCAACTGCCTACCTCCGCAGTGGTCTGGTGCCTTCGTGAGCTGCTGTTCCTCGATGCGGGGTTGCCGCGCTTCAAAAAGGAACTCACTAGAGCTGCAGACACCGACTGGGATGACAAATCCCACGTCAACTTGCTCGTCGAGTCCTTCTTACGCACTGACCCACGGCCAACCGCGACAACCACCGATGATGACACGGAATGCACGCAGCCGCAGCTGGAGAGCGCGGAAGCCGAGTGAGTGATTGTAGTCTATAACAGGAGAACGGTAGTACTGACCGTTCAGTCGTACGGTGACGCGTACGGCTTTCCAAGTTTTTGTTCGGGAAAAATATTAATGCTACACCTCACCTAATGGAAGACCTAAATTTTTTTCCACTTTTTGCATTAAAATATTGGCAATGTGGGGTAAAGCGCGCAATTTTTTTACCTTCTTTCCCAAGCTCACGTCCACTTCAACTGGAGCATCCATCTTCGAGTTCAATGCCTCAAGGTTTGCCTGTGTCGGTTGTCATTACAGCTGCGGGTGGCTTGGGGAAGAAATTTAGGAGATAAGTGATGGTACCCAGGACCACTAGTTTGTTTTTTTAAAATGTGCTTTTGCCTTACGTCCATTGATTTTGTCAAAATATGCAAAGCGTACCATAAATTTTCGATATTCTTGGCGTTCACTTCCTCCAGTAATCTGCCAGTCTCTGCGCCCTCTCTGGTTCAAGTAGGTCTATCAGGGCGACGAAGCATCTTTGCTGTAGAGAACAATTCCGAGCTCAATCAGTGAGCAGGGACTGTGGTTTGAACACACGAGAAAAGGGAAGTGTACACAGTGATTTGTAACGTTCGTATATTTTTATTCCAAATACTGGGAGAGACAGATTAGTGAAACTCCGCGCAGGTTGATTGTAAAGTAAGGCTCGCATGTGCCTGGTATGGATACATGATTTGACTATCAACCGCAATTAGCTAATTAATTATAAATTTTTAATTTTAGGTGCCAAAGTTAAATTGTGAAATTGAAGGCAAACCTAAAATTTTCTTTTCCGTTTAAAATTTATTAATTGGCAGTGTCGTTCGAAAAATCGAACGTAAAAAAAGCGCTTTTGAAAGCTCGTAGAGTTGCCTTCCTCCGATTGCATATTTATGAAAATAGCTCGGCGTTTTGTGTAGTTTACGATTCAGGAAGAGCAACTTGATTTTGGCTACAATACCACGCGCTGGGGCGGTATTATAGAAAGTATAAATGCTGATTTGGTTTTAGTTTTAAGGCGTTTAACGTCCCAAAGTGACTCAGGATATGTTTGACGCCATAGTCTAGGACGACAAAAATATCGGCAACCTTGGGTTCTTAGTACACGGGCATAAATCATTTCGTGTGCAGCGAAATGCAAATGACGTGGCGTGGATCGAATCTGCGTCTTTCGGGTCAGTCGCCGAACGCCACAACCAGTGAGCCACCGCGGCGGCCCTAAAGTATCAATGCGGAGAGGCAACCTTACCACCTCTGAAATGCGCATTTTTGATTTTTGACATTTCTAATCACATTGCTGATTAAGAAAATGTAAACTAGGTTTACCTTCGATGTTGACGGCCTACAATGCCGCAATAAAGCCTGGTATTCTGAAATTTAAAATAAACAGTTGATTAGTAAACTTTAGTTAAATAACCCTTTTGGCCCCTGTTGCGTGATTTGACCCAACAAAAGAAATATTTCGCTGCCGTGTGAGCACGGAATAATATACTATCAATTCTTCCTCGGAGAATTCCTCTGGGATCCATCTTGCATTTGTAATCCCTGTTCGCGCATTGCCATTGAGCTGTATGGTCTAAAGAAAAAGACAAAAGTAGCAGTATGGTAGGCATGGGGTGAACCCATCTGTCGATTTATATCTCTCCAAACATCTTCATTGGACAGCACTGCGATGGGAGGATCTGAAGGCCACGGCTCTGGGCTCCAAAGTTCTCGGACGGGCGCCTTCGCCTGCAAGGTCTCTGGTGGAGAAAGCTCAACATTATCGCTCTGTAGCTGCACTACTTACCACATTGGACTTAAGGACCTGCTTCTCAAAGGCTTTTGCAGTATTAACGTTTCAGGTGTGTAAGTGAAATCTATGCAGATACGAGCTCACATGCAGTGAAATACACATGACATAAGCGGTGGCCTTGGGCACTCGTCCCCTTTCCACCTTTATTAGCAGACTCTAGCAGCTTTCCGTGGCATATTTTTTTTCTGCTTGAATATTGATCAATATTCATTTCCTCCTATCTGCAGCGACACTTCGTCCGCGTCCGCCTCGTGTAGCCGCTGCAGCAACATCCAGGAAGACATCAGGTGCTCGTACTGGTCGCTGGGCCGCTCGTCGGGCTTCCGTAAGAGTTTTTGGAAGGTAAATGAGATAATCGGAAGAGACCAAGACCAATCTAGATTCCAGAGAAAATGCATGCTGAAGATATTTTAGCTGAAAATAGAAAACGATAATGGACGTCATCAGGCTTATAATCAGCAGCGTTTCTTAATCGCAGCTGATCATTTAGGGCGACAGAGTCAAAACTAATCAAAGGTCGATATTGTAAGTGGCCTTCTAGACTCGACGCGGCAGACAGTGCGACCATACCGCCTACTAGCCGATGCAAAGCGGGGTACGGCCGAGGTCAACTGGAAAAGCATTGTTCTTCCTATGACTCCAATCGAGTGGAGAGGGTGATAATGGTATTACCGTCACCATCAGCGTTACTTAAAGGTCACTTGCGTGAATAAAGCCTATCCTTCAAGTGTCACAGATGCCAAGCTCGCATGCAATGAATTCCAGATGATTTAAGCGGTGGCCTTAAGGCATCCCCTTTTCTAACTTGATTAGCAGAGTCAGCGTAGCGTAGCATATTTTCTCAGCTTTAATGACGATCAATATTTATTTCCTCGCATCTGCCGCCGGAGTTCTTCTGCGTCCCCCTCGTGTAGCCGGCGCAGCACGATCCAGGAGGACGTTACGCGCCCGCGCCGTCCAATGGTCGCAGGGCCCCTTGTCGGGCTTCCATGGCTGTGGGGGGAAAGCGCCGTATACCTTCGGCGCCTTCGGGACGTGGCACCAGTTGCTGTCGGATGCGGCCGCGTTCCGAGCGCTGCTGTTGAGGGCGGCCGGCCTCTAACACCGGTTGCTTTTCCAGCAGGCTACCTAAAGGACCGAACAGGTGATTCTACCAGTCCTGCCGTTAAACAGACCATGTGCTGTGCACAATGGCTGCTTTGCAAAGTTATTGGCTCTTTAGAGCGGCCGCTGATTATGAAGAATTTCCCTTTAAATTACAACACAAACTTACGCAAACGTGCCAATTGTTCTGAAAGTATACCGGTTTGAAGTCAACTGCCAACAAATAAGCTTGTGTTTACAAACAGCAAGTATGTTTGTATTTAGTTAAAGGCGCATCAGCGAGCTATTCAGGTAGCGCTGACACTTAATAAACTTCATGTGAGGAATAGACGTTCAGAAAAAGATGAGATGTCATGTTTACGAACCTGGGCGCAAGCAGCTCAGAGAAATATTGTTATCATTTATTTTGTTTACGTATATTGCAATCCTCGCTGATAAATACAGCAGGGTTGGATCCAGCCAGAGTAAACATAAGTTAAAAAACTACAGGGAATGCTTACTACATTAGAATTGGAGCGAAAGCACGGATTTGTGCTACGTAGAAGACGGCTGTGAGCAGACAGCGCCGCGGGACGGAGCAGATGGAAGTTGATGACGACGACGCTATCCAGTGCACAGCGCAAGAAGCTGGTGCAGTCAATACAAAATTGAACCATTCCAGATGTTGCATTCAAATCTGCACATTATGCCGTCCTCCCATCTTCGATCTCCCAGCTAACAGGACCCCTTTCGTTGCGTCGTCCAATCTGTCAGCCTATACCCTATTAATTCTCCTTTTCCTCTAAAGCTCCTAATCATTCCAACAGTTCACCGCCTGTGTCTTGGCCACTCCCCCGTAGTGGGTATGTGCCATTCTACTCGAGGCCAACCAACCAACCAACCAGTTTAACACCCGCCGTGTTGACTGCGGCGATAGTCTGGTGGTCTCGCTGAGCGGCCGTTAAAGGAGACCAGTTTGCGCAGCACGGGGTTCGACTTTCAGTCGTCGATGTTGTTTCAATTTGTTTTTCTATTTTTCATGGATTGACCTCTAACTCAGCTGAAGGTCACATTTACACAGTGCGTGATTAATGCTTGAGGTCCCGTAGTGAAGCTTTCGCTTCGTTAACACAGGCAAGAAACAGCAAACAAAGATTAACGTAGCTTGAACATTTTGATAAGAAAGCATAGATGACACAATTTAAGCAGGGCTGGAAACAACTTCAAAGGGGGGACTTATTCTGAATCTTGGTCGCTGGTTATGATGTTTCATTCAATTACTGTTGTTGAAAAGAAAGTACAGTTATTACTTGTGCTTTCATGGAAGATATTGCGAGACTATCTGCCTTGTGGTAGAACCAGATGAACAAAAAATTACTACCGTGAGATTTCTGATAGAGGCAGTTATTAACTTGAAAGAGGAATTTGATTCTTAGCACTCGTTTTTTTGAGCTATTTCCAGCAAGTTTTCCTTAGTTAAGAGCTATTTCGCTCTTGTACGTCCAAATGTGTCAAAAATGAAGCTAGCTTAAGGGAGCAATATATTATTAGTAGCATATGGAAACGTATTATATGCTTCGTACGGTTAGGGAATATAGCAACTGTTATATAAAAACTGGTTGACACTTTTGCACCAGGCCACACCTTCTCTCAAAGCCACAGTCGGCAGCTCGTGGTTAGTGGTGTTTTCAGTTTAGGAGTGCAGTACAGAAACATCAGCATAATGCTTAACCTTGACGGGAATACCACTCAGCACATCATTATTAAACATAAACAGCAGAAGATAACGAAGTACCATTCCGTTGGGGACACCAGTCTACTGAATCTCGCCCTCAGTTATGATGATTAAAGGCAACAAATTGTTCCCGCTCCTAAAGGTAGTTTGTTAGCCAATGTGGAAATTTTTATTTTTATTCCTAAGCGTGTGAAGTAGTTTTTTGTGACATATCTTGTCGGAAGCATTTGAAACATCGGTAAATTTAGCGTTTATTTGTTTTTCCCCATATGTTTCTTTGATAAAATCGTACCCTGTTAAGAACCACTTTGGTACATGTAGACCCGTCTTTGCAGAAGCCAAGGAGAGCCGTTTTTGGAATATTATTTTTGTCCAAGAATTTTAAGATCTTATTGTGTATTATGTGCTCCACAAGTTTGCATGTAGCAGGCATTGGAGAAATTGGCGATAGTTTGAATGCAGTACTTTTGACAGTTTTATGTAGTGGCTTCAATGTACAGTGAGGTGCTCAACAGACTGAACACTTGTCCGTCGCGCAGGTACTTCGACGTTGATTCTGCATGCCCTCGCAAAAATATGTTCGGAATGCTGTCCGGTTCTGACAAATTTTGAATGCCGAAATTTCAGAGCATTTAATATGCCTGGTTCACTTATTTGAACATGTGGTATAAGCGGCAGGTGCAATTTGAAAAAAAAAACGCAGTAATCCGTTACCACTATTAAAGACGGCCGTAAAGCCTTTTGAATGCATTGGACGATTTCTGCCATCGTGAACTGTCTTACCATTCCTGGAGGTTGTAGAAATAAAACATAAAATTTTTTTATGAACTTTGGCAGTGAAAACTCGTAGGCCTTAAACATAATAGCGGTGCTTCTCAACACGTGCTCCACATTTATACAGTGAGGGAACTTCACCTTTTTTTACCAATTACGCGTCTACGAATTTCGATTTTTTGTTTAGCCATTTCAAAAGCATTTGGAAGCATAATGTATAACCAAAAAAGTCCCAGGGTTCTTGCCATTTTTCTTTATCTGCGGAACGAAACTCTCAGCGAACACTTTCACTAAGTTTTTATACTTACACCAAAGTTAATCTACATCTTCCGTGCTTCTTGAAAATGCATCAAAGATGAACGAATGCGTGTCAGAAATTTGCGCATCATCAGCTCGAGGAAGGTCCCGGTAAGACGAATCTCTAGGTTGCTTATCTGAGACGGCGTCTGCACTGGTGAGTTGAGGAAGAAGACTCAGTGGAAAAGCCAGCTGCCATGAGAGGTTTAGCCACCTTTCCGCCTCACGCTCCTAGCTAGGGGATTTCCCGTCCAGACACGGTCACCCTCGACACCTCCCACCCCACCTGTACCTTTCGAAAGCGCCACCTGTACCTCTGCCCAACTTAACCCTCTAGAAGAAAACTGTAGCCTCTGTGGCAAGCATCAAAGCAATCATCGAGAAAAAATCCAACTGCTATCGTCACTTTCCCACATCAGGTTCAATGATCTTCCTTTCCACTGTTTTTTTTTTTTTGTCGTCCTTCGACCCGTATGCTTTGTGTTCTACCACCGTCATGAATCTACAACTAGCCACAACGTCTCCGTGCTTAAAGCCCAGTGTGAATTCGGCGGCTCCATAGCTCTCGTGAATGCGTTATGACCGAGGCCACCGGTTCAGTCATCCTCATTCGTCTCGGGAGAATAGGAAGAATTCCAAGTGACGTAGCTGCGCCCTGCACGCTCAACTATGAATTATCGTGTAGCTCGAACCGGAAAGAACTGAAATGAAAAATTTTGTATGCGCACTAATCGATCTCAGGTAAAGCGACGCGTGGTTACCGCTTGATAATAAATAGTCGCTGCCATGCAGCTCATTTAATGCTTCCAACCTTAACTGCATGGGAACTTCTAGCGAATATTTGCAGAACTTACATCGTACATCAGTTACTTGAAATTTGAATTTTATCTTTTTAATCACTAATCACTATTGGAAAGGGAGAATTAGATTTTATTCATTTTATGATGGTCTCACCGACTGTACAAGTAACAACAGTTTGTGTTTCGGGATCCTATGCGGACTCCGCGATTAAAGCAACTGTTTCAATGGAACAAATAAAATTGGGCACAAAACCGTGCCTGATAAAGATGGGTTGTTCTATGTGAAGAACAACACATGGTCCATTTTCATTGGAAATGGGTCAAGTCACTGAGTTTTTCTTTCTTTCTGTCTTTCAGGTTCAAAGGGCGGCGTGGTTACGCCATCTGCATCTTTGTAAATACATTTTTTATTACAAGGGAGAAAAACTTTGTCTGCACCTCTCAAATGCCGTCTTGATCATCCTGATCACTCTTGGCAAACACAGGGATGCGGGCCTGACTGCCGAGCTCGCGACCCATTGTTGATTGTCGCTATTTTACCTGCATATGCGCTCGAAATCACCTGGTCTTTGTCTGCGCTCACCGAAATACACACGCGCAGCAAAGAAATTCTCTGGTCCGTATCAGTTCTCAGAAGACCGACACGACTCCGACGAGACGTGACAGCTAGAAACCTGGACACAACCCAAAGAAGCTAAAAGCCCGTGTGAAAAACTGACAACCATTGCCCAGAAAAAAGCTCTGGGTCCTGTGTCGACTGCTTGGAAGAAGTACAACTACCTCAAGAATTCTTGCAAGTTCGTGTTGACTCTGAGCACTAACACGTCTCTGTGGAGATCGGGCCAACAAGGTGGCGCACGCACCGCGGAATTTTGCTCATCGTTTATTTGGGTTAACGCCCCAAAGCGACTCAGGCTATGAGGGACAACGGAGTGAAGGTGTCTTTCTTTAACGTGGGGTTCTTTAAGATGCACTGACATCGCTCGTCTAGAATTTGGCCTCCATCGAAATTCTGCCGCAGCGGCTGGGATCGAACCCGCATCTTTCGGGTCGTCAGCCGAGTGCTATAACCACTGAGCTACCGCAGGTGGCCCAGGAGCCTTGGAAAATAGCTTCTTCCTGACGAGTGCAAGGTGCTCGTTTATTCGAGATGCTCGCTTGACGTCTGTCCTGCTTGTCCAAAGCACCAAAAAAAACCAATCAAGCATAACTGTAGACGAGCCTTGCGTGCATTGCGCTCGAATTCATTGTTCTTTTCTCGACAACAAAAACGAGCAATGACTTCCTTCTCGGTTGATTTCGACTAAAATGGCTGAACCGGTTTAATATCACCAGGCGGCAGAGTAAACTCGACAACTTCATCTCTGCATTTTATAACCGCCACACAGTCTTCACCTTACGTTTAAGAATGCCTTTTACACCGATGTTAATCGTCCGAGAGTGCTCAACTCTTTCAGAGGGAGTAATGTTTTGGATCACCAAGATTTTCTTGGTGGCAACGAATTCGTCTTGTTTACCCTCCACTGTGTAACACTGCCGGCTCCGAAATTCTACACTTTCTAGTAATGAGATGCATTCGCGGGTCTGTGGTCAGCAAACTTGCCCTTAATTTTGACAACGTGATCATTCAACGAGGATTACAGTTTAATAAAAATTGAACTCCAAACAATATAAACCTTCAAGTGAGCTCCGGATTGGTCGACATTGCGCAGTGGTCCGAATAGAACACAAGAACACCAAACACAGTGCAATCTAGGTCAAAATATTAGGCAGCAGTTGCGGCAAAAAACAGCACTATTGAATAGCTAGAGGAAAACGTTAGAGAACAGCGGAAACCGCATTGGAGTCATACGAAAGCACTGAGGCCTCCTCGCCGCCTCTGATTGCTCTCCTTTACCTCAATGTCGATTGTGCCATCACGCCTTACAATCGAATCACATAATTTTAAAACGCAGTTAATACACGTTACCCTATAATCAATTCGCATTCAAGTCACAATTATTCATTTAGTTCGCACTGAATCCACTTAATTCACATTTTTACACAACTAATCGACAAACATTTTATTTATTTCGAACGTAATTCATTTATTTTTGGATGTATTCATTTATTTCATACATAATTCACAATTCACAATTGATTTACTCTATTTCACCTTTCATTCATGTTAATGCATCATTAGCTCACACTATGCCCACATCAATCCACCTTAATTTAGAATTATTTCACCTCAATTCTAACTAATGTACCTTAATTCACCTTGATTTACTACTGGCGTTTCTATATTTTGTTATTATTGATCACCCAATTGTTATTATTGATCACCGATTAACCCTAAAACCCCATCGTTTCACCTCGGTATTTATTTTGGACATTAAAATTTCGCGCCGCGTGTTGATTCCGCCTACTTTTCAGGTCACGTGAGGCAATCACGTGATACATCACATGGTGTGCCACGTGGCACCGCACTTCCGGCGATTCAAATTTCCCGCCATTTCCGTCCTGGCCACGCCCAACTTTGGTCTCTTTTTTGGCTCTCATTAATTAACTAATGATTACATCGGCCCCAAATTTCTGCAGCGCATCCTAACACCATCCTCCTTCGATTACAAGCGGTTTTGAGGCGATATCTTTTCAGAGTTTCGCGCAATTCCTGCGGGCACGATTTTGATTAAAGAAAGACGCCTACATAGACTAGTAATGCTCTCCCATTAATAAAACTGACCAGTGGTACAAGACGACTAAACAGTGCTTCTTTCGCCTCAAGCTGCTGCTGCCAAATGAGGGATGCTGTGCCCTTATAACGGCGCCTGGGTGATGACATGTAGTCAGCGCAGAAGCAAGGGGATCCAGAAGATCAGAGCATATGACAAGAGCACCACTTACCACTAGCCAATGCAAGCGGCCAGGCTTTAGGCAGCCACTGATTGGGTAGCATGACGGCAAATATAATGAAGATGCCTGCAGTTGAACAACACAATTAAACAGTGCTCCTATCGAAGAAAAACGCTGCAGCTGAACAAGAAATTATTTCACCCCGCAAATAAACCATGTCCCCATGTCCCCAACCATGTCCCCAATTTTGTTGGCCATTACCAGCTGTCCTCGGATAATTTGTTCACAGCAAAGGTTGAAACGAGGAAGTTTCGTTTCATGGGGTTTAATGCCTCAAAACGACCCAGATTATCAGGGACGCCGTAGTGGATGGCTTCGGGAATTTTGACCAACTGGGTTTCCTTAACGTACAATTACATCGCACAGCGCACGGACCAAATGAATTATGCCTCCATTGAAATCGGACCGCCGCGGCCGGGGTGGAGCTCTCGTCTTTCGCGTCAGCAGCGGAGCACCGTAAACACTGAGCTACCGCGGCGCCTTGGAGACGAGAAAGAAGACCGCACTGGCACAGCTCGTAGAGGCAGTCCGTGGAAGAGCAGCACCAACGGGGAGGGGAGAGAACAGCAGGACTCCGAGCAGCCGTGGCAGAAACCAGCCAAGACCTCGGTGGGCTGAGTGGCTCGGCTGGTTTCTGCCACGGCTGCTCGGAGTCCTGATGTTCTCTCTCCTCCCCGTTGGTGCTGCTCTTCCACGGACTGCCTCTGCGTCTTCTGGCCGTCTTCAAATTTTGGTGAGGCCGTTCCGCGAGTGGGGGATTTGGCCAGGTCTTTCCCCCTTTGGATGTAGGTTCGAAGGCTTTGCAGGTTTTCCGCCATGGCTATGTCTTCTCCGGGCTCAGGTCTGGTAACCTGGTTCGCCAGTTTACCGGCTGAAAATCTGCCGCTAACATCTTTTAGTCAAAACGGTGTCAAGCTAATCCCTGTGGCGCTGGTCCCTGTAGGAGATGGTGTAATTAAAATAAAAAACTCTCGATTGATCCAGGAGCAGCTGAAGGCAGCCACCAGTCACTATCTTGAAATTTCGGAGGTGCGACCATTTGGCAAGAGAGGAATTCTATGCAAATCGGCTCACTTGGATTGCGTTGCCGATTTGCTGCAGTGCACCTCTTTCGCCTCACTACCGGTGAAGGTATTCATTCCCGAGCAGCTAGCCTGCGTAAAAGGAGTTATCCGCGGTGTGGATCCTTCCGCTACACCAGGGGAAATTCTTGCAGACTTTCATGACGCCGGTGTTGGCATCCTGTCAGTTTACCGCTGCAGCAGAGAGGCTGGAGGCTCTCGAACACCAACGGAGTCGGTTATTGCCACATTTGCAGGGTACTCTTGTCCATCCGAGATCAAAGTTTGGCCTATTGTTTACCGTGTAGACCCACTGCAGCCCCGTCCTTTACAGTGTAAGAATTGCTGGCGGTTCGGTCACAGTGCCAAATCTTGCAAGTCCGCAACGCGCTGTCGCGTTTGTGGCGGTGATCATGCACACGACATTTGCACTTCTGAGTCGCTAAGCTGCTGTCTTTGCCACTCTGATCACACAGCTGACGACCCCACATGCCCGAAGCGTGCCGATGAGCAGAACGTCTTGGACATTATTCAGCGTGACAGGTGCTCGCGCGCTGGTGCATATGCCCGCCTTGACAGACGGCAGTGCTCATACGCAAGTATTGCCCGCACGACCACTGCTGATGTGGAGGCAGCCTTAACTAAGTCCGTTGTTGCTGCGGTGGAGAAGGCTGTTGCTGGCGTACTTGACCGCATTATCAGTACGTTCAGCGATGCCTTGTCCCAGGTCATTTCCGCGCAGGCTGCTTCAACGGCTTTAAGTAACCTCAACTCGTCTACCTGTCCTCCCTCCTCTGCCACTGCTGCTATTCAGCCCACCACCCCTTCTGCCTCCACGTCCGTCGATGTAAATGACTCTGACCAAGTCCCCCTCTCTAACGCTTGTGAGTCAGATGTTGAAATGACTACTCCATCTCAGAAGCGTCGTGCTTCCTCTTCTCCTTCGAAATCTGACCATCATCATGGTAAGACTAAGAAAAGTTCGCTTGGAATTTCTAAGAAAACAGATGTCTTGAAAGAGGCTGTTGCGGCTACGTTTTTAAAGCAATATCATGGCGGGAATATCTGTTCTACAGTGGAATTGTCGCTCTATATCTTCATCTTTCCCCGATTTACAGCAGCTTATACTAAAACATAGTCCAGACATTATTTTAATACAGGAGTCGTGGCTCAATCCTAATCGCCCATTTGCCATTAAAAATATCTCCGTTTTTAGAAATGATCGCCCAAACGGCAGGGGCGGGGGCTTACTAACATTGATTTCAACGAAACTGTATCATCGTGCTAAAGTGTCTCACAAAATTATGAGACCTGATTGTGAGATACTTGCCGTTGAAATCATTATTCCGCAGTGCGCCCCTGTTACGGTAGCAAATATCTACTTCCCCGCAGGAGTCCGTAGGACGGATGAGCTCGATGCGTTACTGCGCAACAGCAGACGAGTAGTTCTAGCTGGGGACTTCACTTCTCATCATGTAATTTGGGGTTTCAGATCAGACTTTAGCGGGAAATTACTTTGGTCTTGGATGTCAGCAAACGGCGTGTGCTGTTACAATAGTCGCGCCATAACTTACATGAGGGCTAATTCTCGACCAGCTATTGATTTAACGCTAGCAGTTAATGGTACAGCGGTATCTTCGTGGTGTACAGTTGACTGCGGTACGTCCAGTGACCACTCCCCAATCACTTTCACTATTGCGTGCAGTCCAGTCAGGGCGACTGGTTCGCCACAAAAATTTATAAATACTAAACTGTTCAAGAACCTCCTAGGTGAGGCCCTCTCGTCTGTTGCCCCCTCCGATAAATCTGACGGGGGCCCTCAAGTATTAAATTCTGTGTTAGACGCCTCTCGGCGAGCAGTCTTTACAGTCCGGTCAGGCGTTGAAAAAAAGACTCCTTCCAGTTGGTGGAATGACGACTGCGATAAAGCCTATCGTCAAAGGAAAGCTGCATGGAAGAGTCTAACGCACAACCAGTGCCCAAAGAACTGGATAAATTACAAATTCTTTGCAGCCTCTTTTAAACGAACAATATCTAAGGCTAAGGATGATTACAATGCCAGCTGAATATCTATCTGTCTAATCCTCTCAACCGGAAGTCTCTTTATAGATTCATGGAACGTACCCATGTGCTGCCCTCTTCTCACATCTCTCAGTCCACAGTATTGCCTCCTCGGGACGAAAAAGATAAACTAGAGTCCATAGCTCAAGGCCTTGCTGTGCGTTTTAGAGCTCGCACTACCTTTCCACCAACCCCGTTTCATTTGGGTGGAGACTTCACTAAGGTATCTGTATCTGATTTAGAGTCTGTAGTTAGTTGCCAGCAATCTGCTGCCCCGGGGATTGACGGAGTAACAGTTGGCATGCTAAAAATCCTAATGCAAGACTTTGCCCCGTACCTCTTGCAGATTGTGAACTGGTCTTTGGAAAAAGCCTGGATTCCACAAAATTGGAAAACAGCGAAAATTATTTTACTGCTGAAAGAGCAGGGGAAGGGTTTTGATCTCGACAATATTCGGCCGATTGCTCTCACATCAAATTTGGTTAAGCTTGTAGAGCGGGTAGTCTTCAGCCGCCTCACGAGTCATATTCTGAGTCTTCAAGGTTTTAGCGAGGCTCAGATTGGCTTCCGCCGGGGGTGTTCGATTTGGACCGCGCACATAGACTTGGAGAGCCGTATTAAGGTTGCTATGAGGCAAAATGAGGTATCAGCTCTGGTTACTTTAGATATTGCAAAGGCTTACGACAGCGTTGAACACAGCATTTTGCTTCATAAACTGGCTAATGTACAACCTCCTTTGTACCTCTTTGCGTGGATAGGAGAGTTCTTAAAGAATAGAGCGTTCTTTTGTTCTAAGGGTACGTTAACTTCTACAACATACGCCCAGTCTAGAGGTGTCCCACAAGGTTCCGTTCTTTCTCCGTTATTGTTTAACATACTAATGCGTGATATCCCTATTCACCCAGCTGTAAAAGTTTATGTGTATGCGGATGATATTGCTTTTTTCGCTTCTGCCAAAGACATTCATATCCTGTTCCAATTACTGCAAGAGTATTTAAATGCTCTGGAAGTTTGGCTAGACAGCATAAAGTTAACTTTAAATGTGAACAAGTGTGCTGTCCTTGTTTTCCCACAAGCAACACCTCTTTACATCTCTCTGTCGTATCACTCTATCCTCATCCCGCAAGTTGAGTCAACAAAATACTTGGGTATAATATATGACCCGCATTTAGACTGGCGGCCACACATAAGAAGCATTGCGCTTAAGGGTGAGCGCGCCCTTGGCCGGTTGGTGAGGATCAGCAACAAAAAATTCGGTATGCGAAGAGACACTCTACTACTTCTTTATAAGACCTATGTACGGCCAATCCTTGAATTCGGCTCCGTTCTCTTTTCTGGGTGCCCAAAGTACAAGCGTGAACCCCTGTTTGTTATGGAGCGACACGCTCTGCGCCTTTGCTTAGGTCTGCCTAAATCAGTAGCTAATGCTGTGCTGTACTTGGAGGCGCGAATACCTGATCTCAATTCCCGGTTGGAGCTTATCACTGTGCGGACATTTTTAAGGTCTTTGGAGCCTGTTCCTGGATTGGCTAACCCTATATTTACAACGAACCCAACTCTCTTCTTTGGTACTCCCTGGCCTCGGTACAAGCTCCCTCAGGTGGTGTTCACTAACTCCCTGCTGTCAAATATTTTCTGTTTCAATGAGATCTTTAGTACTAGTCAACCACAGGCGGGCTGACACGGCAGTCTTCTTTGATAACACCCTCCCAAGGAATGCTAAGAACCTGCCCACCAATATGTTAAATGGGCTCATAGAGGAGTACCTAGACAATTTTCCTAACCATATTGCCGTCTATACAGATGCCTCCCAGCAAAATGAAAAGGCCGCTATTGGTATTTACTCAAGGGCTCTTGAATGGAGCTACTCATTTCGGGCCCCTGACTATACCCCTATTTTTGTAGCTGAGTTTCTGGCTATTGAGTTGGCCTTAATAAGGATTCCCTGCAGTATCACTCGGGTTATTATACTCTCAGACAACCTTTCTGTTTTGGCAGCGCTCGAAACCTCGAGTGATACTCCTATGAGCCGTTCCCTTCAATTTTTTATTCCTCCACATGTTTCAGAAGTTCGCTTTCACTGGGTCCCTGGGCACTGTGGCATTGTTTCTAATGAGAGGGCTGATTATTTAGCAAAGTCTGCCCTTGATGGTCCTATTGTTCCTTTCGTCCCAAATACTGTTCACTTGACTCTAGCACGCTTTCAGCGATTCCAGCGTTTCCACACCTTGAGCCATGAGCCTCTCCTCGCTGCAGCAGATTTTCAACACCTGGCATTTCCTTGGAGTGTGCGGATGTGCAGTTCGAGGCAATGTGAGGTGTCCATGACCCTTTTGCGCTGCAGGATACCGCGGCTAAATCTTTATTTATGCCGATCGGGGCTTTCGATGTCCAACCTTTGTGAGTCTTGTGGCGAAATTGAGTCTATAGAACATTTTTTCCTCTCCTGCCGGCGGCTCGCTGCTCTCCGTAGAATTTACTTGGAGATCCCCCTCGCTCGGCTTGGGCTTCCTCTATCTATTCCGATTCTCTTATCCTTCGGGGCAAGCGCCAAGGGATATGCCCTGAAACCAGTGTTCGATTCTATTCACGATTATATAATTTCATCTGGTAGATTCCTCTGCTAGAATGTGAATTCACAACTTTTCTTTCTCCGTATTTTTTGTTTTGTACAAATTCTAGCTCTGCGTCCCAAATTTTAGATTTAATTATACTCCATTCCCTGTACACGAGTGCGTTTGTATCCGCTATGCACCCTGGCCAATCCCCCGCCGTGGGTATGTGCCATTCAGCCCGAGGTCATCATGATCATCATCATCGTGCATTGCTGCTAGAAGCTCGCCCAGAGCATTGTGTCCGCCTGTCTGCTCGAAGGCTCGCTGGAACTCGATTTGCAAGACCCCCCATGGCGCTGCGGCGAAGTCTCCTTCTGCACCTTGTGGTGGTGTCCAGGATCTTCGAGGCGAATATCGTGGACACCGGAAGGAATATCATGTCTGCGGTCAGACGCCCGCACAAGGTATAAGCTCTTTGCGCAGACTCCGATATGCGATGCCATTGGGAGACAGCAATGTTCTTTACGCGTCTTTGCCGCAGCACGTAGAGAGCGCTCGGCATGCGGTGATGCTTCGCCCCGGGCAAGCGCCCGCAGAGATGTTCAACCTCAGCATGGCTTGCATCGTCCAGCTGCGGACTTCCTTTGTGTTCCTCGTTTGGCGCGGCCACTTCAACGAGGACACGAGTGGTAAGCACTGCTTTCCATCAACGGGGCTCCCTTTCAAAATGATCCCTTGGCGATTGGTGTAATTAATCACTTACTGATATGATATTCTGGATGCAGTCATTCGGCTTTCAGCTCCGCCAAAGTTATTGAATTAACATTCGACAGTATGAGCACGCACAATGCAAGCTGCACTTGCTCTTTGATGTAAGCCAAATATGCTCATTTGTGCTGCAAGCACAACTGTTTGCGGATTCTTTCTGACATCTGTGATGTCCAGGAAGAATGAAATTAATACCTTCAAGCTCAAAATGATATGGCCGTGTTCAACCGCAACTTTCTATGCTCACATTGGTACCATAGCTAACAAAAGAGCGGCGCGCTACAACCTGTAACGTGCGTTACGGCAGCTTTTTGTCGTTATCATGGTCAGCTACGCTATGGGCACTGGCAACAACATGCGGAACCAAAGATCTGGTCACCGCGAAAACGGGGAAAAAAAAGAAACTTTTATTTTGGTGCCCAAAGATGTCGACAGTAAATGCAGCAGGTCGCTCGAGCTCCGCGTCGTGAGCAATGGTTTCCGCGTCTGTGCCGAGCCGATCTCAATGTAAACCCGACCCACAACAAGTCTGCCGTGAGCATTTTGCGTCAGTCTTTTTGACTGGCGGCTCCTAGACAAAGCCACTCGTGGGATAGTTTTATGCGTCCAGGGATTTTATTGCATTATAAGTGGAAAACCAGCGGAAAGGACGCGTTCATAAGCAAAAGTACACAGTACAACGCTGTCCCGCCTTGTCCTGTGTACTTCTGCTTGTGAACGCGTCCTTTCCGCTGGTTTTCCACTTGCGTACCATGCACCGACTGGCCCAACAAGTACGGTTCCTTACGGTTCCTGAATTTATTGGATTAATTAGTCACTAATATCAGACATTTCGACCTTTAGCACAAAATAAATGTCAAATGACAGCTCACCATTTGTAAGCAAACAAATTGGCGGAGACACTTAAGCTCCGCCTTGAGGGGGTACGATGCGATAGCGTACTGAATTCTCATATATGCAGAAGGTCATTCGTTACCTAACTTTTATAGTGTTGTTGGAGTCCTCATGCCACTCCTGGCGCAGTGATGCAGCTGTAAATCGATGTACCACTCCCTGCGATGGCAGGTGCCCCGACTGGTGGGCCTTGTGGGGCCCACATTGCTCATCCCGAACGACCATTCATTAATTTAAATGCCACCTGCCACGATGGGCCATTCGCTCACTATCCTTTGAGCAGGTTGTGATTGCCCTGCAAAGTCATTTACCTGCCTCTTAAATTGCTCTCTGGGGACCTCCTGCCAGAGCCCTGCCCCTGATTAATCGCTCAGATCCCTCAGAATGCTATTGCGTCAAAAATGGGTGAACTCCGCTGAACAGGGCTACTTTTCTTTCGTATCGCTCCTTCTATACTGCGTCCATGCATTGCACGCTTACTAAGATGTGATGTGCCTGGCTGACTCATCCTGTTCGCTCAGGATATTCATGGAGCTCATATCCACAGGAGCTCAGGCAGCTTAGTCCACCTTGGTATTTAGATGTGGAGTGCGAGCCGGCCAGCGCGATTGCCACCGCTACCCCAGCTGCCACCGCAACCATGTGACGTCACTGTGAATAATACCTATACCGGATTATTCGAAGCCGGCTACGCACCCGCAGTAGTAGGCGCGCGGCTAGCTAGGGCCATTGAGCTTGCACAGAAAGCGTCGACAATTCGTTATTCGTCAGGGCTCGTTCATCTCCTCAGGGCTAAATGTTTCTATAAAGGCCGACCCACATGGAGCGAACAGACGCTGTGAATTTCATGGGGCGCGGCGGAACTGCGACTCGCTGTCGCCGTGCTGCACCACACACGGCGAAAAACGCGACCGGAGCAAGACCGCAGCCATCTTAATTTGAGTGTTGCTAACAACGGCATGGCCTTAATCTTAGTATACAGAAACAAAAAAGATTTTTTAACTTACTGTAAAGACATTGTTTATTAGAGGGCGGCAAAGAAAACAAATTATTGTTTAGATTTGTTTTATTTTATCAATTTTGTCTTTATATATAGACCGTACGCTAGAGTAGGCAGAATAAGGGCGCGTTCACACTTGTCGAAATATCTGGCGAGCGAAGCGGATTCGCTCGCCGCAAAAAGTAGTGCCTATTGTCATCTGTCGACGCCCGGGCGTGGCAGAACCGCCACGCCGCAGGTGTTTCTCGCTTTTCTACACCACGTCGCCGCTTGCCGCGTGCACAGGTACAGTGAAAAAAAGAGCATAAATTTACTCTGTCTACGTACTATAAGCGTATCCATGCTTACGTGCCCTAAACGGCGGCGCAATCCCACATTTAGTTCAGCATATGCTACCAGAGACCCAAAAATAAAATCAGCGTAGAGTTGCGCCATCTGGTTCTCAAGACGGGGATCATTACTGTAAACAAACCGACTCTACTCTTAAGCCTAGAAGCGGGAGAACTGTCACTCCAAATAAAAAAATAAAGCTAAGTTATCACTTTTACGTTTTTTTATACGTAAGGTGAGACGAAGCGAAAGATCTGTTCTACATTTACGGCCAGTTAACGCACTAAAAAACGCAGCAACAACGAGAATTCACTTCAAACGAGGGGGCCGGCTTCGAAGGGCGCGCCATGTTTGACGCCGCGCGGCGGAAATTGGTCTGGACCGATCGACCTCGCAGCGCCGCTTTCCGCCCCGGTCGGCGGCAAAAGCGGCCGAATCCGCTTCGCTCACCGGATTTTTGGGCAAGTTTGAACGCGCCTTAATAATCGGTGCGCGCAAATTCGAAGATGTCGACTCTGGTTGGTTGGTAGAATCAACAGCGGCGGTTGGAAGCAAGATGCGGGACCAGAGCGCCCTCATTGGTCCGCGCTGACAGCCGCATTCGCCGCTTCCGGTGAGCGGCTGACCGCCAGGCGAACGTATCTAGCACGCCTTGGTCGGCGGCCAAGCGGCCGCCGCCCGGCAGCCGTTCGCAGGTTTTTCGCGAGAAAATCGCTACATGTAGATTGGGCTTAAGGGAAGGTTTCCAATTCGCAATGCTTCTTAAGCCACGACCAAGCTGGAAAATCGCATCGGCATAAAGCCAACCTCCGACCGTTGCTCTGCAGCTTCCTCCGCAGTGGTCCGGTGCCTTGGCGAGCTACAGGTCCTCGACGCGGAGTTCGCGGGCTTCAAAACAAATCAGACGCGAGGTGCGGACACCAAAACCTGGATGGCACCTGATGGCACCGAATGCACGCAGCCGCAGCCGTCGAGCGCGGAATTCGAGTGAGTGATTTCAATCAATAACAACAGAACGGGAGAGAGCACGGTTTTTCCAGTTCGGAAAAAAATTAACGGAACACGTCACCTAATTAAATAGCTTAAATTCTTTTCATATTCTGCATAAAATTTTTGGAAATGTGAGCTTAAGCATGAAATTTTTTCACCTCCATTCAGAGGCTTACTTCAAAATGTTATCCGGCCGAGTTAATTTCACCTTTTATCTTCCAGTTCAACGCCTCAGCAACTTGGGTTTCCCTGTATCTGTGGTCACTACAACTGCGGTTAGCTTGGGGAAGAAAACAGGAGATAATAAAAGGCACCAAGGCAGAGTAGTTACATTTAAAAAAATTGTGCTCTTGCACTAAGCTCATTGACTGTCACAATTTGAACAGGGTAGCGGAAATTATCGACGTACTTGGCCTTCACGGCCACCTGTAATCTTCCAGGTCTTTCTTCGCTTTTTTCTTTTTTCGTTTCCTTGCTGTGTGGGCTTGCACAGTGTGGCGTTGTGGATTGTAGGGGTAGGCAGATCCATTGTGGGTAGGGATTCTGTAGTCTAGAGTTGGGTGAGTGGATAGTGGTTGTGACCTCTGGATGGGAAAGGTTGGCCGAGATAGGGTGGAAGGGTCAATCGGGAGTTGACAACTGCCTACCAAGTGTGGTTGTGGCTGAAGTATGGGCTTTTGAAGAGTGGAGGCTTCACTCTCCGATGCCACCGAGCGACGGACAGACTCCGGTATATCCGCGTTCTGACACTATTACTGATTTAACTATAAAGCTGCGGAAACTGGACGGAAGAAGAAAGAGCAAGGCAAGAAAGCGCTCGTGTTCTCTTCCTTTCACTGCTTTAACACTAACAATGACACTTCTTGAAAATGCCAGCTTTATCAGTGTGAATCCTCGCTGATTGAAGCCTCCACCCTCCAAAAGCACTTACCAGCCACCACTCCACACTGAGCCCCTCCTTGTCGGCCTCCACCGTGCAAAAGCGGCCTTTACCGCCCACTATCCAACTCGACCCTTCCGAATCGCCTCTCTTGACGAAACAACCTGCGGTAACTCCACACTACTCATCACCTTCTAGAAGACCACTAAACAGCGGAACAAAAAGAATGGCAGCCGATGTGCGTAATTGAGCTAAATACGGTTATGTGCGCTAGAAGGAAGTGTTTCGCAGTTTTGCAATAATTAAATATTCTTATGCTAAGGCTTGGTGGCGGTGTGTCGTCACTAAAAAACGTGAGCCACCTCATTATAAACCACGTGGCTCACGCCCAAGCACCTTGCCCAGAACCCAAGGGACAGACTAGCACCTGCTTCATAAAGCACGTGGCTCAAGCCGAAGCAGCTTGGCCAGAACCCAGTTGGCAGGCTACCACCTGCTTTATAAAGCACGTGGCTCAAGCGTAAGCAGCTTGCCCAGAACGCAGTGGGTAGGCTACCTTCCACCTGCTTTATAAAGCATGTGGCTCAAGCCTAAGCAGCTTGTCCAGAACCCAGTGCGCAGGCTACCAGCTGCTTCATAAAGCACGTGGCTCAAGCCTAAGCAGCTTGGCCAGAACCCAGTTGGCAGGCTACCATCTGCTTTATAAAGCACGTGGCTCAAGCCTAAGCAGCTTGCCGAGAACCCAGTGGGTGGGCTACCACCCACCTGCTTTATAAGGCATGTGGCTCAAGCCCATGCAGCTTGGCGAAAACCCAGGGTGGCTGCCACCTGCTTTATAAAGCTTAAGGCTCAAGCCTAACCAGCTTGCCCAGAACCCAATGAGTAGGCTACCACCCACCTGCTTTATAAAGCACGTGGCTCACGCCTAAGCAGCTTGCCCATAACCCAGTGGGTGGGCTCCCGCCCACCTGCTTTATAAAGCATGTGGCTCAAGCCTATAAAGCTTCGCCAGAACCCAGTTGGCAGGCTACCATCTGCTTTATAAAGCACGTGGCTCAACCTTAAGCAGCTTGCCCAGAACCCAGTGGGTAGGCTACCACCCACCTGCTTTATAAGGCATGTGGCTCAAGCCCATGCAGCTTGGTGAAAACCCAGGGTGGCTGCCACCTGCTTTATAAAGCTTAAGGCTCAAGCCTAACCAGCTTGCCCACAACCAAGTGAGTAGGCTACCACCCACCTGCTTTATAAAGCATGTGGCTCAAGCTTAAGCAGCTTGGCCAGAACCCAGTGGGCAGGCTACCACCTGCTTTATAAAGCATAAGGCTCAAGCCTAAGGAGCTCACCAAGAACCCAGTGGGTATGCTACCACCCACCTGCTTTATAAAGCATGTGGCTCAAGCCTAAGCAGCTTGCTTAGAACCCAGTGGGCAGGCAACCACCTGCTTTATAAAGCATATAGCTCAAGCGCATGCAGCTTGGCCAGAGCCCAGTGGGCAGGCAACCACCTGCGTTATAAAGGATATGGATTAAGCCTAAGAAGCTTGCCCAGAGTCCAGTGGGTTGGCTACCACCCACCTGTTTTATAAAGCATGTGGCTCAAGCCCAAGAATCTTCACCAGAAACCAGTGGGCAGGCTATCACCTGCTTTATAAAGCATATGGCTCAATCCTAAGCAGCTTGCCTAGAACCCAGCGGGCAGGCTACCACCTGCTTTATAAAGCAAGCAGCTCACCTCCCGCAAGACTCAGACAACGGCTAAAAGCAGGCAATGGCCGCTGCAAGTGCTAGTCTACTAAAAGCGACCTCGAAATCAAATTCAATGGCACAATGGAAAAAGAGCTGCCCATCAGAAGCACCACCCACAATGCCACCTCTCCACCCCATCCCACTAACTAGGTGGCTGACCGCCTTTTCATTGCCACCCTCGACCGACAACCACATTCCAGCTTCCCCCACCTCTCTGCCCAGCAACCCACTCTAACAAAATTCTCTCAATCCTGTGACATCTCGTGTAAAAGAGCGAAAGCATCAAAGCAATTATTGAGGACAAATCCAACTGTTATCAATGCTTTCCCACATCAGGTTTCTTGATCATCCTTTCCAATGTTTCGTTCTTGCTTCTCCTAATTTGCGTTCTTTTCTACCACTGTAATGAGTATACAACTATCAAAAAGGACTCCATGCTAAAACCCTGTGTGAATTCGGCGTCTCGCTAGGTCTCGCCAAATCCGTGATTACCCTTTAATCGAGGCCACCAGTTCATACAACCACTTTCGTCTCTTGGGATGAGGAACTGGCTGAATTGCACGCCACAAATCTGAAGCCTGCACGCCTGACTAACAGCACTCGTAATTTATTTATTTTTATTTTCTTTTTTTTATTTTGTTTCTTCTCTTATTTTGTTACCTTTTATTTCTTCTATTTTATTTATGAAACCCATGCATTCACTAGATGCGCCTTTATTCATGCTCAAACCCTGCCCTTCGTGGATCAGTACATAGTCTCTACTACTGAGGTCTAGCTTAGGATCAGCGGCTTTTACCGGCACATCTTAGCGAGTGTGACATTCCTTTCCGCGCGGTTTCCAAATGATTTTCTGTCGACTGTGAAACGGAAGAAACTGTGCCGTGCTTTGTGCGATATAGTTTTTCCCTGTGCCATTGTACAGGGCCTTATACAGTGGAGACCCTGGCAGAGGTGTTTTAAAGAGGGTTAAAAAAAAGTAGGTGCCGCCGGGAAAACACTCTTTTCTTTAAGCTGCACACTGGAATCTTCCGGTATAGAAGTTTTTAGAGGGAAATAAACTATTTTTAGCCTGGGGATCTCACTCTTTAATTTGCATAAAGCCGGAAACAATAGACCACTTTTTTACACTGTTGGAAGGGGTTTATTTTTGCGATGTTTTGCAGCGAACCCTAAAGAAAGAATTACCGCTAGACCCGTATGACATCCGGTGGTTATCTGTAGAAAATGAGGACGGGGTACCGTTTGACTTAGTAATGGTGATAGGCCTCCACTGTATATGGCGCTCCAGAATGGCAGGCTACCATTGTAACTAAGACGCAACACCTTCCCGAACGTACTTTCGGGAAAGCATGGACTGGTTTCTAGACGTCCAGAAAGCCGCAGCGGAGCCTGTGGAGTTGCTATCGAGACTAGAGCCCCTGTGCAATTTGCGTGAATTTTAATCTGACGAAAACAGATTCAAGCTGCCTGACCACGACAGTGCCGTGTGTATGTACATAGCGTTTAGTGTGATTTGTTGATTGTTTGTTTTCTTGAATGTTATAGTTGGATCCCCAGCCTCGACACAGCTTTTTTTTATAAGTAGTGATGCCGAAACGCGGACACATCTGCCGAAAAGGCTGCTAAAGACAGTATGAGGCACTAAAGGCTTTTGCTATAAAATATTAAGAATTTGTTTTTGTGATCGCAAGGAGCTTTCCCGTATTGACAAGTCATTTGAATGCCAGAAACAAAACGACACCCATGCCGCTGCTGTGGGTCAGTGGTCATGGGGCTCGGCTACTGATCTGAAAGACATCCCGACTCAGCCGGTGCGGTCGCATTTCGATGGAAGGGAGATGCTAGAGTCCCGTGTGCTGGGCGATGTCAGTGCACTTTAAAGAAGCCCATGTGGTCCAATTCATCCAGAGCCTCCCACTAAGGTGTCTCTCATAGCCTGCGTCACGTTTAAACGTTGTACCCCTTAAACCAAACCAAACCTATTATTAGGCACAAAACCTAGCTTGACAGAGATGCGTTGTTCTGCGTGAAGAACAAAGCATCACAAAATTCCATTGAAATTGTATCACAGTCACTATTTTTTTTCTTTCTGTGTTTTAGGTTCAAGTGACGACACGGCCACAAAGATTTCCTCGTTGGAAATAATGTATGAATTAGACGTGCCATAAAAATTTCGCTGTGCCTCAAGTGCCGTCTTGATCATCCCGTGGACGGCTTGCACACACTGGAATGCTCGTGGCGAAATTGCGCACGTGACCTACTCTTCATTGTCACTATTTTACCTGCATGAGCTCGACAGCACCAGGTCATCTTCCACAGTGACAGAGATACACACGCTCAGCAATGAAATTCTCTTGTTCGTGGCGATGGATGGAAGAGAGCAAGACACGACTGTACGATAAGACGCGATTAGCTAGAAACCTGAACTCAGCCTATAGTAGCAAAAAAAGGAAATGTGAATTGCTGCCAGCCATTTCAGAACCAGTTATTTCACTCGATACGTACGGTGACTGCCTTTATAGCTCTGTAAGAAGCTCTTGGCGCTGTTTCGTCTCCTTAGAACAGGCGCAACTGCTTCAAAAAGTCTTGCAGGTTTGTTTAGATGGTGACAGCGAACAACAGGTCTTCGTGTAAAAGCTGGCAACAGAATACCCCAAGGCCCACGTGGTTTTCTTCCACGCTGGGTCTCGAGCGGTCGCCTTAGATTTGCTAGGCGATCTTTCCTCCAGCTGGTCACGGGGGCACCCATAGCGGCCACCCTGATTATGACCCATGGAGCCACGGTGTTTGACTGTACTGCTATCAGAACTAAAATGTCAAATTGATGGTCGTTAGCTTTGACAGAAAGCGCTGCCACTCTGTTTTTTTAAGATCACCTGTGGCGCCCGCAATGTATGGCTTGGTCAGTTCGAGTGGCTGAGAGTTATGGCTAGGGTTGCTATGCACATATACATAACCATGTGTGGTTCACTTAGTGGACCAACTTGACCAGGACTTTGACCTTGTCCTTTCACCTTGAACTTTGACATTGAATTTTGACTTTGCGAGTTGTCTTCAGACGCAGTAAAAAGCCACATAAAAATAATGTTGTGTGACCTGATTCAATTCACAGTTGTGACGTCAAGTGTGGGATATATATTACAAAAGCTGTGCGCTTGACTTATTCAGACGCTCTGGAGGAAGGACAGCGCGCTGAGGAGCGCGCGCATAGTGACATACATCTTAGAACATTGCGGCAAGCCGCTCCTCTACACCCGGCAGATATCGCTTGCTTATGTAACTTTCGCTACGTAAAACTTGGTTTGGCCTAGTTGAACCGCTGCCGTACTTTTTTTTCTGACCCTCTTCCCCTGATTTGTCGCCGTTTTCAGGGAATGCTTTTTTCATCACCACCTCAATGAAGCTTTAGAGTACCTATTTTTAAAAAAAAACTAACACTAAATTGAGTTGATGACAATACGTATCAATGAAGCCGTCCAGCGACGTCACGCTAACTAGAAAACACTACTACACGTGAATCATCTCAAAATGGCTTACTTAAACGACTGCGTTTGCACCGCAAACTGATGTTGAGCATCAGAATTAATAAGCTATACAGCCTGTCTGAATTGACGAACGCACGAGGTTGGAAACGACGATGCGCCTTTTCCATTTTCACCTGTGGTGTGCCCAGCCGCACGGTTGCCTATAGAACCGCTGGAGAAATAATGCCGGCGGAAGCCGCCTTGATGGGACTGACGTCTGACACCCTACATACGTACTGTTATTTCTGTCGCACAGCCCTTTTAGACGGTGACTGCGTTTTGAGTGCTCTGCGTTGAGATTGCAAAAAAAAACATGGCCCAAAGACTTACGACAGGTCAATCTAAATCAGAACAACTGAAGTGAAGTGAAGTGAACTTGTTCGGCCTGATCTGGTAGTCTCGAACACTAACCCTGTGACACGGATAAGGGTTTAGTTGCTATGGCCATGAATAACGGAGTGTTGATGCGAGCCTGTTATATCTAACCACATAGGCCGCAGGCAGCATTAAAGGGCCTCCGCAAATATCTTAAAATGCACATTTCACAAAAATATCAGGACAATGTTCAACCAGGTTCCATATATGATTTCGAAATTAGTATGGAGTGTCCACTATAAAAGGAGCAAGACATAAAACTGAACTCAAAAGGAGCACTCAACACTTCCAACAAAGCAGCTCTTAGGCAAAGAGGTTTCTGACTCTGCAGAGCGGGAATGCCTAATTTCATCTCATTTAAAGTAGTAGGTTTCTCGATTATTGTACGGGGGCCATCTGTTAGTGGAGCCGCTTCATTGAGGCGGCAGAAATGTGATTTGCATTGGATTCTACCTTACGCAAAGAACCACATTAATAGCCGTAGAAAGCACCAAGAATACCAGTGGTTTCACTGTAAGCATTACCTCTATATCGAATTTGCAGAATCTTTTTAAACAAGCAACCTAAGTTTCATCACTAAGTGACCGGTTAGAGAGTTGGTCATCATTTAACCTACGGGTTATAGGCGTAATTAAGCTTCACTGATATTTTTCTGCGGTAGACTGTTGCAACTGTGCTTTATATATTATCGATGTCGTCAAGATAGGCTCCTTCAGTAAATCTGTCCGCCTCAACCAGCTTTTTTAGGATGCGCCCAAACTCCCGAAGGCCAAGGTGCTTCACAATTGTTCTTCGTGATGATACTTCAATACAAAATTCTAGTCCTGCTGTTTAAACAGGTACGTATCCCTTTTGAAAAACTCAGATTGTGTCTTGCAAACATATCTTCCATGCTAGCACTTACACTGCGCTTGAAAATTTCATTTGGGAGGAGATATTTATCCCACCCAGTTTCGGGATTACGCCGACAGAAGATTCCTGCAGTGATCACTAGAAAACATCGTACGCACCCATAAGACACGCACACAAGATAACCAGTCAAAAGAAACGCAGGTCATGTGTAGCCAAGAGTTTGAAGAAGAGCGAAAATGTGCAAAACGAGTAATAACAATTTCTTGCCCGTCGACGGCAGCAAGGTTGTACTTACAAGCCCAATCAGTGAGCAAAGTAGAGAAGGATTCATAACGCCCGTGATACGCAGATCAGTCCTCAGTATTGCAAAAAAAACTAAAATCACAAAGGAGTAGGATTTGGGAATCTGGGCGGAAGAGGTTAGCAAACCACTGCAGAGCCTCACAATGCGCGTTGTTTCTGGTATATAGCGCTAGCCAACTGCTAAATTTTCATCGACGCCACATTTCATCCGTTTCATCTCTGGCTTCACCTGCACAGCCAG
Source organism: Amblyomma mixtum (assembly GCF_055824585.1). NCBI lineage: Eukaryota > Metazoa > Arthropoda > Arachnida > Ixodida > Ixodidae > Amblyomma > Amblyomma mixtum. The sequence goes on along the minus strand of NC_143014.1, from coordinate 227,282,463 downwards.
CGGCAGCTTTTACACCTCAGGCCCTAAAAACCCATCGGAGAAGAACGCTGCCACTTCCTTCCAGCGTCATTGGCTGGAAATCAAACTGGGGAATGATTATGTAGGCTGCATCACTTTGAGAGCGCTCATTATAGCAGTTCCCGCGTGAAAGAGAAATTTATCTAAAGTGCCGCACTGACACGAAAGAGGACGACAGAAAACACCACCAGCATCTGGCCGCCATTCTTCAGATATCCAATGATCTCTCCAGGACAAACAAGCAAAGCTCAAGAGCAGGACACAGCACTCAGGAACACCTTGTGGTGGAGACGCAGTAGAAGCTTCCAGCGCGAACTGTCATCTAACAGGTCTTCGCCTTTACCTGCTCATTGCTTGAGGAGGGTGGGCCTTTGAGGGCCATCCCCTCGCGCTCGTAGCTTTGTTTTCAACTGAAGTGCCACCCCAAGCTGTCCGTCAGTATAGCATCAGCGTACGTCATCCTGCTTGTGTGGTACGTACGTTCGTTCTGCCCTTGCACATGTTCTCTGGCCGATACACAAGTATGGAAATAACCATCTATCAGATGTCATTGAACGTGCACCGCCTTTCTTTATATTAATGTTATGCTTCCACATAACTCTCACCGACGAGCCAGACTGTCAATTTGTTTTTAAAGCTCTTCGCTTCATGGGATAAGGCCGAAAAACATAGTCATGCGAACGCCTGCAAAGCGCACGCGCGAAAAATGTACACCCGTATTCATGTACATCGTCTCTCGTAAAAAGTAAATTGGTCTTAATGGTAAGTACTATACGTTTCGTTCCCCTCACAAATCTCTTCCTATCTAAGCCCCTCGGCTAGCCCATTAACTTTGCTGTACGCTGTCACTAGGGGCACTTCTTTGCTGGAGGATGCACTAAGTATGTAGACAACTGCGAAGGCCTATACGGTGATTCGTTTGCAGGCTTACTTATACACTGTTGTTGAAAAAGAAGACGCGAACTGAAAAAAACAATGAGGCAAAAGAGAGGAAAGCTCTTTCTTGTAATTAGACGTTAGTGAGGAATACCTGTAGGGCGGACAATCTTCCGATTACCGACATTACCTTCATGTAAGTGAACGAAAGTTAACCTGCTCGCCAAACAAGGATGCTGTCCAGGTTGGCCAAAGCCACAATGATGTCATCAAAGATGTCAGCAGATGTCTGTGTTCGTACGATGCAGGTAGATTTACGAGTGAGCCAGTATAAAAAGAACGCTGGGGGCTCCGACTATCCTTTCGCATATGCACCGAAAGGTATTGTTGTTCTTGTCAAACGCTCTTACAGCCGCACATAGCCACACTGAGGGATGGCAAGAGCTGCGGGGTTTCTCTTTTTTTTTTGCTTTTCCATTCGCGTTAAAAACTGCAAAAAGAAAACATTTGATGCAAGCCATTAGTGTCAGAAAGAGTCACCTCAGTGAGGCGGGCGAAAAATTTATAGAAAGGCGTAAAAATTCTGATCATGAAATTAAGGAGTGGGTTGCTCCAAGATCTAAATATGAACTAAGGCAAAACGCCTTCGCCCATGGAATGGGCGCGTCGGAACAAGAAATGATTTCGTCCTCCAGCGGAACTCTGATCATACTACATAATGTAAGCAACAGAACCACAAAATATTCATATGTCACGTATTACCCGTAGGTCAAATGACCATGGAGTCTTGCACATTTTTTCTATGAACCTCGATTTTTTTCTCTGCTGCAGCTTCTCCTCGAACCATTTGTTCAGAGGAAAGGTGCAGACGAGAACGAAGACCCCACGGGCACATCTCGCGCATTGGTGCAGGAAGCTCGCCTAGAACACTCCGTGGACCCGTCCTCGTTCTACAGCTGGCTAGATCCAGACCTGAAGGTCTTCTTGGGGACTTCGGCCAGATCTCTTGCTGGTGCTTGTGGTGGAGAGCGAGGTGAGGAACCTGCACACGGGCAGGAACTTCGTGTCGGCAGTCAGAAGCCGGCACAAGGCATGAACTATTTCCGCACCGAATCCGCTAAGCAGACGCTGTGTGAGGCGAGGCCATTGCAAGAGAGCAATGTTTTCTCCTCGTCTTTTTAGGCAGGACATGCAGGCACCGCAGCCATTGGCGATGCTTCAGACCGGGCACGCGCACGCTGAGGACTTCAACTGCAACGTGCCTTGCATCTCCGATCTGCGGCCTTCGTTCGCGTTCGTCGTCATTCGCGCCCACATCGGCAAGGACCCGAAGGGTAAGCACCCCTTGCCATAAAATAGAGCTATGTTTAAAAAATGGCCTCTACGCAAGCAGTGTAATTAATATTATGCCTTCATGATATTAGTGACCCTGGCACGCCGCTTTTATCCCCGCCACAGTTCCAAAGTATAAACTTGCACATGGGCATATGCTCCACCTGAGAGGTAAGATAGGTATGCTAATTTTTGCTGCCAGCAAAATTGATTGCAGAATCCACTTGACACCTGTGACTTCAGGAAGAATGAAAGTATTGGCGGCACACTCAATATGATCATGGACATTTGAAACCATCACTTTTCCTCTCACGCCAGTAGCACGCGTCGTAGCAGAGCGATAGCTCACGATTGGAGAATGTCACTGCAGTTGCGCGGAGTTGGCGCTGTTAGCGGCCATCATTCCAATTTACCCGCTTTAAGACAGCTTAAAGTTAAAAAATAGTAAACTTATGTATTACATATTCATATGCGGGGTTAATAACTCTTTAAAGTTTCTCGATTGATTGCAGCAGCCCACTTCACACACGAATAAGAGCAATACAACGTGCGTTTTAACGAAACTTAAGAAATATTATATACGTTGACACGCTCCCCAGTTTAGTGGTACAGCAGTTTTTGAATCTATGCACTCTTTAAGAGCATTCTGATGTGACGGCTGCAACATTTTCTTCGCTGTATTTCCCGCGAAAAGATGTTTTTTTTACAAATACGTGACTTAATTGAGGAAATGCATTGCATTTTCAACTACCTACTGCAAGAATCAGCACATCGTCTTTCTAGACACTGTGCCTGAAATATTACCTTTGCAAATCTTCCTTGAGGTCGTGTCCCTACTCACGAAAGCGAGAAATTGAATCTCATGAGACCTTTACTCAATTCAGGTGACCTTTAGTATCATACGCGGCTTTATTCCCGCGCGGAATTTACCGAGCGTTTTAACAAAAGAAGCCATCAACTCGGGCTCTTCGTCATATCGTACGGCGCTCGAACGTTGCTGTTCTGTTGCTGTATGCGCACCGCTGACATTGGGGCATGCAGTAATTACCATGTGCGTGAGAGGTGAAACAGCGGCGTATTTTGAATCTTGGAATCTTAGGTTCGCTCCGGCTACGGCAAAAGAAATAAATGGCAAACAAACCACCGTCGTGTCTCCAGCACGAGCACTGTTACCAGATTCCTACATTAAAAACTTCAGGGCGTATTTTGCACCTTTTGTAACAAGATTGTAAAATTGCTCTTGCCCCTTTTGGGGACACGGTACAGCAGCGATAGCGAATGTTCTCCGCGTGAAAAGAGACAGCATTAAAGCTTCTTCTTTATTGTTTATGCGATCTAGTCGTAAGCCTCCGGATTATTCCCATTCTTGCAAATTAAGGCAAGCCTGTGATAGCAAATTATTGTTCAGCCGGAAGGAGTCAATACCATCAGCTCAAAAAACCTGAGCTCAGCATACCTTTGCCCATCAAAAACGTTCGCTTGTAGACCGCATCACATTAGAGATGTATCGGTGCACAAATGTTAACAAGAGGTCCGCGGAACATAATTACGTTCATGCGTTCTTAACCACGAAGGAGCCGGAAGGTTGCCTCGCCAATCAACAATCTCCGCCTATGGCTCTGCAGCTGCCTCCACTGAGGTCCGGTGCCTTCGTGAGCTGATGGTCCTCGATGTGGAGTCCGACCGCTTCAAGGAAGAACTGACACGAGCTGGGTACGTCAACCGCTGTGATGGCGACCACGACGAACTCCTGCGTGAGCCCTCCTTTCGCACTGATGTGAAGCCACTCGCAACGGCGGCCCAAGATGGCGCTGAATGCTCGCATCACCAACCGCCCCTAGAGAGCGCGGAAACCGAATGAGTGACTGTGCGGATAGTTGGCAACACAGTGAACCGTTCGGCTTTCTCAACCTTTCGGGTCATAAAGAAATTACCCTAATTTAGCACCTTAAATTTTGTTCATTTCTCACATGAATATATTGGAAAAGGGGGTGATTCTAAAGTCCTTAAGCGGGTAATCATTTTACCTTTTTACAGAACCTCTCTTCCATGTCTTTCCCGCCGAGTTAACCGGAGGTTTTATTTTCAGTGCCTCAAGAAAGCGGGTTTCCCTGTGTGAGTGGTGATTGCAGTTGCGGTTTGCCTCAGTAACGAAATATAGAAGATATATGAGAAAGGGGTCCCAGGCCACTGCTTCGATTTAAGAGAAAGAATGATAATGTTGCACTACGTTCAATCACTCTCGCACAATTGGAAAGAGACAGCAGAAATTTTCAACGCTCGTAGCCTCCACCGCTCAGTGTAACCTGCCAAATCATTCGACCCTTTGAAGTTCATGTAGGCCTAGTAGGGCAAATAAATTTGCAAGTACAAAGCATACTGCCAAGCTCGTCGCCTGAACAGTGACTGTAATTTACGAGACCCCTTTAAGCTATGGCTGTGCCAAGGTAGACCGATCCTTGCCTTAACGGCCGGCTAAGGAAGCGCGCAGGATAACTGTTTCATCTATGGCGTGCCTTTCCTCGCACCGAGAACATACGGGGCGTTTAGTAAAGATTTCTCCTGACTCACTTCCATTTATTGCAGGACGCTGAAACTGCGCATGTGTAATGACTTAACTCACTATAGGTCAGGTGCCAATGTGCAACTCTGAACTAATAACAGTCTTTCTTTTAGAGGTGCTGAAGTGGTGTGAGGTGTGATAATGGATGCATTGGAATACAGAACAGTCATCCAGTTCGTGTACTTGAAAGGCCGCATTGCAAGGAGACGTTCAGTGAGATAAAAGACGTTTATGGGGAGGATTCTCCATTATTTGATGTAGTGAAGAACTGGTATCGTCAATTCAAATGTGGTTGGACTTCGGTGGAAATGGCTTCGATTGCAGGGCGACCCCACTCCGCTATAGATGAACACAGCATCCAGCAAGTGGAGGCCACAATTTTGGAAAACCGCCGGGTAACCATTCGAGACCTAGCCCAAAATGTCAAGATTAGTGTGGGGTTCATGAAAAAAAATCCTTCAGGACTATGTTCATATGTGTAAGGTATCCGCTCACTGGGTTCCCCGGCTGCTCACACCTTTCCAAAAGCAGGAACGAGTCGAATGCACTAGGGCTCTTTTGAGCACGTGCCGTGGAAGCCAGGAGGACTTTTTCAACAGACTGATTGCACAGCATTAAAGCTGGGTCCATCACTCTGATCCGGACACTAAAGTCCAGTCGATGCAATGGAAGCACTCGGCCTCACCGCCTCCAAAGAAGGCACGCGCCCAGCCCTCGGCGGGCAAGGTCATGCTCAGAGTCTTTTGAGACCAGCATGAAGTAGTCTTGATGGACTTCCTAGAAAAGGGTGCCACGATTACTGGGGCATAGTATGCTTCACTGCTGTGGAAATTGCAGTAGGCTATGAAAAGCAAGAGACGTGGCATGCTCACCAAAGGTGTCCGCCTTCTGCAAGACAACGCCCCAGTTCACAACTCACATGCTGCCCAGAGGGAAGCACGCTGCTGCGGCTTTGAAATTCTATCGCATCCCCCTTATTCACCCGACCTCGCACCATCAGACTTCCACCCCTTTCCAACAATGAAATAATATTTGAAGGACAAGCATTTCCTAGATGATGAGACTCTGATTACTGGAGTCACAACATGTACCTTTGGAGAAACCTGTCGACTTGTACATGCGAGGTGTTTGCAGTTGCATAAAAAAATGGGAGAAGTGTGTGTTTCTGGGTGGCACCTATGCAGAAAGGGACTAATAAATCTGCAAAGTTTCATTGCTCTCCGTCCACAGGAAGTGGGCCAGGGGAAATTTTTAATGAACGGCCCTCGTACGGTTGCCGCCTGCAGCTCAGAAACACAATGATTGTTGAACGCGCAAATCTTCTATAGCGAAGTAGATTTTTGAGGTCTCATTCACAAGCCACCAAGGGACCTTTGCTTCAGTGTCCCTTCTGCTAATCTTCTAGAAAGCAAGCTTATGTTTTGAAGTTTTCGTAATTTGCTTGTTTTTCGTTGGTTTCTGGAAGGACAGGATTTTTTCGGAATTTTTCGTCCTTCACTGGACATGTCGCGTGTTAGTATCTATATGGGTTTTCCCAGTTCAGCATTGTAGTGATAAGCGTCTTGAGTCGGCTTATGAAACGTCATGTAATTTTACAGAAGCCGGTGTACATGCACAATTTCTTGCTGGAGAGCGTCACTTCTTATAAATTTGGAGCAAATTTGTTTGGTTTGGTTTAGGGGGTTCAACGTCCCAAAGCGACTAAGGCTATGAGAGACGCCATAGTGGAGGGCTCCGGAAATTTCGACCACCTGGGGTTCTTTAACGTGCACTGACATCGCACAGTACACGAGCCTCTAGAATTTCTCCTTCAAAGAAATTCTAGCCGCCGCGGCCGGGATCGAACCCGCGTCTTTCGGGTCAGCAGCCGAGCACCATAACCACTGAGCCACCGCGGCGGCGGAGCAAATTTGTGTTCGTCCTTTCCATTCCTCTTCTTGTCCTGTCTTTGTAGTTACGCTATGGTGTCAAAGCTGCTACTACTGCTATTTCGGCGCTACAGCGTGCTTTCATTTGGCTACTCGCGGATTCTGCACTCTCGAGCAGCCGACCGCGAGGTGCGCATAAGGGATGCCTTGATTCCCTGCCTCTTTTTTTATATTCTGACCACGCTGCCGACAGATTACTTTGCAGAACTGCTCTGTAAGTGGTAGTTTTATGAGCCTCCTGCCTTGCTCCAAAATTCCTTAACATTTCTCATCTCGCGTTTTTGTATTTATTGATTCATTACATGGTGAATTTCACCATACTTATTAATCTGGTTGTTTTCTTACTTTTGTCCATTTCTTTCATCACTGATTTCTTCCCTGCCGTGGTCAAAATATAATTTCGGGAGAAGCGCAGTCTTGACGAACACAACCGAACCATTCCTATGGTGAAAAAAATGCCGTCAATGTCTGGAAGACGTTGAAGTAACTAGCGTTAGCTGTTTGCTTTACTATAATTGATATGAATGAGATTAAAGAAAGGTACACTAATGGAAATACGAATTTGCACCTTTATTTCCCAACAAGATATACACACTATCAAATACCTCTGTCCGCAATATAGAACCATGGCGTCATCATTGGCTTGCGGCAGGTGCTTGTTTCTACAGTGCTATAGTAGATGACGCTACAAGTCTGAATGCGAGATGTGCTGTTTTTTAGTTGCCGCCACAGACGGTGCTGTGATCTCAGGGTGGTAGCAGACGCCAAGAAATCTCGAAACGTGATGAGTAGTTGCTGCCACAGATGACGCTGTGATCTAAGGGTGTCAGTAGACGCCAAGAAATCTCGAAACGTGATGAGTAAAAGCTAACGCTCTTAAAAGAGGCAGTGTCAGGTGTTTTCGAAGAAAAACGTGATGATTAAAAGCTAACGCTCTTAAAAGAGGCAGTGTCAGGTGTTTTCGAAGAAAATGAGTGATATCTCTCCTGAGCAAGAAAAAAAATACAATACGGCCCCCAACAGAAGCACTCACAAATTGGTACATTTTTGCATGGCTTTTCTCCCATACAGCCGAAAGATAAACTCAAATTGTAGGCATTGAAATGAAATGCTTACCCTACGGCACTGGTGCAAACATTGTTCTCATGAAAAAAAATGTAAGCATGACATGTTTTAAAACAGGGCCAGAAATATTTCTCGCAAGCAACGAAATGAATCACAGTATGGTCCGCAGCAAAAGTCCCATGAACTATATTATTGTTTTATCGTGTAAAGCGCATGAAATGGAAGTTACCCGAGACGAGACGCACCATCCGCACGGGACTGTTTATTCTCTGGGTCAGGTGAGCTGCGGCGGGCCAGGGAGCGAGACGTGGTTCGCCGCTGCGAGGGTGAAAAAGAACATGTAGTAGGAAAGAGCGCGTCAACAACGAGGTCACGCTCTGCATTGTGTCTCTTGTCTAACAACAAGTGCGCCAGAGGCACGGGGATCAAACACACACGCACTGTTGTGCCAAAGAGCTTGCGACGCTACCGCCGAAACTGTCTTTGTCTTCTACAGCCTATCCGAAACGCAGCGCGCCGTTAGACCCAAATGATATGCACGAAAATCTAATGCTAGCATGTTGGCTATGGAGATGGAATTTCCGGATCATTATATAAGACCTAGATGTAGAGGGCATAGCAGTCCGGGCAAAGCAGTCGTCGTATAGATAGGGACATGAGAGGGCAATTCCTTCGAACGTGACCAGAATGCGGTAGAAATCATTACGCTGTTACTTTCAGAGTAACTGAAGAGAACGTATTATATATATATATATATCTTTGAACAGGGAAGTATATAACAGATTCAAACTGCCAGTACTCACCAAACGCGCCAAAACATAATGTTAAGGGGGTGCCCAGAACAGAGGCTAAGGCCACAATGCTGCGAGGGCAAAGATAAAATACATAACTAGAAGAGATAGACCAACATGAATTCAAGATAAAAAGCGCGTTCAAAATATTTTATGTGAAATTACTAAATTACAATGGACATGGTTACAGCACAAAATCTGCACCCTTACATAACAGCAGCATTCGTGACAGGGGGTCAGTAAGGATGACAAAGTACTAATGGGGGGACAACGTTGTCAGTGACCGTATCGAGTAGACGCTGCAGAATTTGCACCGACAGCGTCTATCAGCAGGTTCAATCCGGGGGAAAGTTACGATGATCTGTAAAAGTTCCCTCTAAGGGCGTTTTCGGTAGGATGTGATTATGATGATGATGGGGGTGGTAACCAGGAATATAGAAGTCACTTGCTTGAATACAGGCTATCCATCCAACAGCGCAGGTACCTAGATCATATAGAGTAAATTTCACGTGACCAAAGCGGAGGCCTTGCGGCGCTCGTCCCCTTATTACATCCCTTAGCAGAGTTTGTCAACTATGTGTAGCATTTTTTCTGCACATGAATAGCGATCAATGTTTATTTCCTCCTGTCAGCAGCCGCAGCTCCTGTGTGTCCACCTCGTGTAGCAGCAGCGGCACCATCGAGATTTCCATACTGTGTCCACGCCGGCTCCTGGTCGCTGGGCCGCCCGTCCGGCTTCCGTCCTGGTTCCCATTTTCCTGGTTAGAGGATTCTGCTTAGAAGATTCTATCTACAGTTAGAGGAATTAGGGGAATTGCCTCTTGCCATGTGCCCCACTAAGAAGAAAAAGTAGCTTCTCTCGTTGTAGTGTTGTGTACATTGCCTACCATCTCCATGGGTGGCAGGTATCAAAGCTGAGAGGAGGATATCCTCCTCTACACTTTTAGGGCAGAGGAGAGAGAGGCCAGATGTGTGTTGCGACGAGAAGAACCAAGAGGATGGATACGGTGGAAGTAGGAGGTTGTTACGAGGGTGAAAAAATGCGCAAACTAAGCGTGCTTCCCTCGTGAACTACCAGCGCATTGCTACCGTGGTAAGGGAGGGCCCTTCAACCAATATCAATCGACTTTCGTTGATTAATGGGCTAAGCCGGTAACCTTAGCTCTACAAAAGAAGACGTAGTGGTAAAGCATTGTCGTCATATATAGGTGATTAGTGCCTCTGTAATTGTTTCTCGACGAATAGTGATCAATAATTATTTCCTCGTCTAGCAAGCCGCAGTTCGTCTGCGTGCGCCTCGTGTGGCAGGAGCTGCAGCAGCCAGCGGCCATCGGGTGCCCACGCTATCCCATAGTCCTGGGCCGCTTGTCTGGCATCTGTTTCTGTGGGGGACAATTCCACCGCATAAGTTCTGCGGCGACAGTACGTGCCACACTTTGCGATTGGATGCGCCCACGCTCCGGGCACTGTTCTTGATGGTGGCCTGCTTGTACTGCCTCACGATTTTCGAGGAGGCCACCTAAAGGACAGCATAGGTGATACCTCATGACACCTCATCATACCTCATCATACGCACTTGTTGTTAGACAAGAGACACAATGCAGCGCGTGACCTCGTTGTTGACACGCTCTTTCCTACTACACGTTCTTTTTTACCCAGCCGATAGCATACTTGTCACACTTGACGTCGCCGCTTTGTACACAAATATTCCCATAAATGAAGGTATCGACGCACTCTCCAAAATTCTAACTCAAAGTCCTCACCCGCACGAAACTAAAGTGTACCTCACGCTACTTGAATTAGTACTAACACTCAACTAATTTGAATTCGATTCTTCTTACTACCTTCAAGTATTTGGAACAAGCGTGGGCACTCCCTTCGCACCCACCTACGCGAACATTTTTATGGGGCTACTAGAATCTAAACTTCTAAATTCATTTCTAAAAAAACCACTTATATACCTGCGTTTCATAGACGACATTTTCATGATATGGGAACATGGGGCTGAGACCCTGAAGGCATTCGTCACACATTTCAATTCATGCCACTCCAGCATTAAATCCACCTTCAACTCCTCGAAAACGCAAGTCAATTTCCTTGACACCACTGTCCATTTAGAAAATAGCAAGCTCAAAACCACACTTTACAGGAAGCCTACTGATCGACAACAATACTTAGATATCACTAGCCATCATCCAAGACACTGCAAACAAAGTATATTCGTAGGACAGGCAACGAGACTAAGAAGAATATGTAGCGACGACGACGACTACCTGAAACACCTCCACTGGCTAAAAAACACACTAATCACCAGAAACCATCCACAGACAACCCTTAATAATGCGTTCCAACGAGCAACCACTTTGAAACGAGATGTAGTTCTTAAAAAACTAACAAAAGCTAACAGTGAACGACCTCCTGCACATATAACGAAATACTCAAACGCGCTTCCAAACATTCCAAACAGCGGAAATACCAACCCATTTTAACTTGTAACGACCGTCTCAAGAAAATATTTCCCGACGCACCAAGGGTAACAAACAGACGCAACACAAACCTGAAGGACATCCTGGTGCATGTAGGCTCGGTAAGAAACCACCACCGAAAGTAACTTCATGCTCTCAACCTAGATGCAAGACATGAAAACATTTACAAACGGACACTACGTTAAAAGTACGGCAAGCGATTTCAGTTTCGATATAAAGACCAGTTTTGACTGCACATCGTCCAATATTATCTACATGCTCCAGTGCTCCTTCTGCCAGAAACAATATATCGGAGAAACCGGGCAAACAATGAGTGCCAGATTAAACGGGCACCGGGCTGACACAACACGGAATGAACAGAAGGTAGTGTCGACCCATTTTAATCAACGCCATCACAAATTCGACGAACTCAAATTGTTCATTCTTCAGTCAGGCTTCAAATCCACTAGGGACAGAAAATACAGAGAAGCATTCCTAATCCACAATTTTAAAACACTGCAACCAACAGGGATTAACATGTCCAGAGGAAACCTGGAATCTCTCAGGTACATTCCAGGGTTAGCATAACTTTAAATTAACAAATGTCTTGCACCTGGTCAGACCATTTCCTAGAACCTCGCATAAGTATATTATCGTTTCAGGAGGACACAGGGGCGCGATGGGAGGCACGGGCGTGGAAGTAGACAGGCACAAGCGCTTGTCCCTGTCTGCTTCTAGGTCCGTGTCTTTTGTTGCGCCCCTGTGTCCTCCTGAAAAGTTATGAACCAACACGCCCAAATACAAGTACTTCTGAGTATACTATCGCTCTTTGAACCCTTCCCACGTCATATCTTCCACCACATTTAAGGCCTTCTCACCCTCTCCTTTTGTTCACCTTTTTTTTTCTTTTCTTTCTCCTAATCCGCTTCTATCAGTTCTCTCAAACCATGACATTCCTGTTAGCCCCTTCGCCGCCACCTTTTGGCTTTCTCTGAACTCGAGCCATCCCCCCCCCTGCCTCGTCCTTCCTTGGAAATGCCCCCCCCCCCATTTCTTTCTCCTTCCAGTGCCAGCCTATTTTGTTTGCCTTGTTCTCATTTCTCTGTACCACGCTGACTAATCCTCTTATCTGAGATTTTCAGGTCCACCCAGCGCCAACCCCCCGTCGCAGCCCCTTCAAAGCCTTTGTTCATTACACACCCCCGGGATATAAGTTTTTCCACTATTGCAGCTTAACGAATCAAGATTCACCTCCCTCCCCTTCGTGACACGCATCCCCTCTCACACCACTTTCCTTCCCCACCTCGAGGCCTTCCTCCTCGGAGCGAAGGCCCTATTTAATCCCTGCCAATGATGAACGCTTTGCCCAGACGAAGACAAGTCCCCTTGTCGAAACGTTGGCTCAAGCAAAATGAGGTTTTCCCCTACCTTGTTCATTTTGTGATCGCCAAGGACCATCTACCACACCCTCTCTCTACCATGGACTCATACCTCATGATAAGTCCTGCCTTGAAACCCCTATAGTCACGTGCTGTGTGCATTCGCAGCTTTGACTAGTTATTCCTTCCCTACAGTCCCGACGAAAGCTAAAGTATTCGTCTTTAAATTCCAGCGCTGGTTGACGCAAACGCGCGTGTTGTTATTAATGCGAAAGCAATATATGTGTCATTAGCACAAACGCCGGCCCTCCATGGCACGAAATTCGATTGATATCAGAATTACTCTGTACGACATCACAGCTCAGGTATGCTAACATGTGTAAGTCATAAACGACGAAATGAAACGTAACCTATGAAAGTCATGACTGGTCTTTCTGCAACGTAGCATGAATCCGCACTTTACAACTAATGTAATCTAAGGTTATAGAGTTTAGCATGCATAGTAACGCCTTGTAGTAACAGTCATAACTGACGATTCTTCCATTCGGCAAGGTAAGGTATCACGACTCTGCACTTCATTCCTTTCGCATTCTGACATGAACCACCCTTAAGTGTGTCTTTGGAATGTTAAGTGCTTTTGCTTAACCAACAGCGCAGTGGTCAGCTATTTAGGTAGCGCTGAGGCAAAATGAGCGTCAGGTAAGACGCATAGTCATCCACACGCCTGTCTAGAGCATTCGAACGACGTATCCAGGAGTAGACTTACTTCATTTAGTAGTTGTCTAGAGCTCGAAACCTCATCTTAAAGCGCACCTGCATGTATGGGGCTCGCTAGACAGTGGCGTTTTTTCATTTAATGCACATCAGGGCACACCGTTTGAGCGCTCTAGACAGGAGTTGGGACAACTGTACATGTTCGGAAAGAAAAGGCATTTGGGTGCAATAAATGGACCTGATGGAATGAGGCGCTTAAAAAACCGGCGTTTTGAGCCATTTTATCAAGAATTTTCATGTTGCAAAAGGTGTCCCACTCACCCCATTTCGATATTCGGCCTTGTCGATCACCCCTTCAGCACTCGCAGAAACGAGCGTTGGCGAGTCTTGTACTTAGAGTGCAAGGATGGTTTGAACGTCTCTAGAACCAATTTTTTCAGCTTGATACTCATCTGACGCGTCGCTGCGGTACTTACGAGTTCAAGTACAAGTCTTAAGAGTGCAGCGTCATACTTTGTTTTCCATGTGCTGGTGCCCAGCCTTCATGGAACTATTTTGTTCCTCACGCAACCTTGGATCCTGCGTGAATTGTAAAAAAAGGAGGATGGTAAGCCTTCTGGTACCGACTGATTAACCCTCGATGATTATTTTGATTATTTCACTCTGAGCTGAGGCTTCACTCACACAACAGGATATTTCTGTGGATGAAGGTGACAGATGTGGTCGGTACTTATAGAAGACACAGGTGAGGTGAGTCGTGGGTTGTGATGACTGGGTAGGCAGCCTGCTACTTAAGCGGTAGGGTGGGGACATGGCTGGTGGTTGGAGCATCTGTAGGGCAGCTGGCTTTCCACTTCTTCTTTGAATGGACTTCCCCGTCGATTCTCGTTCCGCTGCTACGAGCGCTTCGCTATGAGTGGAAGCCTTGTGCAGGGCAGTGGTGGTTGGGGTGGTGGTTGGATGCTGTTATGGGAGGTAGAGTTGGGTTGATGAGAGGATGGGTGTTCACTTTTAAGAATGAAGGTGGGCCGGGGAGAGGAGGTACATCGAGGGCGGGAGTCGGGAGGTAAATCGAGGAAGCGGTGGATGGGTGGACAGCCCCTATGTATGGCGGTGCGCTCGTGAGCTGGCTGGTGGGTGGTGCTTCTCGAGGATGGAGGCTTCTCTCTCCGATGCTGCAGATCGAATGACAGAGAGACGACATTCTCGCACTTTGACAATTTTCGTGCTTTGACACTAAAACTACATAATATGGACGAAGTTAGAGGAAGACAACGCAGTGTGTGTGTTCTCTTCCTTTCACTGTGAAAGCAGCAACAATGGCACTGTACGTGAAGCCTCCACTTTCGAGAAGCAACACCCAGCATAGAAGGCTTCTCACCTAGAGCTATGCCCATGCACCGACTGACACCCCCGATGCACCTGCCCCATCCCACCCGTGTCCACCCAACTCTGCCCTCCAGAAGCGCCACTCACCAACAAACCAGCTACTTTCACCCTCTCATAACGCATCCTCCCAACTGAAGCCTGTAGAGCAGCGCAACGAAAAGTTTAGGGCGAAATTCTATTCATATGCCCAATGGGAGCGCTGCAGCTTTCCAAGAGAACCTCAACCCAAGAACCACCTCTCCACCTCATCCCTCTATCTAGACGGTTGCCCGCCCCCGGTACTCTTCGCTAGTTATGGGCCACTGCGTAATGACCTTTAACTAAGACCATGAGATCATACCACCACATTCGTCTTCCGCAGTTAGAGATGGATCGGCAGAATTCCTCTTGACGATCGCATGCTGCACTGAGGGAACTGGCGGGACAACAATGTTTTGTTTGAGAACTGTTTCCTCGCAGGTCGTGTGACGTGGAGGTGCCTTCTTGCCAATAAGGATTGCTTTAAGTGCACATTTATATATCTTCATCCTTTGTTACGTAGATATTCGTGCAGATATTTATGCAAATATTTACACACACAGCTTTCATCTTAGATCAGATACGCAATTCGAAATGTTTCTTCTTTATCATCATTGTTGTGGCTGGAGACTTTGAATCCTTCTCATTTTCCCATTCTCTAACTATTGATAAAAATATAACAATAATTTGAGTTAAGCGATCGTAAATGAACTTTGCACATGGAGCTAGTCGTTGAAGTGAAAGAAATAGAATGTCACTAAAAACTGCGTCTGACAGACTCTTTGTATCTTGTGTAGAACAACGCATCGCCAATTTTTCTTAGACGTGCATTGCACTCACTGAGTTCCTTTTTCTTTTTGTCCTTTAGGTTCAAGGGACCGCTTAGCGACGAAGTCTTCCTCGTTGTAAATAATGTTTGAATTAGACGCGACATAAAAACTTCGTCTGTGCCTCTCAAGTGTGGTTTTGATCATGCTATTGACAATTTGCACGCACTGGAATGCCGGGTGGAATGTCGTGCGGACGTGACCCACTCTGCGTCGTCACTATTTTACCTGCATGCGCTCGACAGATCCTGGTCGTTGTCGGCAGTGACATATATACACACTCAGCATAGAAATCCTCTCGCTCGTGGGGATTCGGTTACAGACAGCAAGACTTATCTCAACCAGGGCGAGAGAGCTTGAAACCTTAACCCAGCACCAAGCACCAAAATGCAAATATGAATTGCCGCCGACCACGACAGAACCAGTTATATCACTCGATGCGTAGGGCGACTACTCTTCTAGCGAAGCAAGCAGCTATGAGCACAGCGTCGACTGCTGGACAGAAGCACAACTACTTCATGAAGTCCTGCAAGTTCGTGTAAATGGTGAGCATGAACACCAGGTCTCCGTGTAAATGCGGCCCACAAGCTGTAGCAAGCCAAGCAGCATTTTCACGTGGCTGAACTCGAGCGGTCGTCCCGATTTGCTATGTGCGAACAACCCCGGACTCGATCTGTCCTGTGCCTGGTCATGGGGACCACCAAAGTGGCCACACCGTTTGTGGCCCCTGAGGCCAAGGCGTTTGATCTACCTGCTACAGTGCCCCAAGTTTCGAACTGCTGGCGGTTAGTTTATGACGGAAAGCGCCACCGCCTTGTTTTCCAAGCCCGCTGCCGTCACGGAAGCGTCTGTCTCGGTAAGGTCGAGTGACTGAGAGGAAAATCCACAAAGCTGCTCACATTTCCGTCGCTTTCGCATCCTCCTTGCATTTTATCTTGCTGTTTTCAAGAAAGTACCTTTCCCTTGAGCGCTTCAGTGAAGATTTAAATGAACTTTATTTTTTACGAAACTTACAGGACATCGCGCCATATGGTATTTGTGGGCTACCATAATACTTCCCGCAGATTTAAGGCGGATGGAGGCTAGGGAGAAGAGGTGTATATAGTGTGAAAGTGACTAGTTAAGAGTTTTGTTTGGTTCACATGGAATTCGCTCAAATACGCTTCAGTCCTCGGCACGGTCGTCGTGAAATATTGGTTGGCGGGCCGGTACACATTAATAGCAACAAATTGGTTTTGTTTTTCGCGATCCGCTGGAAGTTCAGGTTCTTAATTTCTGCTGTTCAGGATTTAACCCGGTATCAGCTATTATCATTTCGACGTGCGTCTTCGCTGCGTCATATTTGCTAATATATATTTCAGTGCTTTAATGCATGCCATATTTGCGTAAGGCCCTCATATCCTCTTCACATTGACGTATGGAATGCATATCAAGTATATACACACCTTGACTGTTAAATGTCTGTGCCACTGATCTCCACTAGGTGGCTGGATGCCCCATTCCCGCTTTCCGAGGCGAGTGCGACTGAAGCCAGCGGAAACTGCACGGCTTGTCCCAGAAGTCTAATGTCTATTGCGCATTTCAATGCAAAAAGTTGCATTTTTCTTCCTTTCTTTTATAATGTTTGTTCGTTGTTGTCGTGTAATATCTTCGTTATATGAAAGAAATAAAGAAGCTGTGCGAAATAAATATGAGCGTCGTCTGCATAACCCTGTAACTTCAGAGAAAAAAATAGTTTAAGCAGGTTTCAACCTGCGCCGGTAAAGGGGTAACTAAACTTAGATAATTACATAATACACTATGTTATTGTCTGGGTATTGTTATCCTAGTGTGAATGAGCACCAGTGGAATGGCGAGGCTAAAGCCATCTTAAAGCAGAATTTTTGCATAGCAAGGAAAAGGCGAGCGATATATAACAAAAATCGGCGGAACGTCCCTCAAACGGCCGCTATAAAACAGCTGTAGTTTCAGTTTCAACTTTGCAGGCAACCGATTTCTCGTGTCATCAATGGTGGATGAAGATGCCTTTTGCTTTACGAGATAATTTGCCTAGCAGAAGTGGTTTTAACCTACCTCCATAGCGCAGCCACGTTTGTATAGTTGCAGCTACCAGAGTCATGCAAAACAATTTTCGGACAAGTCATTACAGTATTTAGAGATTCACAGCACGAGACTAACTGCTGACGAGACGACGAATACTACAGCGCGTGACTCGGCCTGCTCAGCGCGAGTAAGAAAAATACAAATAATTCTGTTAGACGTTATCCACACCAAGTATCACGAATAAAAGCCCATTCAGGCAGAGCTCTTTCATTGGTATAATATGAAGCCGCACTTGATGCACCTGGTGAAGCAGTGCCATTCCTTTCCGAGGCGCTCATGTGACTCAGAACAACGTCTGCACCCCATCAGGTAGTTGCCGTGCACTCGCTTCGCCTCGATCGCAACGTAACTCTGTAAAGTGGTCATTTGAAAGTCGGCTGCCTGGAGAAGATTTCTGCTTTTCCTCTATTAAATTTGTGTCCAGCTGATAATACAACTTGACATTGCAACGCTAGGGAACGCGCATCCCAAAGTGTTGGCGGCGCTAGCGCAAAGGCACCGCACGGAACTAAGCAGAACAGTGTTGCGGCTGAGCATCCCATTACTGTCACCGTTGTTGGGACGGGGCCTCGCAGCCTGCTGCCACTGTTGTTTAAAACCAAGCAATGAAACCTTCAAGGCGACGTTGAGTTAAAGGAACTTTTATGTACAGCATATACAAAGGCGTTACATAACACTCACAAGCGCCGAAAGCAGAACGGGCTCGCACAATGGAGCGCGGCGATACACAGGGAGGGCGTCTCTCTCTCTCTCTCTTGATGTCTCCGCGTGCTCTGCGTGTGCTGCTTCCATTCAGCGTGGCTCGGTTTTTAAAGCCGCCAGGCCCGTTGTAGCAGACAGCTGCTCGGTCACCCAGGTAAGGTCAAGCCACAAGTCGCCGTTTGTATCGGGAGAATGGACGAGAAGGACTGGGTCCTTATAAGTTTACAGCCTGGAAAGGGCTGCCGGTGAAGTTGGTTGCGTCTCGAGGCGGCGCTACAGAGGAAGGGGGGGGGGGGATTCTGCCCGGCGAGTCTGGATCATTTATGCTGCAAGCCGCGATTTGTCCACAAGTCTTGGCGGCCCGAGCTTGCTATCCGCGATGGCTAGAGCATGGCGCTGGTGCCCACGAGTGCCAGCGGAATAACGTCCCAAAGCGACTAAGGCTATGAGAGACGCCGTAGTGGAGGGCTCCGGAAATTTCGACCACCTGGGGTTCTTTAACGTGCACTGACATCGCACAGTACACGGGCCACTAGAATTTCTCGTCCAAAGAAATTCTAGCCGCCGCGGCAGGGATCGAACCCGCGTCTTTCGGGTCAGCAGCCGAGCACCATAACCACTGAGCCACCGCGGCGGGTGCACACCCAAGGTTATGTCGGCTAAGAGAACAGTGGTGTCTGGTTACCCTCGTCGCATTGCAGGCTACCGAGATGGGTTCTTGGGACCACCGAGGGTATAAATAGCCAACGTCAGAGACTTCAAACGGTGGAGACAGCAAAGGCTAGCAAAACGCTGAGTTCAGGGATAGTTTATTAAGTGCAGTGAAGGAACGCGTGTTCGGCCATGCTTATTTTATATTTTTTTTTGTCGAAGTTGACTTACCTTGCTAGCGGCCAACGGTTAAGAAAAGAAGAGTGATGTGAGAATGGTTGGCCCGGACTTAATTTGTGTGACGGCCAAGGAATTGTGGCGTCGGCCGAGGTTGCTGTTCTTTTACACCGTTTAATTTCTTTTATGAATGAATGTGAAACTGTACTTTAATGGTAACTGCTTTACTTTTCGGAAGTAATTGTAATCTAATTGCACTAGTTCGTGCGAGCAGGAGTAGGTAATGTAATTAGATAAATTCACTCGATTTTAGGAAAGTAATTAGGAATGCAAATTGGTTGCTTTGTAAAAATAATTGTGCCGCTTATTATTATCCTTTTCATAAATGAACTGCTATAGCTGGTATTCATCTCTCAACTGTCCTCACGACGATGCGGGTTCACTCCACATACGCCACCAGTGCGAATAGACTAGCCAGGGCTCTAGGACAGTGCGGCTTCTGTGGTAACAGCGGCCCCCCATGAATTCATTGGCGCGCGTATTGCCGGTATTACCTTCGAATATGCCAACAAAAGGTCACTTGCTCGCCAAAGAGGATGTTGTCCCGAGCCAAAATGACGTCAACAAAGGTAGAAGGGGCCTAGTCCGGAGCTCACTATCTGTGTCAGTGCGGTGCAGGCGTCCTTAGCAATGAGCCAGTTTAAAAAGAACGCTTGGGGCAACAGCTACCTTCTCGCATATGTACCGAAAGGCAGTGATGTGCTTGTCAAAAGCTGTTCTAGTCGCACATACCCGAATAGAGGGATGGCAAGAGCAGTTGGGTTTATGTTTTTTTCTCTTTTTCGCTATCGTGTTTCAAACCGCGGAAAAAAAACACTTTCTTGAAGCAGGAGGTGTTTTAAGCAGTTGATCTTAGAAGGAGAGAGACCTGAGAGAGCCGGCCAATATATTCGCAGCAAAACGTACCAATTCCGTTCATGAGACTACGGAGCAAGCAATCCCAACAACGAAATATAGACTAAGGGAAGCTGTGCTCGCCCTTATATTGGGCATGTCCCTGATTGTACGTCGTAATTTTAGCAATGGAACCACAAAATATTATGCTGTCGCATATTACCCGTACCTGAAGTGACCTTGCATTCTTCAGCGACGCTTTCTTTACGGACCTCGATTTCGTTGGTCACTGCCAACTGTCCTCGTATCGTTTATTCGGAGAAAAGGCTGAGACAAACATGAAGACTGTACGGGCGCATGCAGCAGGCGCATTGCTGATCGAAGCCCGCCTAGAACGCTCACTGCACCCGCCATCGTCCTACTGCCGGCTGGAACACGACTTGAAGGCTCCCCTTGAGACTTCGGCCTGATCTCTTCCTGGAGCGTGTGGTGGAAAGCGAGGGGAAGACCCTGGACGCAGGCAGGACCTTCGTGTCGGCTTTCAGAAGCCCGCGCAATGTATAGTCTGTTTGCGCACCGACTCCATCAATGAGACGCAGTCTGGCACAGATGCGAGCCATTTTTGGGAGGGCGATGTTCTTTGCTCGTCCTTTCGCGCAGGACATGGATCTGTCTCAGCCAGTGGCGGTACTTCGCTTCGGGCAGGAGCACACGGCAACCTTCAACCACAAACTGGCTTCCATCGCCGATCAGTGGCCTTCGATGGATTTGCACGTTTGCCGCGCGCAACTCGGCAAGCACACGAGCGGTAAGTACGCGTTTCCAACAACAGGTTCTTATCTAAAAATGGCCTTAACACAGTCTGTGTATTAACACAGACTGTGTATTTAATGACGCGATGCACTGCTGTTAACTAGCCTAGCGCTCTACCATGACCTCCGCCTTAGTTATTGAAAGAACATTCGATAGTATAAGCTTAGCTACTGCCCAGCTCTTTTAAGGCCAGCCAAATATGGTAATTTCCGCTACGTATATAATTGTTTGTGTATTCGCCGTGACGCCTGTAACATATAGAAATAATTAAAGTTGTAGCTTCAGATTGAATGTTATTGTTGCCGTTCTAAGCCGTCACTTTTCTTGCTTACACCCACAGCACAGGTCATGGCAGAACAATGGCACAGGAACGCAGAATGTTTGCGCTGTTGCCCGCTGTTTCTATTGCCAGTGGCCATGTTTCCAATTCACTGCCTCACCTGCATAATTCTTGATAAAATATCATATATTACTGCATGCGGGGGAATACACCTCCAAAGTTATCCGATGGATAACACCAAGCCTATTCTCACGCCTGTTGCAGACATGCAATACGTGTTTTAACAAAACTTAGCCCTTTAATCATTAACCCCAAGCTGTACTCGTCATGGGAGATCGTTCCAAAATCGCCAATGACGAGTCACACTCGTCCGGACCGATATTGCGGTGCTGCCACCTCAAAAGACGAGTTACGGTCGTCATTTGCATTGGTTGCGACTTTGAACACTAGAGGGCGGTAGTTGACCATAAAAAAAATGCGTTTTGCGTCTTTGGCGCGGAATTGAAGGCTCAAAAGAGCCATTTCACAATGGCGTCATCGATGAGGAATGCCGGTGCTGGCAGTGTCCCGAGAAAAAAAGCTGCTTTATCAAGCAGCTGTGACAGCAGCATTTCTGAGAATATGGAATTTGTTTCTGAAAGTGACTCGGACTTTGTACGTGCTGGAGTTGGCTTAAAATGACGACGAAAGCGGTGACGAGGGTGAGTCGCTGCACGTGTGTGGCAGCTTGTGAGCACGAAAAACCCGCCGCTCGCGCCTCCGCGGTTTCATTTTTCTTCAGTGCCTGGGATCTTTCAGCACCCCACTGACGAGCACGACATTTTCAGCTGGTTTTAGGTATTTTTTTACTTGGACATCATTGACGTAATCGTCACAGAGACGAACCGCTACGCGGTAGAGTACTTTGCTACTCGGGGTTTTGCATTGAAACCGGCAGACCGCGATGACATCACGGTTTTCCTTGCTGAGATAATATTGCAGGCTATTATTGGTAAACCTCGAGTGTAAATATACTGGTCTACAAAAGAATTTGCAGACACCAGTGTTCAGGAAGGCCAGGAGCAGGAACCGCCTCCATTTCACCGATATGAAAACCGTGCATGAAGCGACCCACCCACACCCCAGGCTTTGGAAGTTGTGGCCCGTGATCTCAAGGCTGAACGAGGCCTTCGTTTTAGGACGAAGCGATGTCTATGCACTTTCTTTTGTGTCACACAGTATAATATGAATTAAATACGCGGTATTTCAGTGCGTTCCACCCACTACTACGGCTTGCACTGTGGGAAAGCCACCCTCGTAACGTGTTTTTCTTTTTAAAATTTTTGTGTTAATTTTAACCAGAAACCATCGAAGTAATATATCTTCACAAACAGAATTACATGAAAAAAAGAATGGTCACTTAAAAAAATTTGGTGATTTTGGTACGTTTTTAGGAAAATAAATTGGCGGTTAAAGGGTTAAGAAACTCGGAATACTTTGCGAATACACTACCCACTTCGGCACTTCCGTCACGGTGGTTCCGCAGTTCTTTTAGATTAGGATGTAAAACAATGCCCACAGTTATGACAACCATTACGTTGTACATAGTGGTTTTAGAGCGGCTGCATTTCCCATCGCGGATTTTCTCTACAAAAACTGTTGTCACGAATATGTGACTAAATTGCAGGAATGCTCTCCATGTCGATCTGTCTAATCTACTATTCAGCATATCTTTTTTCTGAACCCCCCCCCCCCTTCGAAATATTCCGTGCGAAAGCTACGTTGAGCACCTCGACCTCTTCCCCAAAGTGAGGATTAACGCGCCATATGAGCCATATTCGATTTAGGTGAGCATTTGCGCTTCTCTGTTTTATTCTCGCATCGGCTTTAACTAAGGCTTCAAACCATACAAGACATCCGCTCCGCTTCTTCCTGATACCGAAAGGCGCTCAAATCTTTGTGCAGTCCCGCTGTATACGCACTGCTCATGGTGAGGGACGACGTAAGCCGTTCATGCACAACAGCTGAAATGGTGACAAAGGTCCACATTTATGTCGTTACACTGACCCTCGCTACAGGAAAGCGAATTAACCCCCTTCTCCCCCCCCCCCCCCCCCCGCCATAAACAAAGAACACCGTCGACATCGTAGGATGAACACTGACACAAAAATTGTGTATGAAAAGTCCAATTCGCGCATTTCATCCCTTCGATCTCAAATCGATAAAAATTGTTCAAGCCCTTTTAAGCGCAGAACACCGCTGCGAAAGGATGTTTTGCGCGTATACATTTTGAGAGACAGCATTAGAGCGAGCCCTCTCATCATTTATATCAACGAGTCGCATGTCTCCTCGGTATACGCGTTGGTGCGATCAGCCTGCTGCAGCAAATTAGGCTTTAGCCGAAAGGAATCATTAAAAGCAGTTCACGAAACTTGACCTGAGAGTTCTTTTGTACATTGAAAACCTTTCCAAGTGGAGCTTTCCACCGTACAAAAGTCGGTGCTCTAAAATTAGTGTCGTCCGCTGAACGCAAATATGGGCATGGATCACGAAGACTGCGCAAGGTCGCGAGATTAACAAACCTTCGCCCATGGCTCTGCAGCTACCCCTGCATTCATCCGCTGCGTACGCGAGCTTCTGGTCGGCGACACGCCGTTCGCGGGTTCTAAAAATGACCTGACGCGAGGTGCTGACGCCCACTGCGGGGACGGATCCCACGACGACTTCCAGGGGATGTCCTTCCGGACTGACCCGCTGTCGTCCGCGAGGGCTTCCAGTCTCGGCCCAGAATTCACTCTGCCGACGCCGCATAGCACTGAGACCGAGTGTGTGACTATCAATATTTGGTGAACGGCAGATAGCTGCACAGTGACGCGTACGGCTTTTTCAAGGTTTCGCTTGTTAAAGAAATCAAGGCGACACCTAACATAATAGAACAGCTTAAATTTCCCCCATATTTTACATGAAATCAATGGCGATGTGGGCTAAGTACGTAATTAACCTTGTTTCCCAGGCTCGCTCCCATGTCGTAACCCACGGAGTTAACTCGATTGTTTATCTTCGGGTTCAACGACTGATGAAAGCGGGCTTCCCTGTGTTGGTGCCAAATTGCTCTTGCGGTCAGCATGGGGATAAGATTTAGGAGATAAGATGGGGCCCAAGGCCAATAGTTTTATTTCAGAAAAAAAAAATAGTAGTTTTGCAGTCCATCGATTTACTATCCAATAATTTGAAAATGGTAACACAAATCTTCTGCATAACTTGGCCTTCACGGCCTCCGTAATGCTCCAAGCGTTTGCGCCCTCGCAGTTTGCCGTACGAAGCGTGTTGCCAAGCTCGTTCAGTGAGCAGTCATAGTGGGTTACGAGATCCCTAAAAAAGGGGACCGTGCAGGGTGATTTTATAACATTCGGAAATTCTTATTTTAAAGACAGCGAGAAATACATGGCTGCTGTAACTACAGATTCATTTCAAAAGAATGCTAACGTTATGTACAGTTGCGAGTAAAAAAGATTTGCACAATGACGTCACCGAAGCGGCGAAAATCTCGCCGCGCGGCTGGCGCTGCGCCGTGCTTTGCGAACAAACCTGGCACTTTTGTTAGGGGCATACTGATAACCGCAACGCCAAGCGTTGCTACCTGCCGCTCCGGTGGCATATCACTAGTACTAATCTTTTTTTTTATTCGCCACTGTAACTGGTATGAATGCATAATGACACAGTTAACTACCATTATTCGATCAGCTTTTGCCTTTCAGTTTAGGGGTGAGGTAATACCGCGAAAGAAATGGCCGACTACGTTGAAGGTTAGTCTTATTTTAGATTTTAGTAATCGGCAACGTGGTCCAACATACCAAGCAGAATCAGAATCAGAATCAGTCTTTATTTCTTGATATATTTTTAGAGTACAGCATATTATGCAGAAGGAGGTCCCGACGTCAGAGACTGTAATGGGACCTCCTGATTAAATACATCTAGCAAAACATTTAACAGCATACGACAGATCAGATAAATATACAAAACAGAATATACACGTATGAGATACAATTAAAGCAGACACATGGGAGAGAAATAAAAGCTATTAAAAAGGATCACCGAAACATATAAAGTTGTACATAACTAAGCAAGCTGATGTCATACTAAATTATAATGAAGATCATGAAGCAGTGCAAAATGCATGTAGGAAGAAATGAAAACAAATTAATCAGAATTTAGGTCATTCCTAAGTATTAATCGTTTAAAGTGTGCTTTAAAGTTGAAAATTGAAGGAGCATTTTTTAGTTCTATCGGTGTAGTATTCCAAACAGCAACTGATGAGAAATGAATTGCCTGTTTCCCGTAATTGGTGCGTACTTTAGGTAGAACAATATTGTTATTGAGTGCGAACCGAGTTATGTTCGCGTTTAGAAGTTAACACTCTGGTATGAGAGGAAGAGCGATTAGATTGTTGACAAGTTTGTACATGAGAATGCCAAGAGAATATGTAACAAGCTGTGATACGGAGAGGATGTTATGATCCTGAAGAATGAAGGCTGCATCAGTGTAATAAGAACTGTAGGTAAGTATACGAATGGCTTGATTTTGAATTATCTGCAATGATCGTAGATGAGTAGCATACGTGGTTCCCCAACATACTATACAGTAACTGATGTGTGGATGTATAAATGCGTAATATAAGGATATTAATGTACTGTTAGAAAAGTACGAACGAGCTTTAATAAGGATTCTCAAACCGTATGCCATTTTTTTCTTTATACTGGTTATGTGTTTGTGAAACTTTGCTGTCCAAATGCACACCCAGAAATAAGGCAAAATCGCTAGCTTCTATTAGATACTGACCGATTGAGACAGGAGGAATGGAAAGTGACTGCCGTTAATGCGAGCTGAAAACAACGAACTTCGTTTTGCTAGAATTGATGGTCAAACAGTGTTGATTGCACCAAGACAGAAGATTGTCCAGGTCATGATTAAGTTTTGATATGAGATTTGTAACGCTTGAATCTGAGGTATAAATTGTGGTGTCGTCAGCATATAATAGGCAATTGAAGGAAGCGAGGCACTTTGGTAATGTGTTAATATAAATCAAAAATAAGAGGGGACCCAGAATAGAACCTTGTGGCACACCTGAGTTTGTAAACACAACATCAGAGTAGACACCTGAAATAGTGACGGTTTGTGATCTATTTTGCAAGTAATTTTGTAGCAGTAATAACGGGGGGCCGGCGATAACAATTTCTTCTAGCCTAGTGAACAAAATTAGATGATTGATGGTGTCAAAAGCTTTTGACAAGTCTACAAAGACGGCTCCTGCAAATTTCCCTTCATCTATGGCAATTCTTAATTGTTTGTAATAGTTATAAGAGCAAGTTCAGTAGAATACCCAGAACGAAAACCAAACTGATATGGCGATAATATATTAAATTTATCCAAATATTTAACGAGACGATTTGCGATTAGCTTTTCAATTACTTTGTTCAGACACGGAAGTATGCAAATTGGACGATAATTTGTCATTAAAGAATTATCACCCTTCTTAAAGACCGGAATCTTTCTGCGCTTCAGTACAGCATCAAAACTACGCATTTCACACCTCGTTCAGTTGGATGTCTCTCGTTCTTAATGCATAAAATGGTGTCGCTCACTTAATTCCTACGTGAAATGCAGACGCATTTTTTGTACTATACGAGATAGAAGAACGTAAGTTGATTTCGATGAGAATAGCTGCCACATGGACTCCATTTTGTATGTGATGTATGCGGAAAAACCAACCTAAGGAGCTTTCAAATGTGTATAATTGGCGTTCGATATAGCAACCACATTTCCAATTAAGAAAATATAAAAACTATGCTCACCTTAGATGTTTACGGTCTTCAATTCTGCATTGCAATCTTGCATTTTCAAATCTAAAAGAAAAAGTTACTATTCAATTTTCCGTCTTATTATTGACTGATATGACGTACATAACGTCCACCTTCCTATAAAAACTGCGTGCAAAGGTAGCTCTGACGTGTCTCTTGCAGTTTTCACATAGAAATTTGTAAATGCCTAAGTTGCAGGCTGAGGGCGTGCCTGGAATATCAAATATATTGTTAGCTGAACAGATCTCTTCGTACCACAGCACTACTCCAAGGTTTAAATCCCAACCCAGGTATCTTTGGTGACCCCTGAACATGAGGGTGTTTAACAAATAAAATAAACATTGCTGCCACTGGGTTTCGAAGACGCTTCGGAATGGAGAGATCAGCTTTGCTGGCCCCTGCACTAGAGCACTATGGTATGACCGCAGCCGATAACGTCTCGTGCTAAAGAGCCACAAACTCTGGCGCTGTGCTTTGCACATTATTGTCTTCATTATCTCCTATCTCCGGCTGAACAGATCAGATCAGATTAAGCTCACTCAGAGCTTTTCCGATTCCGATATTGTCGCCAGACGTGACGACGACCGGGCAAAGCAAAATCATGAGCCGAACAAGCTAAACACATCCTTTCGCACGTCTTCTCGTTCTACTCAGTACTTTTAATTTTTGACTTTGGACGCCCCTGCGTTTGCCGGTTCTCGAATGCCGCGCCTGTGATCTCCAAAGGTATTGGACTGGCGCCTTGGCCTCCAAGGTCTTTAGCGGCTAAAGCGCAACATCTTTGCCGTGTACCTGTCTCCAACACATTTTAACATAAAGACCTGATTCTCAAAGCCCTCTGCGGTGCCCGTGTGACAGGGGTGTAAGTCCAAACTGCGTTTGCTGGGCAAGTAAATGAGATGCCATAGCTGAAATTAGGAAGCGGTAATTGATATGAGCACGGCATGTAACCCGCAGCATACGCTAACCGCAGCATTCATGACCGTTTGTTTGTTTGGGCGCCACAGTAAGAACTAATTGAAGGGCCATGTGGTCAGTAACCCTATTGTGTCGACGCTGTAGAAATTGCGACGATAGCGCCTACAACCGGGTAAAAATGGGGCATGGCGAAGATCACTTGAAAAACTCTTTGATCTTCCGATAACAGAAATACGGTATTGACATGTGAAAACGATATCATCATAACACTCACCATGATGCCTATTTTTCGAGTAGCACAGTGACCAAGCTCATACAAAATTAGTTTAACATGAGCGAAGCGGTCGCCTGCGGCACTCGTCCCCTTCCCTACCTTAGCTAGCAGAGTCCAACATCAATGTGCAACATTTTTTTCTGAATGAACAGTGATCAGCATTTATTTTCTATGATCAGCAGCCGCAGTTCGTCCGCGTCCGCCTCGTGTAGCCGCAGCGGCATCATCCAAGGTGGCCGTCGGGAGCCTGCGTCGTCCACTGGTCGCTGGGTCACTTGTCGAGCTCCCGTCCCCGTGGGGCACTATTTCACCGCTCAAGACCAGCGGCGGCGGGATGTGCTGCTCGGGTGCACCACCGTTGTGGGCGTGCATTTGACGGTGGCCGCATTCTGCCACGTGCCGGTTTTTTGAGCAAACCACTTTAGGGGCCGCAAACGGTGATGCAACATGTTCGTTCGAAATATCTTTCACGTCCTGTCTTTAAACAGGC
Organism: Amblyomma mixtum; assembly: GCF_055824585.1. Taxonomy (NCBI): domain Eukaryota; kingdom Metazoa; phylum Arthropoda; class Arachnida; order Ixodida; family Ixodidae; genus Amblyomma; species Amblyomma mixtum. The sequence continues at coordinate 227,253,959 of NC_143014.1, read as the reverse complement.
CACGCGAAACCCACAATGGCAGCTTTGTCGAGTCAGTCGCTCTTTACAACCGCTACTGATTAGAAAGTACCCCCCTTTAAATTGCTCCACAAACTGAGGCAAACACTCTTCTTGTTTTTAAAGCACGTGTTTGAAGTAAACTAAGGGCGCTGCAAGTAGCTATTGGGCATTACAGGGAATGAATGAACCTCAGGTGAGGAATAGATGCTCGGAAGGAGAAAAGGAGGCATTTTTGCAAGATCTGGAGGAGTAGGTGGAACAAAATATTATATTTATTATTAATTGATTTATTTTGTTTACTTATACTGCAATATGCGTTGGAAATACGCCTAATCTATGCAGAGGGTGAAGGAGGGCGGCAGTGGTTAAAGGCTGGCGCTTATGGAAGATGGAGGGGAGAAGGGCTACAGGCTGGTTTTGGGCGCTTGTGCTGGCTCCTACCTTGAGGTTGGGATGGGTATACGGCTGGTAGGTGGTGCTTCTGAATGGCACATGCGTCTTTGAATTCAATTTCGCTGGCGATTTTTGTTTTTTTCCCGCTGCTTTGTGGGTTTCTAGCGGGTGGAGGCCATGTAGAGTGTAGCGATTCTGTAAGATATAGTTGGGTTAAATGGCTCATCGAGAAGGTGAAGATGGGTGGTGGTTGAAAGTCGGAAGGGGGAAGGGTGGGAAGTCGCCAGTCTAAAGAGGTGGGCTGGTGTTCTTGTTGGTCGTCTGTGCATTCTGGAAGGTGGACGATTCACTCTCCGATCCAACACACCGAACGACAAACAGATGCCGGCATTTTATGCGAAGCATACTAAAATAGCCCATCCCAGCTCCTCGAGCGCGGCGGTGTCGTTACCATTGACCTTTCGTGACCTCCATGTCATACCACGTGATGCGTGACGTCACGGCAGATGAAAAACGGGGGCCCAACTCGCGCCGTCGCGCGAGGCGTCGTGACCAAGGATGACCACGTGGTGCGTGACGTCACAGAAGATGAGAAACGGGGCCCCACCTCGCGCCGTCGCGCGAGGCGTCGCGACCAATGTGTTTCCTGCTTCTGCCGCTAGGTGCGCTGTAGTGAACACGTGATGCTGGAGCGGCGGTATACAAGGGGGTGCGCCTGCCTCTGCTAGGCGTACACGGGATAGAGATGCCTCCTGGAGACAGGGCTGCTCGTTGGAATGAGAAGCAAAAGTTGCGGCATGCTACAGAGACTGATGAAGAGCGTGAAGAACGTCTAGCCAAGCGGCGTGCTCGATATGCAACTCGGTGACAATATGCTTTGCATCTGACTAGGCTTAACCTAAGCTAAGCCTCAGCCATTTTTTTTCATTGTGACACTTGTACTGCTTTCTAATTAAAGACGCGCAAATAGTTCGAAAGAAGAATGAGGAAGAGGTCCCAGAACGCGTGCTTTGTTCCTTTTACTGCGATAGCATTAACTGAGCTGTGGCGCTTCTTGAAAATCCAGCGTTATCTGTGTGAAGCCTAATGGTTAAAAAGGAGTACCCATAATCCACCCTTACCTCCAAATGTATAGCTACCGACCACCTTCTGACAACTTCGATTCACATCCCGACCCCACACTTGGCCTCCTTGGCTCTCAACAAGCGTCATCAAGCATCCACTCATGCAACTCTACCTTCCAGAAACTCCGCTGACTACCGCACCACCTACTTCTACCCTGCGCAGTGCCACCACATACCAGAAGACCGCTCAAAAGAGCTGCGGAAAATCGATAGCGAAATCGACTTCAAAAGTGCACTGAAAAAGCCATCTGGCGCAAGGTGCACCAGCCACCTCACCCTCCTATTTAAAGGGGTCGCTCATCCCCCTCGGACTTCCCTCCCGCCCCCTTATCTCTACCTTTTAAGAAATACTTGGTCAAAAATATTCGCAGAGCTTTTGTCTGTGGCGACTTATTTGAAATTAGCAATTTTTTTGAGAATATTAGAATGGTAGAACTTGAGCGTTATCATTTCTCTAACCTTAATTGGCGTATTAGGCAAATCATTTGGGTGGAAGAAATACGATGGGACAGAATACAGTGCCTGACAAAGATCCGGATTTCCATGTGGAAAACAATGCATCGCCGATTTTCATTGCTAATGCATCACAGTCACTGTTTCTTTTACTCTTTTTTAGGTTCAAGAGGCGGTGCGGCAACACTGTCTACCTTTTGGTACATATTTTCTGAATTAGAAACGACATAAAAGCTTCTTCTCCACCCCTCAAGTGCTGTCTTGATCATCCTGAAATTGTTTTAGCGCAAAAACATTGACATATACAAAGAAAAGACGAGAGCCCAAGGCGCTGTGGGCGAGCGGGCACCAGGCTCGATCTTTCCAGCGCCTGGTCACGCGGACACCCCCAGCGGCCACCCAAAACTATGGCCCCTGGAGCGTTGGTGTTTAACCTGACTGCTATCACGACCGATGTTTCGATTTGATTGATGTCTTTAAGCCTGAAACAAAACGACAGTTTGTTTGGTTTTATGGGGTTTCACATACCAAAGCTACTCAGGCTATGAGAGGCGCCGTAGTGAAGGACACCGGAAATTTCGACCACATGGGGCTCTTTAACGTGCACTGACATCGCGTAGTGCACGAGCCTCAAGAATTTCGCCTCCATAGAAGTTCTACCGCCGCAGCCGGGATCGAACCCGCGTCTTTGGGGTCAGCAGCTGAGCTTCATAAGCACTGAGCCACCAAAATAACGGTTTGGGCTGAACAAATGGTCTTCGATTACCGCATTTAGTGCCCTACGCAGCCTGTCAGAATGCACGAGAAAATGGGGATATAAATCTTGATGTGATGTACGCTGTCACCTGCATAAATCGTGCCTACGTATTCCAGGTCGATTAGATTTAGAGAGCCGAGGTACAGAGCACGAAATTTAAGAGTTCTTCAGGAATTCATTTTGTTGACATGCAGTTCGCTCTCAGACACAAGTTCCTCCGGGCGGTACTTCTCATACAGTGCAGGTGAAATTAAATTCAACAAATTTGTTGCTTTTTACGGGCTGCTCACATTTCAGTACCATCTTTTTTTTCTTTTCATCATTTTTTCGCATAACCTTCACAACTGCAACCTGCGCCTTGGTTACCTTCACACTGCTAATGCAGCTGAATACATGCTATATGTTCGATATTATTACGTGCTCAATATGTGCTAATCCGTGTGTAACCTTAATGCGTGCTATATATGCGTAAGGCAATTACACGCTGTTCACATAAAGGCTTGGAATTTCGTCTCTCCAACTCTCTGTAAATTCAGGCCAATACCCTCATGAAACTGCTGCGAAACTGAGACTGAACATGAAGCCAAATCTTTCATAAATTCGGCATCCGAATCATATCCTTGAGAACAACAATTTCCCATGCCATACTCCACATGGGCACTAGAACAAGCGACGATGTAAACAGAGAACCTCCTCTTCTTGATGCCTCAGAACACTCGTGAATCAGAGAAAGTTTACTTTTCTCCTTCATTCCATTGAAGAACAGCCACAGTGAGTCTCCTAAATACTTGTTTAACCGGGTCGCATTTTGGAGCCGCGTCGTAGATTGTCAAACTATAATCATGCTAGCATTCCTCCCGCACTTTGAAATTCCGAGAGACATACGCACCTATCAAGAAAGGGCAACCAGTAAGGAGGTCGATCCACCGCAGCCTGTACGCTGTGCACGAATGCGGCGGCTCTATGCGGTTCAATGCGTCTCTGCGGCGGTTCAATGCGTCACTCGACGATGCATCTCTCGAACAGAATAAAGACTCTAATCAGCATAAAAGTCCGCACGGAATGCTGTACCCTTCCATTAAAGGCAGAAATCTTTTAGTGTGGGACATGATTTGTATGACCTTTCATGATACAATACGCAACAAAAATCAATACTCTGTGATTGCTTACAATGGCGGCAGTCAACTGGTAGCACCCTTTCCGTGCGAATGGACGGTTTTGCAGGTAAGGTCTCTGTGTGAAGTTTAAAAAAATAAGTTGGTTTTGCGGTAAGCTCATATACATCCACTGCGTTTGCTATAACCTACTTTGTCGATAAAGCCGGAGTAAGGCTGCCTGTACACCGGTGCAGGGAGTAGCCTCAATCGGAAGCTTTGTCGTCTGCCTTGTATATTTACTCTAATGCTGCTTGAACAGTTAAGAAATTGAGTGCAGGAACATCTTTCACAAAGTCCCTCAGGACCATATCCAATGGGTGGAAACAGAAAAGGAAGACTGGCATTTAATAGCCAATTAAGCATAGCTGCCATGAAGAGATGATTAGCCATTATTTAAAGCAAAATCTGCTTAAGAACTCTATGGAGAAAAATTGCACACCACCAGCTCCATCAGGTTCTAGAGCGACAAAATAATGCCTCCAAGCATATAGGCTCGCAAAGACAGCAGAGCACAAATGTCTATATATCTAATATGAAGTGCCTATATATTGTCCTTTACGTAGTGGAGCCGCCGAAATACGTATGTGAGCTTCGCAACCAAAACGATGAAAACTTGTGTCCGTGCAAACGCAGGCAACTCCGGACCCATCCAAGACTGTTGTCGCCTCCGAGTGAAGATATGAGAATTCCGGCGAGACCCTCTATTGCGAAACTGATGCAGTGGAACCTACAGGTACTGAGTGCCTCAGGACACGGAAGAGGTGCCAGCGAACTAATTTGGCTTGATACCGCAGTTGCCTAAAAAAAAATCTCTGCCTCTCCCGTAACCGAGAGTAGAGTAAGCATGAAATGTTTACGGCCATAACAGATTGGTTGAAGATGGTACTAGTCAAAATCTTAAAATGGGTCTAGTGTTCAACACACCACACATACTGTGCACTGTTCCATGTGGACGCAATCGTTTCCTGTGAGAGGCCGCGTAATCATCGCGTTGTCGGCAGGGGCGAGCAGTCTTCTGCTGTGGCGCATCACTCGCAAAGCGATCGCTTTCCGCAAGACGCTTCCTACCTCTCCTTTGATCAGGCTCCATTGCTCGGCTTAAGCAGCTGTGAAGGTGGTGGCACTGAAATGCAGGACGATGCAGAAGCGTACGCGGGCACGACGAGACGCAGGCCTTACAACAATGTATATACAGCGCGTTCGAATACTCCGCAAGCGTGTAACATCTGCCTGCCAAAGGGGGAAACGTCATGAACTTAAGGCCCAGCGGCCGGTGTTTTACATGCGTGAATGTGGGACCACTGCGCCATCCTTGGGGACGGCGCGGAAGCAGTTTTTTCGCCCAAAGCTCTTCTTGCCCACGAGCACCCCTCTTGCTCTAAGCGGCCCTCTCTCAAAGCCCAGAGAGTCTCGTTAAATCTCGTACTGTGCCCGGATGCTCACGTTTCAGTGCCCGGATGTTGGCTCTCGGTATCGGCGTGACGTCACCACACTGCCGACAACGGCAGCTAAAAGCATTTCACGCTTAAATACAGCAGCGCCCAGTCTCGCAGAGCTCTGCAAATTAATGCCGATCCTCAACCACACGCATTTTAACAATGAGAAGAGGATGGCGTCACCAGCATTGGCTAAAATCTTATTTCGGTTTTGAGCTAACAAGAAGCCACCAACAGCTGTGCATTTTTGGTACTCGGAAATTGAGGCTGGAGAAATAAAAGGAATAAATGACTAACAATGATTTGAATCAAGTAGGTTCCGTAAATTCTTGGTTTATGATCAGTTTTGTAGTGCGCCCTTTTCAGCCATTTTCTATGCCCCTATGCGAGATGTCACCAATTTTTCATGCTGCTAGACTGCATATAAAAATCATGGAAGCGGTGGCTTTCGACACGTCCGTCTGAACGCGAGCAACTTTCATAGCTAGCAAGAATGTCTGGAACACTGAATATGCGACAAGGATAAGGTTTTAGTTCATACGGCTCAGAATAACTCAGGTTTTATGCGAGCCTAGCATGTCCAGCACCACAGGCTGCACAACGGAAGAAAGTACCTTCAGAAATATTATCTCCTTGAGTTGGCTTTCCCGCATTGCATATGTATGCAGGAACAGTGGCTGGCGGCACTGTTAATGCCGAGCTCAAAGACGAAGCCACCGGCTGAGCAATAGTGGAGGGGTGACTCGCGGCGGACGCTGTCAGCGGTCCCACGTCGTTCTGACACTGTGCCTCTCCATCTGGCTGCGCTTGCTTAGAAGGCGCCGAGTCGACGTTAGCTGCTGCGGGCTTGGCACTTTCCTCGCTGTTGGGCGACTTTTCATCGTGAGCCATGCGATGCTTCTTGTGGCGCTTGTCGGTGCGCACTGGCCGGGAGGACTTGACAGCGCCAGTGTTCGCAGAAGGCGCGACGTCCATGTAGGATGCTCTTTTGGGCACTTTGCAGGTATCAGCTGGAACACTGCATTCATAAAAAGCCGCGAACGCGCCAGCAAGGGTATGTGCACGAGACATTCATAGAACAGCTTGCGGCGGCTCACGCGTTAGTCAAATGGCTACTGACTTCAGGCACTACATAAGATGCTATCACTGCTCCGTACAGATCACAGGCTCATACAACAGCGGCGCCATGCAATAAAATTCCAATATATTAAGCTGAAAGCATTCATTTTCGGGTGTCCATTCAACCAGTAGTGCAACTGCAACTGAAGTCAGTTGCCCTGCTTGTCCTGTTGAATGTACGAGTTTGTCGCGGTCAAAAAGCGCACAAATGGCATTAGAGCTGAGGAAGCACCTGTCAAAGCTGAACCTTGGACGGTGTTCGCTTCACTATATTCTATGCAATGGGCCAGAAAATGAGGCCGTCAGTCCGGCGCTTACAGCACACGTTAACCCACTGGTACGTTGCGTTCATTATTACACGCGTCAATTTCCTCGTCGCCGAATCCCTGCCGCGCCATGCGTTCCCTGACCATGATGAGCGTCATCATCTCCTGTGCCTTCGCGTGGACGGTGGCTAACGGCGGCACGTTCGCGGAATTTAGCGACGCCAGTAGGTCGAACAGGTCAGAGGAATATGTGACTGGACCCTCGGGCACGCAGGGCCTAAAGCCGTTGAAGAACAGCATTCCCAGGGTATTCGACACCAACGGTCTGCGGTCCACCAGTGCGATGCTGGCGAGTTTTGTAAGCACGAAACCCAGACACATAACTGAAGCACTCGTGGCCGAGTTGGCCTGTTGCTCATAGTGACCACCAATGTTGATCTTGTCACCCAGCAATATGGACTGAACGCGGTTTCGAATCGGCGTGGCGTCGATGCACGACTTCCACGTTAGCTTGTTGTCCAGGTGCATGTTGTCTCCCACTGCGTAGATGTTCTTGAGGTCGAAGCGGCCGAAGGACAGCTGCCGCTCCTCGACGTGCATGATGACCGAGGAGAGCTGCGCGGCTACCTTCCAGATGAAGTACTCGGGAAAGCAGAGCCCCTGGGAGTCGAGAAAGGTCTCCAGTCGCTTGAGCGTCGCGTCCGGCATGTCCATGATGAGGAAAACGTTCGACGTGTCGGCGTCCAGCGCCAGCGCGTAGACACACATGAGGTTCGGGTGCACCAGCTCCACCCACTGCCAGAAGCCGTCGGGGAGCTGCTCCGATTCCGAGCAGGTGCCACCGTGCGCGGCCATGTACTCCCCGCCGTCCAGCGGGCACCGGACACGGTAGGTGAGCGCGCGGTGGTACATGTGGAAGTCGAAGATGTCCCTGAACGGAGCAGTCTCGACTTCCACGAAGTCATCCGTGCTGAGCATAGTCAGCCTGCGCCTGAGGAGCGGTGGCAGCGCAGACAGGTCGCTGCCCTTGAGACGTCGCAGCGTAGCCCTCCCGATGATTGTCCGGTAGCAGAGGTCTTCCAGGGACCTTGGAGTCTTTCGAGGCTTGAGTTCAGTGCCCTCCTTGGGAAAAGGGTGGTAGACGTGCCTGCCCTGGCTGAGTCCCTGAACGAGGAGCTCCATGGTCACGGAGACCCGGGACGACGTATTCGGGGTCGCAGTCTGTCCTTGCCTTGCCTGGCTGCCCCCCTCCTGGAGGGCCCTGCCAGCTAAGGTAGCCCACACCCAGAGCCTAGGTACGCCGGACCCCTCGCTGTGGCGTCATCTGTTTTCTGGCAGCAGCAGTGGCTAGGGCTGCTGAACCCTGGCACCACCAGTCTCTTCGGAGGCGTGGGTTCGAATCGCACCGCTGCCACAAAAATAATTAACCGGGATGACGGTCCTGGCCAGACAAAAGTCGGAAAGCTGTCGAAACACCGGCGGCGTACACCAATCTTTATCCTCGACTCCGCGCGCTCGCTCCTCCGCCCCTCATCTTCTTCCGCGCAGGGCACCTGGTCGGCGCACGCCGTGCCCTGGGCGTTTATTCGCGTAACAATATATATATATATATATATATATATATATATATATATATATATATATATATATATATGTGTGTGTGTGTGTGTATGGATGGGTAGGGAATACCTGCAAACGCAGGTATTCCCGGCCCATCCACGCCTGCTTTTCTCGCCTCCCAGTGAAAATATGAGATTTTCGGTGAGACTCACTGTTGCGAAACTGATGCAATGGAACCTAAAGATACTGTTTGGCTCAGGTTTCGGAATAGGTACCACCGAGATGACTTGGCTTTATACCGCAGTTGTTTAAAAAAGAACTCTTGAGAGCTCTATAGTTAAATGCCGATCCTTGAGCGCACGCTTTTTTATCAGCCAGAAGTGGGCGGCGTCACCAGCATATGCTAAAATCTTATTTTGGTTTTGAGCTAGCGAGAAGCCACAAATAGCTGTGTATTTTTTTTGTTTTTTTTGGTACTCGGACATTAAGGCTGAAGAAATAAAAGGAATAAATGAATAACAATGATTTGTATGGAGTAGGTTCCGTAAATTCTTCGTTTATGATCCGCGCCTCATAAAGTGTACCCTTTTCAGCTAGTTTCTATGCGCCTATGCCAGATGTCACAATTTTTCGTGTTCCAAGACTGCCCGCAAAAATCATGGCAACGGTGGCTTTCGACACGACAGTCTGAACATGACTAGCTTTCCTAGCCAGCGACACTGTCTGGAACACGAAATATGCGACAAGGATAAGGTTTTAGTTCCTAGGGTTCCGAAAACTTCAGGTTTTATGCGAGCCTAGCATTTCTAGCACCACAGGCAGCACAAGGGAAGAAAGGACCATTGGAAATATTATACAATACACGTTACACAAGAATATTGGGCGGGGCCTCTAGAAAGTGTTCAACTGGTTTCCGTCTGTCATTTTCTGAATCAGTGTGATACCCCCAGTACAAAAAGTTGGAGACCAAAACGCCCACTTCATAAGTAGAACTTAAGCTTGAAAACGTCTACAGTTAGATGCTAAACAAGGCGAAAACGTTTTGAGAGGAGTTTAAACCTGCAGAGCTGAAAAGGTTGATTTGATCTTGACGAAAATAATAAGCCCCTCGATTACTGCATGCTCCTCACCATTAATTCGTAGAAACGCTTGACTGAACCGGCTGAAATCTCATTCGCAATCATGGCTTGTATCATCCAGGAAGAGCCGCACATAATAGTCGAAGAAAGCACCAAGAATACCAGGGGTGTCAATGTGTGTGTTACCTGAGTACTCAATTTTCAGTATCTCTTGGGAGAGACCAGCCTGCCTTTTTTAACTAATTGCATGGTGTTATAGTTGGCCATCAAGAAACTTGCGTGTTAGAGATCTAAGTAATCCGTTTTGACATTTTTCTGGCTCAACGGTTCAAACTGCGCTTTAAAATTGTTTATGGAGTCAAAATGTAATGATCTCACACGTCTTTACTGTTGATGCAGATTTAAGGATTCTCGTCAGCTCCCGAAAAGAGAAGGCGCTTAAGAAACGTAATTCATGGTAATACTTCTTCATGGAAATTCTCAGTCTCATCCTTAAATAGATCCAATTTTGAAACCCTGAAAAGTCGTCACCTGCCCACGCATCTTTCAGGTAAGCAGCCAGAGCCGGCTGAGAAAACTTTATTTGAGAAAAACTATTTATTTAGCCTCCAAAGCTCCCACTGAGCTCTCACGCTCCTCATTTCACGCTCCTTCGAAAACTGAAGACGCGATAAGAATAAGGACTTAGCTACTCTGGCTTATTATGCCATAATCTTGATGCCAGCCTTCTAACTCTAACGCCGCAGACTGCCGAGAGAAAACACGGACGAGGTAAATATTTTATAATACGCATTACTTAAAACAAACGCTGTGCCGTTGTTGAGTGTTCAACCAATTTGCTTTGTTATTTTCGGAAATATTATGGTCGGTCCAGAATAAAAGGAAGGACACGAAAGGCCCACATCATATGCAGCACTGAAAAGTTTCAATAAATTAGCTGTTGGGCAAGGCGAGAGCTTTCTCAAAGCAGAGTTATTACCCTACAAAGGGGGAATGGTCGCTTTCATCGTGTCTAAACTAGTAAGTACCTCGACTACTGCACGATGGTCACCTACTTGTGGAAACACTTTGGTGAAGCGGCTGAATTCTGACTAACAAGTGTAGCCCCTGCCACCTCCAAACAGTCACAGATAATAGTTAAATAAAACACCAAGAATAGCAGGGGCATCAGTATGATTATTACCATCGTACTGAATTTCAAATATGTCTTTGTAAAGAGCAACCTGCCTTTTGTCCCTAAGTGCCCGGAGGGACAGTTGGTAATCAATGAACATGCCTGTTCGAGACCTCAGTAAGCCAGCTTCATACTTCTCTTTGCTCAACTGTTGTAGTTGTGCTTTGATATTGTTGATGATGTAAATGTACGCTTCACCTGCAGTTCTCTTCCGCCTTATGAAGCTCATATGCGCCCCAGCTCACGAAGGTGAAGGAGCTTCAGAAATGTGATTCGTGATGTTACTTCAGTTTCGAAATTCTCAGCATCATGCGTAAAAGATCCCCTTTCTTCAATACTGACAGATTGCGCCTTGCGCATCCATCTTTCAGTCAAGAAGCTACAGAGCGCTGCTAACTTCGTATGATATGAAATATTCATTCAGCTTCCAGAGCTCCCACCGAGGTACTCGAATATCTCGACTGCATATTCCTGCCCGAGCAGACACTATGCTCAGAAAAATAGGCTCAGAAATTCAGATGTACCGAAAAGCAGCGATATATAGGTAATCAGTTAGCAGAGACGAAGATTCTCACCAGCCGAGTGTTTGAAGAAGTATGCAAATGAACGAAATGTGTACTACCGCTGCTTTGATGGTCATTGTCACCAAGTTGGATTTGAAAACTAGGTCTGCGAGAACCCGACAACTGGACTGATAACGCCTGCTATAAGCTCATCGGTCGTCAGTATTACAAACAAAACAAATATCTTATAGGCTCATCAGTCTTCAGTGTTACGAACAAAATAAAGATCTTCCAGCAGTATGATTTTGGCATCCGTGCGCTCTAGGCTTGCCAACCACAGAAACAGCTCGCGCTGTGTGTTGTTATTCGCTGCTTTTGTTGGTTTGTGGGGCTTAACACACCAAAGCGACTCAGACTAATAGCGACGCCGTAGTAGAAAGCTGCTGACGATTTCAACCACAAGGAGTTCTCTAACGTGCCCTCACATCGGACAGTACACGGTCATCATTTCGCCTTCATCGAAATGCGACCTACGCTGCTGGTATCAAACAAGCATCTTTCCGGTCACCAGGCGAGCACCTTAACCCCTGAGCCACCGCGACGGCCCTATTTTTATAAGAGCATAGCGCTCACGCAACCGGTAAATTGTTGTCGTTGTCACATTTGATTCGAGCCGCCGCGGTGGCTCAGTGGTTCTGGTGCTCGGCAGCGGACCCGAAAAACGCGGGTTCGATCCCTGCCGCGGCGATTGCATTTCTTTGGAGGAGAAATTGTAGAGGCCCGTGTACTGTGCGATGTCAGTGTACGTTAAAGAACCCCAGATGGTCGAAATTTCCGGAGCCTTCACTACGACGTCTCTCATTGCCTGAGTCGCTTTGGGACGTTAAACCCCATAAACCAAACCAAAACATTTGATTCTCTGGTTATGCGGGTTCACTTGCGCATCGGCAGTTTTGACGTCTCACGCTCTATAACCGTCCGCTCATCAATGCTACTACCGGGTTTCAGCGCCATCATCTGGGGCGCTGGAAAGAGGAGCGCTATTTGGAGAGTGGGTCGCACTTTTGGTCTGCTATTTATGGTAGTTTCTGCGTGAAACACGAATTGATATTGTCTGCTGCCCTGTCAGCGAGGGCACAAATCATCATCAGCATCCTCAACCTCATTCTTGAGATCACCAACAATATCTCCGCGACACAGAAGCAAACGCTCCAGGAAAAGACAGGTACTCAGAAGCACCTTTTGGTGGCAACGGGGTAGAAGCTTCTATCATCATCTAGCAGGCCTTTGTCGTTGGCACGTATTTGCCTGAGGGCAGTGCCGCTCAGAGAGGCCTCGCCTTGTCATCATCATCATCCTCAGCCTGACTATGCCCGCTGCAGTGCAAAGGCCTCTTCCATGTCTCTCCAATTATCCCTTTCCTTTGCTATTTAATGCCGCCGTACCCCCACAAACTTTTTAATCTCATCCGCCCACCTAACTTTCTTTCGCCCCCTGCTGTGCTTGCCTTCTACTGGAATATCTACTCCGTTGCCCTTAAGAAGCAGCGGTTGTGCTGCCTTCTCATTACATGCCCTGTCCAAGCCCATTTCTTCGTATTGATTTCGACTAAGATGTGATTAACGCGCTTTTGTTCCCTCACCCACGCCGCCCGCTTGCGGTCTCCGAACGTTACGCCTATAATTTTTCCTTACATAGCTCGCTCCATGTTCGTCAAGTTAACCTGAACCCCCTCTTTTAGCCTCCGGGTTTCTTCCCCATAGATGAGTACCGGTAAGATACAGCGGTTGTATACTTTTCTCTTGAGGGGTAGTGGTAAACTGCCATGCATGATCGGAGAGAACCTTCCATATGAGTTCCACCCCATTCTTATTCTTCTAGTTATATCCCTGTCATGATCTGGATCAGCGGCCACTATGTGCCCTAATTAGACATATTCTTTTACTACTTCCAGCACTTCGTTACCAATTGCGAACTTCTGTTCCCTTGCTAGTCTGTTGAACATTAGTTTGGTTTTCTGCATGCTATTTTTGAGCCCCACCGTCCTTCGCTGCCTGTCTAACTCAGTGATCATGCTTTGCATTTCACGTCCTGAGTGAGATAGCAAGGCAATGTCATTAGCGAATCGCAGATTAATAAGGTATTCTCCATTAACTGTTCTCCCCAACTGTTCCAATTCAGGCCCTGGGATAACTCCTGTAAGCAGGCGGTGAATACCATTATCTAGATCTTGCCTCCCTGCCTGACACCTTGCCTTATTGGAATTTTATTGCTGATTTTATGGAGGACTATGGAAGCTGTGCATTCGTTGTAGATATCTTCTAATATTTGCACCATAACATGATTTTAGTTGTTAATACAAGGGGGGGGGGGTACTGCGCACAAAAAGACAAGGATAAGAAGATAACACAACAAGCGCAGACTCGCGACTAACTTTATTTGAAAACATGACACTCCTTTTATAGTTGCAAACTGTCACATCACACACATGTGGAAACCAAAAACCTGTCTTCATTGTGATACAGTTTGATAGAAGGGTCACTTACGCAATCTTTATCCTTCTGTTTGATGCAAAACGCCTCCGCCAACTCACGCGCCACCTGGTCACGGCTCCTCCTCAAAACTTTTGTATCTGTCAGCAAAGGCAGGCAAGGGTTATCTCGCGTAGCATCCGCGCAATAACCGCGTTTTTGGTTTCCACATGTGTGTGATGTGACAGTTTGCAACTATAAAAGGAGTGTCGTGTTTTCAAATAAAGTTAGTCGCGAGTCTGCGCTGGTTGTGTTATCTTCTTGTCCTTGTCTTTTTGTGCGCAGTACCCCCCGTTGTATTAACCATGATTGACCGACTAGCCCAACAACGTACGCTCTTAAACTATGCTTTTAGTCTTCTGCACGCACTGTGCTATCGTGTATTAGAAGACAAATGAGAACTAGGTGTAGGATTCCTTATCAACCAGGATACAGCTGGCAACATAAAAGAGTTTTGCAGTAATAATGAGAGGGTGGCAGCTATTGTAATCAGGCTAATTAAGAGGTACAAGCTGAAGGTGGTGCAGGCCTACGCGCCTGCATCAAGCCATGATGACCAGATTGTTGAAAGCTTCTATGAAAACGTGGAATCGTCAAGGGCCAAAGTAAAATAACAGTAAACTGTACTAATGGGTGACTTCAGGGCGAAGGTAGGCAAGAAGCAAGCTGAAGACCAGGCTGTAGTTGACTATGGGATAGGTTCTAGGAATAGCAGGGGAGAGTTGTTAGTAGAGTTTGCAGATAGAAACAATTTGCGGATCATGAATACCTTCTTCCGCAAACGAGAAAACAGGGAGTGAACATGCAAGAGCCTCAATGGTCAGACTAAAAATGAAATGTGCTCACTCTGGCATCGTAGGGGATGTGGAGGTCTTCGGAAAGATCCGTTGTAGCGACCACAAATGGTAAGTCTTCTATTAGCTTACATTTGAAGAGGGAACGGAGGAAACTAGTTGAGCAGAAGGCCTGGCATAGTACTTCTAGGTCCTACTGAAGTGCGACAGCGACTTCCCTCGGAATCAAGCTTATTCAACATCTGCCATCCAGCATGGCTGGTATGTTCGTTCTCCGTCAGGACGTGGTCTCTGGCCAATACATAAGTGCTGACGCCACCATCTGTGAGATGTCACAGAATGTGGTGCGCCTTTTTTGAAATTAATTTATGATTCCACATAATCTCATGGTCGAGATGTAGACTCCATTTTTTATATCTCTTTGCTCCATTGAATAGTCGAAATACATCATCAGGGAAACGGTCAGCGACACGTACGCGAGAAAGATCCCCAGCTTTATTCGTGTGTGCATTCCTTAGTATTAACCATATTGATTTTATGGTAAGAGGAATCCTTCCCGCTACACCTCAAAGAGAGAAATGCGGCACATCAGTGCCAAAGCGTAGGCTTCTGTAGACGCAATGACTGTGAGCACTTTTTTCCGTAGGAGATACGCTGGATAGACTTATGACGATGAATGGTAATCTGGCGATTCGTTAACAGGCTTAGTTGTATCCTGCTCTTGAACAGGAAAACGGAGTGCAAACAAAACACGATGAGAAAAGAGAGAAAAGCTGATTATTGAAAGGGGACGTTTCAGAGTGATGTCTGCACGGCATACTTTTTGTCTTTGACCGACATTATCCTCGCATGTCTGTAACAAGTTTCACCTCATTGCCAAGACAGTGCCGGAGACATTTGGGCCACAGCGGGAAGGGATGTCTATAAAGGTGGGCGGGTGCAGTCTCTAGATAGCGCGTTGCTCGTACGATGCAGTTGGGCTTACAGGGGAGCCACTATAACAATAAATCGGTGGCGTTACAACCACGATCTTGCATACCTATCTAAAGGTTATGTTGTAGTTGTGAACGGCTCTTTTAGTCACACATAACCACATTGAAGGTTGGCAAGAGCAGTGGGATTTCCCTTCATGTTCCTTCTTTTCCAATCGCACTTAAATTCTCCGAAATACTAAGTGGCAAACCTAGAAGGCTTAAGAAGAGAGTGACCTCAGCAAGGCGGGCACAAATTAAAAAATTATTGCCTGTCAAAATAAGAACACATTGTTTTGACATCGAAACATAGACTAAAGCAAGCCGCCTTCGCTCATGCACAAGGCGTGTAGGAAGAAGTGATTTCGTTCTGCTAACAAACCGCGATCATACTTCTTAATTTAAGCAACAGAACCTTAAAATATTCCGCTCTCACATTAGCCGTAAGTCAACTGACGTTTAGTCTTGTGAGATATTTCCTGCTCTACGGACCTTGATTTCTGTGGAACCGCCATCTGTCCTTGGATAATTTGCTCAGAAAATAGGTGGAGACGAGAAAGAAGACTGCGCGGGTACAGCTCGTGCTTTCCTGCTAGAAGCTCGCCTCGAACGTTCGGTTCAACCTTTCCTCCATCCAGGGTGGCTGGAACTCGAGTGGAACTCGACTTCCTTTACTACCTGGACCTGGTCTATGCCTCGAGCACGAGGTGGAGAGGATAAGGTGGTTCATATACATGCTTGCTTATGCACTGTTGTTGAACAGGAAGACGCAAACAGAAGAAAACAGGCGGCAAAAGACAGGAAAGCTCTTTTTTGAAATAGAACTTTGCGAGGAATGTCTATATGGTGGACAATCTCCCGCATAGCGACATTCGCTTCGTGTATGTCAACCAAGTTTCACCTGCTCGCCAAAGAGGATACTGCCCAGGTGCGCCAAAGCCAGAAGGATTTCAGCACTATCTGTTCTTTGAAAACATAGCGAAAAAAGTAATCGGACGACAGAGAACTGGACGGGACGGGCGCTATCCAGTCCAGTAGCGTCCCGTCCAGTTCTCTGTCGCCCGTGTCGTTTTTGCGCTTTGTTTCCAAAGAAGTCTTACCAAATGGCCCAAACCAAAGCACTGTTGCACTACCTTTGTCCGTACGATGCACGTGGGCTTAAGAGAGAACCAGTATAAAAAGAACGCTGGGGGCTACAGGTACCCTTTCGCTTAGGAACCGAAAGGAACTGCTGTCCTTGTCAAACACTCTTCCAATCGGACATAGCTACTCTAGCGAATGGCAAGCGCTGTGGGGTTTCTCTTCTTTTTTCTTCTTTTCCGATCAGGTTTAAAGCCGAAAAAAAACAATTGGTGGAAGCACTTACTCTCAGGAAGAGAGACACCTCTGAGAGGCGGGCAAAAATTTATTGAAATGCGTACATATTCTGATCATGAAGTTAAAGAGCGGAATACTCCACATCGAAATATAGACTAAGGTAATCCGCCTTCTCCCATGCGCTGGGCGCGTCGGAAAAAGAAATGATTTCGTCCCGCAGAGGAATCCTGATCATAGTACTTAATTTAAAGAGCACAGCGACAAAATATCCCGCTGTCACGTATTACCCGTAGGTAAACGACTGTGGAGTCTTCAGTGGAATTTCTTCTTTTTTCTCTAGATCTTCATTTTTTTCGCCACTGCCACCCCTCCTTTTACCATTTGTTCAGACATAAGACAGAAATACTTACTTCATCTCCCGAATATCAGTATCTTCTGCGTCCTTGGAGTAGCAAAGACTGGAGCTCGCGCAGACTGGAGGTCTCTGAAGCGTTTGCGAGGCGGAGTACCTAAATTTCTACCTTCACAGATCTGGTCTAGCGGTTTTCCCACTGTGGCCATTTTGTGCCGAGCCTGAGACAGTGGGTCACTACCTGCTGTTCTGCCACCGCTTCTCTTCTTTGAGGAGGCGCCTATTAGAAATTCCGTTTCACCAGCTGGGTGTGCCTGTGTCCACTACGGTTGTTCATTTCTTTGGCGCTTCTTCGCTTGGACGAAGCAACAGAGGTGTGCGCTGTGCTGTTCAAAATTTTCTTTATCAACGCAGCGACTCCCGTCCTCATTTTATTTTATGTTTATTTTTCATTATTATTGTTTTTTCTATTTATTTTTGTGGTTCTGATTTCCAAAAATTTATTTTATTATTCTTTCTCTCTCTCTCAGTCAGTGCAAAATTGAACCATTGCATGCATGGCATTCGAATTTGCACAAAAAGCCATCGTCCCGTCTTTGATCTCCCAGCTAACAGGTCCCCAGTCGTTGGGTCGTCCAATCTGTCAGCCTAACCCCTATTACCACTCCCTTTCCTCTACAGATGCTCGGCTTTCCAGTAGTTCACCGCGTGTGTCTCCGCAACACTCCCGTAGTGGGTATGTGCCATTTTATTTGAGGCCAACCAACAGCACGCGCATTGCTGCAGGAAGCTCGCCTGGCACTTTCGGTGAACCCGTCCCCGTTGTACGGCCGGCTGGAGCTCAACTTCAAGACTCCCTTCGTCCGCCAGATCTCTTGCGGGAGCTTATGATGGAGAGAGAGGTATAAATCCTGCACACCTGCAGGACCTTTGTGTTCGCGATCAGAAGCCCGCAGAAGCTATGAACTGTTTACCCACCGACTCCGCCAAACAGACGCTGTGTGATTCATGGCCATTGTAAGAGCTCAATGTTATGTACTCGTCCTTTTGGGCAGGACATGCAAGGACCACAGCCATTGGCGATGGTTCGCACCGGGAACCCCCGCACGGAGGCCTTGAACTGCAGCACGTCTTGCATCGCCGTCCTGCGTCCTTCGTTCGCATTCCTCGTCATTCGCGCCCGCCTCGCCAAGGATACGAAAGCTAAGCACGCCTTGCCATAAAAGGGGGCTTACGGTAAAAATAGCCTCTACATAAACAGTATAGTTATTGATATGCCGGGAAGATATTAGGGATCCTAGCAAGCTGATTTTATCCCTGCCAGAGATATTGCAGGAACATTCCACAGTATAACCTTGCATAAGGCCGGATGCTCTCCCTAAGAGGGAAGATAGATACGCTAACTTTTGCTGCAAGCAAAATTGTTTGCAGATTTCTCTTCACGCCTGTGACTTCAAGAATAATGAAAGTAGTAGCTACAGACTCAAAATTGTCATGGACATTTCAAACAGTAACATTTCCTGCTTAGGCCCGTAGCACACGTCTTAGCAGAGCGGCTGGGCAGGGTGACAGAATGTCACTGCTATTGCGCGGAGTTTCCGCTGCTAGCAGCCATCCTTCCAATTTAACCGTTTTAAGACACCTTAATTGTAACAATATAAATCATATATCTTGAATTCTTTCATGCAGGGCGAATAATTCAAGAAAGTTTTCCGATCTATTGCAGTAACCGATATCTCACGCGTATCACAGCAATACAACACTCAATTCAAGAAAAAACTTAGGAAAACTTAAATACTGTCAAGACACAACCCACGTTGACACTTTCCCCAGATTAGAGGCAAGGCCATTTTTATAATATACGGGCTCTTCAACAACATTTTGATTTGACGGCTGTACCGTTTTTCACCATAAAATTTCTGTGATAAACGTTTCATTTTTAACCACCTACTGCAATATGTAGCATATCGTCTTTGTAGACACTCCGATTGAAATATTCGCTTGGAAAATCCTTCTTGAGCTCCTGTTTCTGCTCACCAAAGTGAGAAGTAGCGTCCCACATGACTAATACTCGATTCAGGCGACCTTTAGCGCCATAGGTTGTTTTTATCCCGCGTAGAGTTTACCCAGCGTTCAAACGAAAGAAGCCATTAACTCGGCCTCTTCGTAATATTGTATAGAGCTATAACGTTATTCTACTGCTCCTGCATGCGCACCTCTGACGCCGGGGCAGGCGGTAAATCTAGAGTGCGCGGGAGGTGAAACGGCGCCGAATTTAGACTGTTAGATTCTTCAATTGGCTCCGGCTACAGCAAAATTTAAAAATCATAAAAAAACTGCCGTCATCACTCCAGCAAGACCACTGATTCCAAGGTCACGCATTAAAAGTTTCAGGGCATATTTCTCAACTTTTGTAAGAAGTTTGTAAACTTCTCGCCAGTTTTGGGCACACGATACAGCAGCGCAAGCGAATGTTCTCCCCTTGCAAAAAGACAGCATCAAAGGCTCTTCTTTATGTTTTGTGCCTCATAGTGGTGCGTGTCCTGATTATTCCTCTCCTTGCAGATTAACGCCAGCCTCTGATAGGAAATAATTCTATAGCCGGAAGGATTCATCACCAACAGCTCAAAAAGCATGTGCTGAGCATACCTTTGTGCAATGACAACGTTTGGAAGTTGAGCACACCGCACTGGGGAAGTACCGGTGCGCTAATATGAACAGGAGGTCCGCACTACGTAATTACGTGCGTGCGTTCTTGACAACTAAGACGCCGGAAGGTTGCCTCGCCATTCAGCAAATCTCCGCCCGTGGCTTTGCACCTGCCTCCGCAGAGGCCCCGTGCCTTTGTCAGCTGCCGGTCCTCGATGCGGAGTTCGACCGCTTCAAGAAAGAACTGGCGCGAACTGCGGGCGTCGACTGCTGTGATGGCTTCCACGACGACCTCCTGGGCGAATCCTTCTCTCGCACTGACGTTCCGCTACTCGCAATGGCGGCCCATGATAGCGCTGAATGCCCGAAGCCGCCGCCAGAGAGCCCGGAAGCCGAGTGAGGGACTGTCATCAATATTGTCACGTTGTAGTGACGGCAGTCCAGCGGTCAGTAGGACACCAACATGACTTGGAAACGAAGCTGTTTATTTGGGCTGACTTGCGCCCGCAAAAGAAATGAATCACTCGGCGGCGGCGTAAGCAACAAACGTGCTCCTCAGTCGTCGAACTACGAATGTCCGCCGCTCGCGGCATCGCTCAATTTAAAGCCGGCAAGGAAACTTCCAGATAACAGGTCAAGATCATCTACGGTGATCTGGAAAAACCTAGATGCAGCCTTTCATGGCTGCGAACAATCGAGATTAGTCTGGTCGCTTCTCGCGCCACGAACAAAAGTGATAACGACCCTTTCCTGCTGCCTTGAGCGTGAACGAACACACACTGCAATGATACGTGGCATTACCCCCCTTCCAAAGAAGCATCGTCTCGATGCTTTAAAATGAAAATAAACACGGACAACGAAAACTTCCAGTCCTTCAGCGTTCCTAATAAGGTGTAAGGGCAGCGGTAAAAGCTTCAAGTCTGGTCGTGTCGTCGTCGGTGTTGTCGTAAATTTTGTCGTCGTATTTGTCTTCGTAGTAGTCGTCGTCGTCGTAGGGATTGTCGTCGTCGCAGGGATCGTCGTCGTCGCAGGGATCGTCGTCGTCGCAGGGATCGTCGTCGTCGCAGGGATCGTCGTCGTCGCAGGGATCGTCGTCGTCGTAGGGATCGTCGTCGTCGTAGGGATCGTCGTCGTCGTAGGGATCGTCTTCGTCGTAGGGATCGTCGTCTTCGTAGGGGTCGTCGTCTTTGTAGGGGTCGTCGACTTCGTAGGGGTCGTCGTTTTCGTAGGGGTCGTCGTTTTCGTAGGGGTCGTCGTTTTCGTAGGGGTCGTCGTTGTCGTAAGGTTCGTCGTTGTCGTAAGGTTCGTCGTTGTCGTAAGGTTCGTCGTTGTCGTAAGGTTCGTCGTTGTCGTAAGGTTCGTCGTCGTCGTAGGGGGCATGGTCTTCTGTTTTCGTCGATGGAGGATCTTAGTTCTTGCGCTCAGAAGCAACCTCACCTCCAGAGGCTGCTTTATTTAGTTTAACCTTCGTGGGCTGGGGGAGCGTCCACGCACGGCGTAACCTCGGCTAGGAGAAACAAAGCGCGGGGACGATGGCGACGGGGAACGTGATAGGCGGCTCGGCGATGAGTATTCTTCCCGACGTAAAAACTCCTCGATTTCGGCTGGTCGCTGGCCGGGTCGGGGTCGTGGAGCGTCGTAAGAGAACCCTCGGATGCCCAGTCTTCTGTATGGGCAGTGCCGGAGGACGTGACCGGCTTCGCCACAGTGGAAGCATAGTGGGCGGCGCTGGTCGGGAGTTCTCCACTCGTCGCATTTCCTCGGCTGCGCGCGTCGCTCGTAGGACGGGCGGGTTGGGGCGAGTGGGCGGCGGTCCAACGCAGCTGGCTGAGGGCGATAGGGGCTTGGGTCCCGTCGTCGAGGTGCAGGACGGCGCACAGCTGCGGCGTAAGTCATGGCTGGGGGCTGCAGAGGCTGCGTGGGTGTCGGCGTCACACCCAAGGCCTGTTGAACCTCGTCCCGGATGACGTCAGTGAGCGATGAAAGTTGCGGCTGCGTTCCCGTTGGCAGCAACCGTCGGAGCTCCTCTCGCACAACTTCACGTATAACCTCCCGCAGGTTATCATTGTTAGCGGTGTCCATGGAGCTTGCTGACAAAAAGCGCTGCTGGCGGTCATACTGGCGGGCTCGGGCGTCGAGAGTTTTCTCCATTGTGGATGCCTCTTCTACGAATTCAGCGACGGTTTTCGGTGGGTTGCGAACGAGGCCGGCAAATAGTTGCTCTTTAACTCCTCGCATAAGCAACTTCACCTTCTCTTCTTCCTTCATGTTCATGTCGGCACGCCGGAAGAGACGCTTCATCTCCTCAGTATACACTGCAACGGTCTCGTTTGGGTGTTGTATGCGAGACTGTAGCAGCTGCTGGGCTCTCTCCTTTCGGACGACGTTTGTGAAGGTCTTCAGAAGCTGTTCCTTGAAGGTTTCCCAGTTGGCAAGGCTGGCTTCCTCATTCTCGAACCAGACTCTTGCTGGTCCCTCCAGGGCGAAGAAGACGTACCTAAATTTCATGGCGTCGTCCCAGTTGTTGAAGACAGCCACACGGTCGAACTGCTCCAGCCATTCCTCGGGGTCGGCGCCAGGCGAAGCGTCGAAGGTTGGTGGCACCCGGGGCTGCTGCAGAATGATTGGAGTGGTCGTCTGGGGCAAGGTCATGATGGACGTTGGTACTTGCTTTCGCTTCCGGGTAGGGTCCGGCAGGGTCCCGAACTCAGGTGCGTCCCCTTGCAGGCGTCGGCTTGCGCGGTGGACTGGACTCAGGTCCTGCGGTAGATGACTCAAAGGGCTGGCGTCTCGACTTGTAGGGGGTGTCCGGAACATGGGAGGCTACCCAGCACCTCCACCAGATGTCACGTTGTAGTGACGGCAGTCCAGCGGTCAGTAGGACACCAACATGACTTGGAAACGAAGCTGTTTATTTGGGCTGACTTGCGCCCGCAAAAGAAATGAATCACTCGGCGGCGGCGTAAGCAACAAACGTGCTCCTCAGTCGTCGAACTACGAATGTCCGCCGCTCGCGGCATCGCTCAATTTAAAGCCGGCAAGGAAACTTCCAGATAACAGGTCAAGATCATCTACGGTGATCTGGAAAAACCTAGATGCAGCCTTTCATGGCTGCGAACAATCGAGATTAGTCTGGTCGCTTCTCGCGCCACGAACAAAAGTGATAACGACCCTTTCCTGCTGCCTTGAGCGTGAACGAACACACACTGCAATGATACGTGGCAATATGACCAAAGCGGCAGATAATTGGCCGCAGCAACGCACCCGGCTTTCTGAAGTTTTCGCTCCAGAAAGAAATTAACCGAATGCAGACCCTTAAAATTTGTCCATTTATTGCATAAAACTGTTGGAAATGGGGGTAATTCTAAAGCGCTTAGACGGATAATCGTTTTACCTGTTTACTGAGCCACTCTTCCATGTCTTTCCCACCGAGTTAACTGGAGGTTCTATCTTCAACGCCTCAAGAAAACGGTTTTCCCTCTGTCAGTGGACACTGAAATCGAACGTTCGACGAAAACTCGTCTGGTCGGGAAGAAGATTCATGAAGTCAATAGAAGGAACGACGACCAAAAGGTTGTTGTTTAATATGAAGACGAAGACGTTTCGGCTTCCATACGGAAGTCTTGATCACTGGGCTAAAAGCCCAAAGCACATCGCTTAAGTGCACTGCAGTAATCGCCCCAGGCATCTTGCATACGTAGGCGGGAGATTGCCTGCGTTGTGGTTAAGGGTTTTTTCTGTTGATTGAATTATTAGGGATTCTAGATACCGACGTGACAGCCAATTCTTCTCTCTTGCGATGACTGAAGCTTCTTCCCAGGCTATTTTGTGCGTCGCGGCTTCCACGTGTTCCGCAAGTGCATTAGAAGCAATCCTCTTGTTCCTGACGTCGTTCTTGTGGTCCCTCAATCGTCTCTCGAAATTCCCGCTCTCGCCGATATAGCAGTAGTCGCTATCTGCGCAGGGAATCTTGTAGATGACGCCAGGAAACTTCTCTTTCTTTATCTTGTCTTTGACAGACACCAGCTCGTGACAGCCAGAGACTCGCTCACGCCCGGTACATATGGGATAGCGGCTCGGGCTCGGCGCGGGGGACCAACTGGTTCTGACGGGCGTGATGACCGTTGAAGAACTGAATCTACGAAGTGCTTCGGGTAGCCGCATTCACTCAGTTCTCGGCGCACTTGGCGTAGGTCAGCAGCCCGATCTTCTGGTCTTGGGCAGATGTTTTTGGCACGTCGGACGAGGGAAGCCACGACGGAGCGTTTCTGGCAAACCGGGTGCACGGAATTAAAATGAAGCTACAGGCCTGTGTGGGTGTCCTTTCTATAAACTTTGAAAGAAAGGCGGTGGTTACGGCGTTCGACCAAAACGTCCAGAAAAGGAAGACGGCAAGCAGCCTCCTCCTCAACCGTATATTTAATGGAGTCTTCCATGCTATTGATGTGATCCCATATGTACCGGACGTGAGCAAGTCTCTGGCTCGCGTTTTACGCACTTACGGCGTACAGGTCGCTCATGTTCCGGCGTGCAAGCTGAGGCACGAGCTGGTGTCTGTCAAAGACAAGATAAAGAAAGAGAAGTTTCCTGGCGTCATCTACAAGATTCCCTGCGCAGATTGCGACTACTGCTATATCGGCGAGAGCGGGAATTTCGAGAGACGATTGAGGGACCACAAGAACGACGTCAGGAACAAGAGGATTGCTTCTAATGCACTTGCGGAACACGTGGAAGCCGCGACGCACAAAATAGCCTGGGAAGAAGCTTCAGTCATCGCAAGAGAGAAGAACTGGCTGTCACGTCGGTATCTAGAATCCCTAATAATTCAATCAACAGAAAAAACCCTTAACCACAACGCAGGCAATCTCCCGCCTACATATGCAAGATGCCTGGGGCGATTACTGCAGTGCACTTAAGCGATGTGCTTTGGGCTTTTCGCCCAGTGATGAAGGCTTCCGTATGGAAGCCGAAACGTCTTCGTCTTCATATTAAACAACAACCTTTTGGTCGGCGTTCCTTCTATTGACTTCATGAATCATTGGACACTGCAGTTGCGGTTAGCCTTGGGAAACAAATTTAGATTTTATATAAGAAAATGTTCCCAGGCCACTGATTCGATTTAATAAAAAAGAATGGTATTGTCGCACCACGTCCATTGACTCTCGAAAAATTTGAAAGGCACTGCAAAAAAATTTTCAACGGACATGGCCTTCACGGCCTACTGTATCCTGCCGAACATTTCGGCCCTTTAAAGTTGATGTAGGCTTAGTAGAACGATGGCCGCCGCGGTGGCTCAGTGGCTATGGTGCTCGGCTGCTGACCCAAAAGACGCGGGTTCGATCCCGGCCGCGGCGGCTGGAATTTCTTTGGAGGAGAAATTCTAGAGGCCCGTGTACTGTGCGATGTCAGTGCACGTTAAAGATCCCCAGGTGGTCGAAATTTCCGGAGCCCTCCACTACGGCGTCTCTCATAGCCTTAGTCGCTTTGGGACGTTAAACCCCATAAACCAACCAACCTAGTAGAACGATGAAACCTTTTTTCAGTGCGAAGGAATCTCGTCGACAGAACAGTGACTGCGGTTTACGAGATCGTTTTAAGCTACGGATGCGCTAAGGCAGAGCGATCGTTGCCTTAACGGACGGCTAAGAAAGCGCGCAGGTTAGGTTAACTGTTATATCTATGCCATGGCTGTCAACGCACTGAAAACATTCGGTCGCTGCCTGCCGCTCAGGCACGCAATGGTTGTTGAACGCGCCATATCGGTTATATCAAGGGAGATTTTTGAGGTCACGCTCATTCCCGAGTCACCAAGGGCGCTTATATTTATGATGTCTTCGGAATTTGATTGTTTTAAATTAGTTTCTCGATGGCCAGGATTTATTAGGAATTTTTCGTCCTTGACTGGGCATGGCCGCAGTAATTTTTTATGGTTTTTTTCAAGTTCATCTTTGTAGTGAAACGCTTGTTGTGTCCTGATATGACACCTCATATCACTTTACAGAAGCGCGTGGACATGTACGTTGGCTTGCTTGATAGCGTCACTTCGAATAAATTTGCAGCCAGTTAGCGTTCGTCTGCTCCATTCCTCTTCGTGTCCTGTCTTTGTGCGTTACGCCACGGTGTCAGCGCTACTACTACCGCCATTTCAGTGCTGCAGATTGTTTTCGCTTGGCTTCTCGTGGATTGTACACTCTCGAGAAGCCGACCTAGAGGTGCGTATTAGTGATGCCTTGATTTTCTTCCTTTTTTTTTTATTCCGATCGCGTTGGCGACAGGCGAAGCTGCAGAAGCGCTCTGCAGATCGTAGGTTTTGAGTCTCACGCCTTACTACGAAATTCACTGAGATTAATAATCCCCCGTGTTTGTACTTATTGATTCGTTACATGGTAAATGTGGCGCTCCTTATTAAACTCGCTGTTTTAATACTCGTATCAATTACTTTTACCATTGATTTCTTCGCTGCCATGGTCAGAATCTGATTTCCGGAGAAGCGCTGTCATGAAGAATACAAACGATCTATTCCTATTCTGAGAAAGTGGCTGTGCCAGATGATTTCGCATAAAATGAAAAAATATCTCTCCTAAGAAAATATAATGCATTATGTGCGCCAAGAAAAGTCCACGCAAATTCGTTGATTCTAGCATGACTTTTCGGCATTAGAGCTCGAAGTTGTAGGGATTATAGGGATTAAAAATAAACTCAAATTCTACATTGAACTCAAATTGTAGGGTTTAAAATTTAATCCTTAACATGCGGTGCTGGTGGAACTATTGGATTCATGAATATATGTGTCGGCGTGACATGTTTTGAAATAAGGGGGGAATTATTTCTCGTAAGCAACAAAATGAATCACAATATGGTCCACAGCAAAAGTCTCATGTAATGTATCATCGTCATTTTATTGTGTGGAGCACATGAAATGGTAGTAGCCTGAGACGAGACGACCGAGCGGTAGGGGACATTTTATTCTCTGCGTCAAGTGAGCTGCGGTGGGCCAGGCAGCGAGACGCGGATCGACGCTCCGAGAATGAAAAAGAACGTTAAGTAGAAAAGAGAGCACATCCACGAGCTCACGCGCTGCATTGTGTCTGTTGTCTTACAACAAGTGCGCCATAGTCATGGTTATCAAAGACACACGAGCTATTGTACCTAAGATCTTGCGCGGCTACACTTGTAACTGGCTTTGTCTTTTATGGCCTTTCCAAAATGCAGGCCACTGTTAAATCCAAATGGTATGCCTGAAAACCTAATGCCAGAACTCTGGCCATGGAGCCGGAGTTTATGGAGCGTTATAAAGACCTAAAAGCAGAGGGTACATCAGCACGGGAAAGTAGTCGTTGTATAATCCGCAGTGCTGCATAACAGCAACATTCATGACGCGAAGAAAAGCCGTGTCCGGCGTTGTATTATTTTGTGCACCACCTGCCACGTGTAAACCACCTCCCACGGTTGGCAGGTAGCAAAGCTGAGAGAATAAAATCGTTCTCTGCATTTTGGGGCAGAGGAGGGAGATGCCAGAAGGGTGCTCCGACTAGAAGAGCCCAAAGAATGGCTACGATGAAAGGAGGATATTTTTACGTGGCCGAACGAATGTCAAAACTTAGGCTGGTTGCCTCGAGAATATCAAGCGCGTGGTTAGCACGCTACGGGAGGGCCAGTCAGCCAATGCCAGTCAACTTTCGCTGATTAATGGGCTGAGCTGCAAACTTACCTCTACAAGCAAGAAAACGTAGTGCTAACACACCGTCGCCACAGTGCTTCTGTATGCCTTTTTCTGGATGATTAGTGATCAATAATTATTTTCTCATCTCACAAGCTGCTGTTCGTCAGCGTTCGCCTCGTGTACCCGGAATAGCATAATCCTGGGGTATGTCGCGTGGTGACACCGCCCCTGGTGCCGGGCCGCTTATCTGGCTTTTGTTTCTGTGGGGGACAATACTATAGCATAACTTCTCCGGCGACGGTACGTCCTACAGTGTGCGATATGATTCGCCCACGTTCCGGGCGCTGCTGTTCATGGTGGCCTGCTTGTACCGCCTCCCGCTTTTCGAGCAGGCCACCTGAAGGATCCCATGGTGATACCTCATGACGGATCTTACGATCTTCAAATTCCTGCTTTTAACACCTAATCTCGTGCTTTGTACTATCACAGCTTTGTATAGTTATTCGTTCCTTTACAACACGGACGCATGTTAACCTATTCCTCTTTAAATCGTAGGGCAGGTGAACGCAAACGCGCGTTGTTATCAATATGTACCATTACCATATGTGCCATTAGCATAAAAGCCATACACTTACACCGTTTACTAGTTGTCGAGGGCTCGAAACCTAATCTTAAGGCTCACCTGCATTCCGTCGGTTGTGTTAAACTGCTCACGCTTTAAAAGCTGTATGGCGCCCGCGAGACAGCGGCGGTTTGTCATTCAATGCACAAAAGACCATGCCGTTTGAGAACTCTAGACAAGTGTTCGGACGACTGTACATGTTCGGAAATAGAAAATGGCACTGGGGTGCGGAGCTGGTTGAATGAGTTACGTAAAAAATCGGCGCTTTGAACCGGTATTACACATTTTTAAAAGTCTTCCATGTTACAAAACGATGTGCCACACTCACCCCATGTAGGTTTTCGGCCTTGTCGATTACCCCCGCAGAACTTCCGAGAAACCAGCGTTGGCGCGCCTTGTACTTGGAATTCAAGGATGGCTTCAAACTTTTAACATCCATTTTTTCCGCTTGTTTCTCTCTGCCACGTCCTGAGTGAGTGGTACAACAAAAATTTGCGAAATTTTTGCGAAATTTGCGAAAGACAATTCTGCGAAAGCCATTGGATTAAACCTCGATGATTATTTTGATGCTTCCACTCTGAGCCTGCTATCTAAGGGGTAGGGTAGGGACATGGATGGTGACTGGTGAATCCAGAGGGCAGCTGGCTTTCACACTGCGTCTTTGAGATCGTCTTCCCCGTCCCTTTTTCATCTCGCTGCTAAGAGGGTTTCTCGTGAGTGGCGGCTATCTGGAGGTTGGGTTGGTGCTTGGATATTCTTCTGGGGAGTAGAGTTGGGTTGGTGAGTGGGTGAGTGGATGGGTGTTCCCTCTTAAGAGTGAAGGTGGGCGGGGGTGAGGAGCTACATCGAGGGTGGGGGTGGGGAGGTAAATCGAGGGCGGTGGTGGATGGGTTTACGGCCGCTGGGTTTGGCGGTGCGGTCGGGAGGTGGCCGGTGGGAGGGTCTTCTCGAGGATGGAGGTTTCTCTATCCGATGGTGGAGACCGACTAAAAGAAAAAAACATTCTGGCATTGTGACACTTCTAGTGCTTTCACACCTGAACTGCATAAACAGGACGAAACACGAGGAAGGCAGCGCAGTGCCTGAGTTCTCTTCCTTTCACAGCGAAAGCATCAACAATGGCGCTTAGCAAATTTGCCAAAGATATCTGTGTGAAGCCTCGTTCAGTTCCGCGTGTACGTCAACCCTCCACCTTCGAGAAGTGTCACCCAGCATAAAAGACCCCTCAGCTACAGCTATGCCCACGTAACCACCGACATCCTCGTCTCACCTGCCCCACCCCACGCGGGTCCACGTAACTCTTATTTTTCTTTATTTTTCTCTGCCCACACTAATATATGTGTAGGCAGGGCCACCTCACGGTGCGGACAGGAGACTTTTATTTTTCTTTCATTTTGAAGCCATTTCTAACAAGTCTAGGCAGGACAGGCGGTGAGGGCAGAGGACGTTTATTTTTCTATCTTTTTTAAAGCCGTTTCTAAGCTATGTATATGCAGGCCATTTTTTTTTGTAAGCCCTATCTAACTTATGTCTAGGCAGTTGCCCACCCTGGATACGGTTCGCAATTTCTCCGCCAATCCATCATGACCATTTTACTGTGACCATGAGATCGTACAACATCCTTCATCTCACGCACTTATACAAGCACCGGCAGGAATGCCCTTGACGCTCGCGCGCTGCACTGAGAGCTCTTGCGGAAGTCGGATGCGATAGAACTAACGGGACGAAGTCTTGTATGTAAGCTGATAATTCGGAAGTGGTATGACGCAAAGGCGCCTCCTTGCCAATAAGACTTGCTTTAATGTGGCTCAACTGCACATTAATGACTCCCTCCTTTGTTATGTAAATATTTATTCAGATGTTTACGCAAAATATTTACTCACAGAGGGTTCTGGGCTAGATATGCATTTCAAAATTGTGTTTTTTTGTCATCATTGTTGGGATCGGAGTTTTTAAATGTTAATTATTTTATGACTCTCAAACCCTTTGTAAAAAATACCAAGAGTTTGAATTTTGTGATTGTTAGTAAACGTCGCGCTTAGGGCAAATGAGTGAAATATGATGTGACCCAAAACCGTGTCTGACATAGGTACGCAATAGCGCAACGCCATTTTCCTTGGAAGTACATTCACTCACTGAGTTATTATTTTTTCTTTCTGTACTTTAGGTGCAAGGAATGGCTCGACCACGAAGTCTCCCTCGTTGTAAGTATTGTGTGAACTACACGTGACAAAAAACTTCGTCTCTGCCCCTCAAGTGTTGTTTTGATCATGCTGATGACAGTTTACCCACATGAAATGGTGGGCTGAATGCATGGGACCCATTCTGCATCGTCAAAATTTTTCCTGCATGCGCTCGACAGCACCTGGCCATTGTCGGCAGTCCCATAAATACATACGCTCAGCAGAGCAATCATTTCGTTCATGTTTATTCCCGGATAGAGAGCAAAGCTTCTCTTTGACAGAGCGAGGTAGCTTGAAGCCTCAACCCGGCCCAGAGAAAAGCCAATATGAATTGGTTCCAACCATGATAACCGAATTTTTCACTCGACACGCAAGATGACTGACGCTCTAACTAAGCAAGCAGCTATAAGCACAGCATAGACTGCTGGGAAGAAGTGCAGCTGCCTCAAGACAACCTGTAAGTTCGAGTAAACGGTGCTCCTGAACAACGTGTCTTCGTGTAGATGCGGACAAAAAGATGTCGCAAGCCAAGGCACGTTCTCGCGCCGCTGAACTCGAACGGTCATCCCGGATTTGCTTTGTGCGAACGAGCTCCGGATTAGATCTTGCCTGCGCCTGGTCACGGAGACACCTAAAGCGGCCACAGCATTTGTGCCCCTCCATCGACCACTGCGAGATAACGAGGCATGCTGGCGCAGCGTCCACTTTAGGTTACATGGCATATATACTATAGATACTACCGAAAGAAAAGATTGTGAACAGCCGCCGCCGTAGCTCAGTTCGATTCCATGCAGCAGTAATTTCATAGCACAGTTACTTATTTGCGAAATTACTTTTTCAAAGGCACTCTCACTATATGTAACGGCGGAGCGTCGAGACCACCGTCACTTTTGTTGGGTAGCTGTCCGCGGCAGTTGAATGTGCGGGCGCGGGAGTTCTTTGGAAGCACACAGGTAGCGTGTCGCGGTTGGTGCTGGAAAGAGGAGGGCAAATACAAGCTTAAGTAGAGGAAAACAGGAAGCGACTTCAAGCGGGGTATTTACATCTCGTTAAAACTGAGTCGTGGCAGTTGGAGGTCGAGAAAAAATCCTGCCCACTTTCTCGGCACTCTCATCACGAACAGTGCTAACCCAGAGTTGCTGTCCTGCGGCTGCGGCTTCCGCCTCGAGACCCGGTGCCCGCCCTCATAGTCTGTCAGCGCTGGCGTACAGCTGGCGTCAGAGCCTTAGCTCTTGTCCAGATCCTCCGTGTAGCAGGTTATCAGAACGTCTGTTTTGAAGCCAAGCGCCAGCGGCGTCCACGAGTGGCGCAATGGCAGAGTGACACTCTGGGTCATTCCCTCCCTCTCGCCCCGTCTTTTCTCACGAAGTCGCAATACACGGGGAATGGCGAAGGGGTGGCAACATGCATTTATGCCAGGTACCGGCAAAACTAGTAGGAGTAAGAGCCGTTACTGGTGAAACCTACACTGGAGTGTACATTTCGCGAGTAGCCCCCAAGAACAAAGACGAAGGATGCGGGTTTGGGGCAACAAAGGGTCAGGTGGCGCTCCTTACTACTTCAAAACTACCAAGGAGCGCGCTGAGGCATTCCCAAGGTGGTGATGTGAGCTAAGCGCACAGTGGTGGCTAGATATGCTCGACGCACTGCAGGCCACCGAAGTCGATTCTTCGTACCACCGAGGGAATGAATAGCCTGCGTCAGAGACATCAAATGGCGGAGTCAACTCGGGCTACCAAGGTGCTGAGTTTGCGGATCGTTTATTAATTGTAGTGGAAATGACGAGTGTCCGGCCATGTTTATTATATATAGATATTTTTTTGCTAGCATTGCCCTACATTAGTTCTAGGTTTATGGGGTTTTACGTCCTAGAGCTACTCAAGCTATGAGGGACGCCGTAGTAAAAGGCTCCGGAAGTTCCGACCACCTGGGGTTGACATCGCACAGAACACGGGCCTCTAGAATGTCGCCTCCGTCGAAATTCAACCGCCGCTGCCAGGACCGAACCCGCGTCTTTCGGTTCAGAAGCCGAGCGCCGTAACCACTGACCCACCGAGGCGGGCTTTTACCTTGGTAATGGCCCGCACTAAATAAAAATAAGAGCGATGCGAGAATAGCTGTGTCGGATTTAATCTGCGGGATGTCCAAGAAATGTGTGCGTCGAGCGAAGTTGCTGTTTCTTTACTGCTTTTATTTTGTTTTTATGCATGAATGCGAAACAATTTTTAATAGTGACTGCATTACTATTCAGGAGTAATTGTAATCTGATGGCAGAACTTCTTGTGATCAGTGATTCTAGCAATGTAATTTAGTTACATTTGCACGTTTTTGGCCAAATAATAATAGGATTTGATTTCTTTGCAAAAATAATTTTGCTATTTATTATTCTGCGTTTCCTAACTGAACTGCTATAGCTGGTAGTTACGTAGCAACTGTTCTCACGACGATGTGGGTGGACTTCACATGCGTCACCAACAGGAACAAACTAGCCAGGGCACTTGTACACTGCGGCTTCACTGGTAAAAACGACTCCTGACCAATGCAATGGCACGCTTATTGACGGCATTATCTTTGCATATGTGAACCAAAGGTCACTTGCTCGCCAAGAGAATGTTCTCCCAAATCAGAATGACGTCTGCAAAAGTACAAAGGCGCCAAGTCTAAAGCGCATTATTTGTCTCTTGCAGGTTGCCTTACGAATGAGCCAGTACAAAAACAACGCTTGGGGTTACAGCTACGCTCTCGCATATGCACAGAAAGGCCGAGTTGTGCTTGCCAAAAGCCCTACTAGTCGCACAGACCCGCACTGAGGATGGGCAAGAGCAGTGTGATTTGTCTTCTTTTTTATCTCAAGGTGTTAAATAACCACAAAAAAAAACAATTTCTTTAAGCAGGTTATGTTCGAAGCAGGCGATCCTAGAAAGATAGGGAGCCGAGACAGGCGGTCAAAATAATCTTTAGGAAATACAAATTCTGATCGCGAAATTAAGGAGCACGCACCTCCAGCTTCGAAATACAGACTAGGAGAAGCTGCGTTTACCCACACACTGAGAACGTCGGAACATGATATGATTCCGTCCCGCAAAGAAACCCTGATCATACTTCTTAATTTTAGCAACAGAACCACAAAATATGTTGTCGTATATTTCCCGTAGGACAATATGCTTTGCAGTCTTCGGCGACATTTTCTTCCTTGATTGCTTTGGCCACTGCCACCTGTCCTCAGATCGTTTGTTTGGAGAAAAGGTGAAGACAAAAATGAAGGTTGCACAGGCGCAACACGCGCATTGCTCGGAGATGCTCGCCTAGAACGTTCCGTGCACCTGCCATCGTCCTACTGCCGGCTGGAACTCGACTTGCAGGTTTCCGTCGGGACATCGGCCCGATCTCTTCCTGGAGCGCATGGTGGAGAGCGAAGGGAAGACCCTGGACACAGGCAGGACCTTCGTGTCGGCGCTCAGACGCCCGTATAAGGTATGAACTATTGATCGACCGGCTCCGCCAAGCCGCCGAAGTCTGTTGCAGATGCGAGGCATTTGTAAGAGGACGATATCCTTCATTCGCCCTTTTGCGCAGGACATGGAGGGGCCTACGCCAGTGTCGGTACTTCACAACGGGCAAGAGCGCACGGCAACATTTAACCGCAAACTTTCTTCCAACGCGGACCGGCAGCCTCCGATTGACTTTCACGTATGCCGCTCGCAACTCGGCAAGCACAGGAGAGGTGAGCACACGTTTCCACCAGAAGGTCCTTAATTAAAAATAGCCTTAACACAAACTATGAAATTAATGTTACGATGCACTGCCATTAACTCGTACAGCGCTCTACCGTGACCTCCGCCAGAGTTATTGAAGGAACATTCGACAGCGTAAGCTTCACCCGTGCCAGTTGTGCTAGCTCTTTGAGGCCAGCCAGATATGGTAATTTCCGCTACGCGTCGAATTATTTGTGGATTAGCTTTGACGCCTGTAACATATAAAAATAATTAAAGCAGGTGCTTCAGACTTAAAGTTAATGTTGCCGTTCGAAGCCGTCACTTTTCCTGCTGACACCGGGAGCACAGGTCATGGCGGAGCATTGATGCAGGAACGCAGAATGTCGGTGCTGTTGCGCTCTGTTTAAGACACTTCACTCGGTTTAAGACAGCCTCAACATCATAATTGGTAATGAAATGTTATAAATAATTGCATGAGTGGGAATAGCCCTCCAAAACTCTCCGATCGATTACAGGCAAGCCTCTACTCATCCCTTTTCTTGAAGGCGAAATTCTAGAGGCCCGTGTGCTGTGCGATGTCAGTGCACGTTAAAGAACCCCAGATGGTCGAAATTTCCGGAGCCCTTCACTACGGCGTCTCTCATAACCTCAGTCGCTTTAGGACGTTAAACCCCAATAAACCTAAACCTAAAGCTAAACCTTTTACAGCAATGCAATACGTGTTTTAACAAAACTTAACAAAATAAGAATACTTTTCGAATACACTATATATTTCATCACTTTCGTCATGATAGCGCCACAGTTATTTTACATTATGATGTAAAACAGTGCCGAAATTTATGACGACCATTATGTTGTACATAGTGATGTAAGTGCGGGAGAATTTCCCATCGCGGGACTTTCTGTGCAAAGTCTGTTGTCACGATAATGTGACTAAATAGCGGGAATGTTCTGCATACGAACCTACCTAATGTATTATTCAGCACATCTTCTTTCTGAACCTCGCCTACGAAATATAAACGAATGCTCCCTTGAGCATCTGGACCTCTTCCCCAAAGTGAGGATTAGCGCACAATATGATCCATACTCAAGACAGGTGAGCATTTGCGCTTGTCTGTTTTATTCTCGCATTGGCTTTAACTAATCGTTCAAACCAAAGAAGATATCCGCTCCGCTTCTACCTGATACCGAAAGGCTAGTGCAATCCCGCTGTATACGCACTGCTCATCTCGAGGGACGCGGCAAGCCGTTCATGCGCAACTGCTGAAATAGTGACAAAGGTCTACTTTTATGACCTTGGAGTGACCGTTGCTACAGGAAAGCGAATTAACCACCCCACCTCCCTAAAAAAAAGACTGTAGACATTGTAGCACGAGCAATCACACAAAAAGTGTATATGAAAAGTGTAAGCGCGCATTTCATCCCTTCGACCTCAAATCGCTAAAAATTGTGGAAGCCCCTTTTAAGCAGAGAGTGCAGCTGCGACACGATGCTTTGCGCATACACAATCAGAGACAGCACTACAGCCAGCCCTCCCACCATTTTTATCTACGAGACATATGTCTCCTCGATATTCGGGCTATTGTGACTAGCCTGTGCTAGCAAGTTAGGCTTTGGCCGAAAGGAGTTTAAAAGCAGTTCATGAAACTTGAGCTCACCTACTTTTGTACATTTAAAATTTTTCCAAGGTGACCTTACCACCGTAGATCCGTATACGTGATCTAAAATTAGTGTGGCTCGCAGACTGCATATACGTGCATGCTTTCTTGAACATGAGGATGGTGTTAGGTCGCGTTGGTTCCACACAAACATTCGCCCGTGGCTCTGCAGCTAGCTATGCATTGGTCCGCTTCCTACGCGAGCTGCTGGTCTTCGACGCGCCATTCACCAGCTTCAAAAATGAACGGACGCGACATGGTGACGCCGACTGCCATGACGGATCCCACGACGTCTTCCTGGACATGGCTTTCGGGACTGACCCACTACCATCTGCGTGGGCCACCAGTCTGGGCTCTGAATTCACTCAGCCGACGCCGCATAGCACGGAGACCGAGGAGCTACACATTGACGCGTACGGCTTTTTCAACATTTCGCTCGTTGAAGATATTAAAGCCGCACCCAACATAATATAATAGCTTAAATTTCCCCCATTTCTTAAATGAAATTATTGGCGATGTGGGCTTCAGTAGGGAATTAACCTTCTTTCCTAGGCTCGCTTCTATGTCGTATCCCACTGAGTTAACTCGATCGTTTATGTTCGGGTTCAGGGAGTGAAGAAAGCGGGCTTACTTCTGTCGGTGCTCATTGGCTCCTGCGGTTAGCATGGGGATGAAAGTAGGAGAAAAGAAGAGGACCCAAGACACGTAGTTTTAATTAACAAAAAATGATTGTTTTGCCCTACATATGTTCACTATCCCATAATTTGAAAAGGGCAACATAAATCTTCTACATAGCTTGGCCTTCACGACCTCTGTAATCCGCCCGGCCTTAGCGCCCTTTCAGTTTCCTGCACGTCTAGTAGGCTAATAAAACCTGTTTGCCGTACGCTGCGTATTGCCAAGCTCATTCATTGGGCAATCGCTGCGGGTTACGAGATCCCTGAATTAGGGAACAATACAGGGTGATTTCACAACGTTCAAAAATTATTTTGAATACGGCGAGAAATACATGACTGCGGTATCTACAGGTTCATTTGTTAACAATGTTTGCATTATATACAGTCGCGAGTAATAAAGATTAGCACAATGACGTCACCGGAGCGTAAAAAATCTCACCGCGTACATGGGGCTGCGCCATGCTTTCCGAACACACCTGGCACCTGGCAGTCAAAGCTGCGAGTGATGAGAAGGTCAGTGGATATCATAGGGGAAATTAGGTAGCGCAAATGAACTCAGGCACGGCATGTAACCCGTAGACTACGCTAATCGCAGCGTTCATGATCTGTTGTTTGTAAGGGCGACAAAGTCAGCACTAATGAAAGGACAATGTTGTCAGTAATCGTATGGTTTCGACGCTGTAGGATTTGCGACGGTAGCGCCTACAAGCCGGTGCAAAATGGGGGATGACGAACGTAATTTGAAAAACTCCTTCATATTCCGATTAATACAAATACCGTGGTGACATGTGAAAAAGATGTCATGATAACCCTCGCCAAGAAGGCTATTGTTCCAGTAGCGCAGGTACCAAGCTCTTACGCGGTGAGTTTAACATGAGCGAAGCGGTGGCTAGCGGCGCTCGCCCCCTTGCAACTTTACTTAGCAGAGTCAACATAGTTTTGTAAGATATTATTCAGCATAATTAATGATAGACATTTTTCCTTATCTGCAGCCGAAGTTCGTCCGCGTCCGCCTCATGTAGCCGCAGCAGTATCATTCAAGGCGGCCATCGGGTGCCTGCGCTGTCCATTGGTCGCAGGGCCACTTGTCGAGCTCCCGACGCCGTGGCGAACGGTTTCACCGCGCAAGACCAGCGGCGACGGGATGTGCTGCTCGGTTGCACCGCCGTTCTGGGCGCGGCCGCCATCTGCCACCTGATGGTTCTTGAACAAGCTACCTGAAGGGCCGCATAGGTGATGCAACATGTTCGATCGAAATGTCTTTCAAGTCCTGTGCTGAAACGGGCCACGTGCTGCTCACAATGGCATCTTTGTAAAGTAAATCGCTCTTTAATGCCACGACTGACAAAAAGTCTTTCCGTTTAAATGGCAGCACAAACTGACGCAAACACTCTTCTTGTTGTTCAAGCACGTGATGACCATTGGCGGTGCAATTAGCTATTTAGTTAGCGCAGTAAATGATTGAGGTTCAGGTAGGGAATAGATGCTCGGAAAGAGATCAGGTGGCATTTTTTCACGATGAGAAGTAGCTGAAACAAAGTGTTTATTTTTCATTTATTTCTCTGGTTTAAATATTCTGCAATCTGCGATGGGAACGCACGTGGCCGAATTTATCCAGAGGGTGAAGGAAAACGGCAGTGGTTAAAGGCTGGTGCTTATAGAAGATGTAGGAGAGGAGAGCTAGAGGATGGTATTGGGCGCTTGGGCAGCCGCATACCTTGTGGTTAGGGTGGGGATGTACCTGGTAGGTCCTGCTTCTGAATGACACATGCGTCTTTGAATTCGATATCGTTAGCGCGTTTGCCTTTTCGTTCCGATGCTTCTTGGACTGTAGTCGGGTTAGTGGAGGTAGATGGCGCCTATAGAGTGTGAAGGTGGGAGGTGGTTGGAAGTCGTAAGGGGAAAGGGTGTGAAGTCGCCAGTCAAAAGTGTGTGGTGGGGCGGGGCTGGCGTTCTTGCTGGTGGCCACTGCATTCTGGAAGGTGGAGGGTGCATTGGCCGGTCCTACGGACCGGCTCCCAAACAAACGCTGGCATTACCGTTGTGTACTTTTGCTCCTTTCTTAATAAGCCGTGCAAAATGTTCGAAAGAAGAAAGAATCAGAAAGATCGCACAGTACGCGTGTTCCGCTCCTTTTAGTGCGATAGGAATAAGAGTGGCGCTTAGGAATAATGCCAGCATTGTCTGTGAAGCTTCAGGATCTAAAATTAGTGCTCACTAGCCACTCCTTCCCCCAAAATTTGTATCCACGAGCAACCTACTGACACCTTTGGCCCACCTCACCACTCCACGCTTGGCCTCTTTGGCTCTCAACAAGCGTGATTCAGCATCCGCCCACGCAACTCTACCTTCCAGAAGCGCACCTGACTACCGCACCACTTACATCTACACACTACAGTGCTACCGCCCACTACCACCAACGAGAAGACCACTCAAAAGCGGAGCGAAAAACCGATTGCGGAATCTGAACACAAGATTCAACAGCCTCCCCACCCTCCTAGATAAGGAGTTGCTTCCACCGCCATACCGACACTCACAACTACCCCCCCCCCCCCCCCCCCCGCCATCTGTACCTTCTAGAAAATACTTGGTCGCAAATACTTACTCGCAGAGCTTAGATCGCAGACGACGAATTTGATGTTAGAGTGGGAGACCTTGAGTGTTGCCGTTTTAACGTTGTTTAACTTCTCTAAGCGGATTTGGCGTATTATGCATATCATCTGATTGGAAGGAGTACAATATGACAGAAAACCGCGCCTGAGAAAGATCCGTGGCTCCATGTGAAGAACAAGGCACAGCCGACTTTCATTGCTAATGCATCACAGTGACTGAGTTTTTCTCTCTCTCTCTCTATTTTAGGTTCAACACGGCGTGCGGCAACACTGTCTACTTCTAGGGACATATTACCTGAATTAGAAACGACATAAAAACTTCGTCTCCATCCTTCAAGTGCAGTCTTGATCATCGTAATTATTTTAGCACAAAAAAATGACACATTCAAAGAGAAGACCAGAGTCCAAGCCCTATGCTTGAGCGGGCACCACGCTCTATCTTGCGAGCGCGTGGTCATAAGGACGCCCACAGCAGCCACCCCTGTCATGGTCCCCGGGGCCTTGGTGTTTCACCTGACTGTTATCACGACCGATGTTTCGATTTGATTGGTTTGCATTAGGCATCCATGACAGCGCTGCCACCCATTTTTTCGAGCGCCTCCCATGCTGCGGCAGCGTCTGTCTGCGTAAGCTTGAGCCACGGAGAGGAAGAGGCGCAGAGCTGCTCACAATCGGTTCTCTTTCTCAAGCTCTTTACTTCTCGCAGCTCTCCTGAAATAGTTTTCTTCTGGGCCTCAATGAAAATAGAGGGAAATGGTCTATTTTATTAGAAAACATATATTAAATTCAGTTGGTGACTGTAGGTCAATTTCAGTCGGCGAACTATATCATGCTCGTTAGAAAACGCACTACACATATTTCAGGTCGGTCACATTTAGGGAGCCTAAGTACAGAGCACGAAATTCAGGAGTTCTTCAGGAATTCGTATTCTTTACATCGAGTTTGCTATAAGAAACTAGTTGCTCAGGACGGTGTTTCTCGTAGAGGGCAGGTGAAATAAAATACAACAAATTAGTTCCGTTTTACGGGCTGCTCAAATTTCACTTATTTTTTCTGTACCGCATTTCTTCGCATATCAACCATCACAAATGAGATCTGCCCCTTGGTTACCTTCATACTGCCAATATAGTTTGATACATGCTATACGTGGTATACATGTATTAATACGTGCTTAATATGTGCTAATACGTGCGTAACCTTAATACGGGCTATATATGCGCAAGAGAATTACACGCTCTTCGCATAGCCGTTTGGAATGGGTTTGAGGTTGTGTACACCTTGAGTGTACACACCTCACAATATACCCCTTTTTATCTCCCTATGTTAACTCAATGCCGTAGCTAGCATTTATTTGTTTTGAGACACTCTGTTCACAGACTTCAGGTTGAAGTTTGAAATAATTGAGCATACTCCTCAGCATGCATACACGCAACCAAAAGACACAGATTTTCGGGGCACGTCGGCTTTCCCGGAAAAACGCGAACTAGTTCATTGCAAGACGGGGCCAATAGAGGAGTACTAAAGAGGTTGAATACAGTTCTATAATGATAGAACCAGTAAAAGCAGTCGGCACCACCCGGTGGGAGAGATCGCCAAAGGAGGGCATGCATCACGGAATCGTCTTCATGGGGAAGTGGCCCGTTTTATGCCGCAAGCCCCGAGAAGTTTTGTTCCACAGTAGATCTTATGCAGTCATCCTGGGTGCGCCAAGCTCTATCCGGCATCAAGCTTGGGCTTACCCGTGACTGCTCATGGGGACGCCAAGCAGGTCCTTGCAGCCATGGTTTGCCACATCACAAGTGTCTCACTTGTGGCCGGTAGGTTAGCCGGGCAACGCCTCCGCAATGTGTTCGAAGCGCCCCCGTGCAACGACAGCGTTTATCTGGATCTGTGCGCTTGAGAGGAGGGAGAAAATTTGGAGTGTACTGACTATGGTTTTTGTGGTCGACCTCTACCGCTTGTTTTTTATGTATTACTTTAGTCAAGATTTACAGAAATGGCATAACTTCAACCGAAATGACAACATCTTTATTTTGAAATTTTTCGAACTTAATGACCTGCGCAGTGACATGCCCAGCCGTCCACATAGGCCTAGTCACTTTGGGACGTTAAGCCCCCCTAAGCAATAAATCAGAAAACACTTAGGTTCTTAGAACTTATGAGATTAATTGACGTAAATAAAAAAGGAACCTCTGTTCACAATAACGCCAGTTTTGAAAACTTGCCTCAATTATATGTTTGTAGTTGCTATGTAATTTCGCCTAAAACAACAAAGAGCGACCATACCTGGATGCCGGAACTGGACCGTACAAACACGCTTCGAAGATACAATTTGCCGCCAATTACCGCTCGTCTTCTCCATTCCTATTCGTGTCCTGTCTTTTGTGCGTTACGCCATGGTGTCAGCGTAATTACTACCGCCATTTCAGTGCTGCTGGTTGTTTTCGCTTGGCTTCTCGTGGATTGTACACTCTCGAGCAGCCGACCAAGTGGTGCGTATTAGCGATGCCTTGATTTTCTACCTTTTTTTTTTATTCCGATCACGTTGGGAAGAACGCGACACAGCAGAAGCGCTCTGTAGATCGTAGGTTTTGAGTCTCATGTCTTACTACGAAATTCATTGAGATTAATAATCCCCCGTGTTTGTACTTATTGATTCGTTACATGGTTAATGTGGCGCTCCTTGTTAACCTCGCTGTTTTAATATTTGTATCAATTACTTTTACCACTCATTTCTTCGCTGCCATGGTAAGAATCTGATTTCGGGAGAAGCGCTGTTATGAAGAATACAAACGATCTATTCCTATTCTGAGAAAGTGGCTGTGCCAGATGATTTCGCACAAAATAAAAAAATATCTCTAAAAAGAAAATATAATGCAATACGGACCCCAAAAAAGTCCACGCAAATTCGCTCATTCTAGCATGGCTTTTTTGCATTACAGCTCGAGGTTGTAGGGACTGTAGGGATTAAAAATAAACTAAAATTGTGGGGATTAAAATTTAATCCTTAACTTACGGGGCTGGTGAAACTATTGGTCTCATGAAAATAAGTGTCGGCGTGACATGTTTTGAAATTAGGCGGGAATGATTTCTCGTAAGAAACGAAATGCATCACAATATAGACCGCAGGAAAAGTCCCGTGAAATATATCGGCATCATTTTATCGTGTAGAGCACATGAAATGGTAGTAGCCTGAGACGAGACGTCCGATTGGTAGGGGACTGTTCATTTTTTGTGTCAGGTAAGCTGCGGCGGCCCAGGAAGGGAGATGCGTATCGCCGATGCGAGGGTGAAAAAGAACGTGTAGTAGAAAAGAGCGCACCAACCACGAGCTCGCGCGCAGCATTGTGTCTGTTGTCTTAAAAGTCCGCCAGAGGCATGGTTATCAAACACACTCGAGATATTCAACCGAAGACCTTGCGCCTATACTGTCGAACCTGCTTTGTCGTTTATGGCCTTTCCAAAATGCAGGCCACTGTTAAACTCAAATGGTATGCCTGAAAACCTAGTGCAAGAACTTTGGCCTTGGAGCCGGAGTTTATGGAGCGTTTTAA
Organism: Amblyomma mixtum; assembly: GCF_055824585.1. Taxonomy (NCBI): domain Eukaryota; kingdom Metazoa; phylum Arthropoda; class Arachnida; order Ixodida; family Ixodidae; genus Amblyomma; species Amblyomma mixtum. The sequence continues at coordinate 227,211,639 of NC_143014.1, read as the reverse complement.
AGACCCGGAAGTAGAGGGTTCATCAGTACGGCAAAGTAGTCGTCGTATAATCCGCAATTTTGCATAACAGCAGCATTCATGACGCGAAGAAAAGCCGTGTCCGGCCTTGCATTATTGTGTACACCACCTGCCACCTGTAAACCACCTTCCACAGTTGGCAGGTGAATCCTTCTCTGCATTTTGGGGCAGAGGAGGGAGATGCCAGAAGGGTGCTCCGACAAGAAGAGTCCAAAGAATGGCTACGATAAAAAGGAGGATAATTTTTTCGCGGCCGAACGAATGCGAAAACTTAGGCTGGTTGTCTCGAGAATATCGAGCGCGTGGTTAGTACGCTACGGGAGGGACAATCATCCAATGCCACTCAACTTTCGCTGATTAATGGGCTAAGCGGCAACCTTACCTCTACAAGAAAGAAGACGTAGTGCTAAGACATCGTCGCCACAGTGCCTCTGTATGCCTTTTTCTGGATTATTGGTGATCAATAATTATTTTCTCATCTCACAAGCCGCAGTTTGTCAGAGTTCGCCTCGTGGAGCCGGAACAGCATCATCGAGGGGTATGTCGGGTGCTCACGCCGTCCCCTGGTGCTGGGCCGCTTATCCGGCTTTTGTTTCTGTGGGGGACAATTCCACCGCATACCTTCTGCGGCAAAGGTACGTGCCACACTGTGCGATAGAATGCGCCCACGTTCCGGACGCTGCTGTTCATGGTGGCCTGCTTGTACCGCCTCCAGCTTTTCGAGTAGGCCACCTGAAGGATCCCATAGGTGATACCTCATCACGGATCTCACGATCTTCAAAGTCCTGCCTTATAACACCTACTCTCGAGCTTTGTGCCATCACAGCTTTTTAAAGTTATTCGTTCCCTACAAGCCCGAACGAATATTAACGTATCCCTCTTTAAATCATAGCGCCGGTGAACGCAAATGCGCGTTGTTATCAATATGTGCCATTACCATATGTTCCATTAGCATAAAATGCCTACAATTACGCCGTTTACTAGTTGTCGATGGCTCGAAACCTGATCTTAAAGTTTACCCGCATTCCGTAGGGTTGTGTTAAACAGCTCAACTGTAGCTAGTTCCCTCGCGATGCTCTGCCTGCATTTTGAACTGCTTGTGTCATTGCGACACCCCCCCCCCCCCCCGCAAGTGTTTTCCCACTTATTCAATTTCCGTACATTTTAATGTTTAATTTTATATACTACTGCTTTGCCTTATATATTCTGTACTATTTGAATTACCTGACGTTATTTTCACGTCAAACTTGTTATTCTTGTTATTTTTGTATATGCTTTCTTATGTTTACATGCCTTTGTATGACAGTTTCCCACCACTGTCTTTCCCCCCTCCCCCTTATGTAACGTCCCAGACGGGATCTCTAAGGGTTAAATAAATGATGATGATGATGATGAAAAGCTGTATGGTGCTCAATAGACAGCGGCGGTTTGTCATTTAATGCACAAAAGACCATGCGTTCGAGAACTCTAGACAAGTGTTCGGACGACTGTACATGTTGGGAAATAGAAAATGGCACTGGGGTGCGATCAATGGAGCTGATTGAATGAGCTGCTTAAAAATCCGGCACTTTCATCGGTTATAACACATTTTTTCAAAGATTTCCACGTTACAAAACGCTGCGCCACAGTCACCCCATGTAGGTTTTCGGCCTTGTCAGTCACCCCTTCAGCACTTCCCAGAAACCAGCGTTGGCGCGCCTTGTACTTGGAATGTAAGGATGGCTTCACACTCTTTAACATCCATTTCTTTCCGCTTGTTACTCTCTGCAACATCCTGACTGAATTATACAAAATAAATTTACACGATGATAAGCCTCCTGATTCGACAATTCTGCGAAAGCCGTTGGTTTAAACCTCGATGATTATTTTGATGCTTCCACTCTGGCCTGCTAGCTAAGGGGTAGGGTAGGGACATGGCTGGTGGGTGGTGAATCCAGAGCGCAGCTGGCGTTCACACTGCGTCTTTGAAATCGTCTTTCCCGTCCCTTTTTCATCTCGCTGCTAAGAGCGTTTCTCGTGAGTGGCGCCTATCTGGAGGTTGGGTTGGTGGTTGGATGTTCTTCTGAGGGGTAGAGTTGGGTTGGTGAGTGGGTGAGTGGATATGTGTTCCCTCTTAAGAGTGAAGGTGGGCAGGGGTGAGGAGCTATATCGAGGGCGGCGGTGGATGGGTGGACAGCTACTAAGTATGGTGGTGCGGTCGGGAGGTGGCTCGTGGATGGTGCTTATCGAGGATGGAGGTTTCTCTCTCCGATAGTGGAGACCGACTAAAAGAAAAAGACATTCTGGCATTGTGACACTTCTAGTGCTTTCACACCTGAACTGCATAAAGAGGACGAAACAAGAGGAAGGCAACGCAGCCTGTGAATTCACTTCCTTTCACTGCGAAAGCATCAACAGTGGCGCTTAGCGAATTTGCCAAAGATATCTTTGTGAAGCCGCGTTGAGTTGCGCGTGTACGTCAAGCCTCCACCTTCGAGAAGCGTCACCCAGCATAAAAGACCCCTCAACTACAGCTATGCCCACGTACCCACCGACACCTTCATCTCACCTGCCCCACCCCACGCTTGTCCACGTAACTCTTATTTTTCTTTATTTTTCTCGGCCCACACTAATATATGTGTAGGCAGGGCCACCTCACGGTGCGGACAGGAGACTTTTATTTTTCTTTCATTTTAAAGCCATTTCAAACAAGTCTAGGCAGGGCAGGCAGTGAGGGCAGGGAACTTTTATTTTTCTATCTTTTTTAAAGCCGTTTCTAAGCTATGTCTATACAGGCCACTTTTTTTTTCTAAGCCCTATCTAAGTTATGTCTAAGCAGTTGCCCGCCCTAGATACGGTTCGCAATTTCTCCGCCAATCCATCATGACCATTTTACTGTGACCATGAGATCGTACAACATCCTTCATCTCACGCACTTATACAAGCACCGGCAGGAATGCCCTTGACGCTCGCGCGCTGCACTGAGAGCTCTTGCGGAAGTCGGATGCGATAGAACTAACGGGACGAAGTCTTGTATGTAAGCTGATAATTCGGAAGTGGTATGACGCAAAGGCGCCTCCTTGCCAATAAGACTTGCTTTAATGTGGCTCAAGTGCACATTAATGACTCCCACCTTTGTTATATAGATATTTATTTACATGTTTACGCAAAATATTTACTACAGAGGGTTCTGGGCTAGATATGCATTTCAAAATTGTTTTTGTCATCATTGTTGAGATCGGAGATTTTATATCTTAATTATTTTATGATTCTATAACCCTTTGTTAAAAATATCACGAGTTTGAATTTTGTGATTGTTAGTAAACATCGCGCTTAGGGCAAATGAGGGAAATATAATGTGACCCAAAACCGTGTCCGACAAAGGTACGCAATAGCGCAACGCCCATTTTCCTTGGAAGTACATTCACTCACTGAGTTATTATTTTTTCTTTCTGTACTTTAGGTTCAAGGAATGGCTCGACGACGAAGTCTCCCTCGTTGTAAATATTGTGCGAACTGCACGTGAGAAAAAAACTTCGTCTCTGCCCCTCAAGTGTTGTTTTGATCATGCTGAAGACAGTTTACCCACATGGAATGCTGGGCTGAATGCCGTGCGCATGTGGCCCATTCTGCATCGTGAAAATTTTTCCTGCGTGCCCTCGACAGCATCTGGCCATTGTCGGCAGTGACTTACATGTGCACGCTAAGCAAAGAAATCATTTCGTTCATGTGTACTCCCAGATAGACATTAAGGCGTCTCTTTGAGACAGCGAGGTAGTTTGAAGCCTCAACCCAGCCCACAGAAAAGCCAATATGAATTGCTTCCAAGCATGACAACCTAATATTTAACTCAACGCGCAAGATAACTGACGCTCTAACTAAGCAAGCAGCTATGAGCACAGCATAGACTGCTGGGAAAAAGTGCAGCTGCCTCAAGACAACCTGTAAGTTCGAGTAAACGGTGCGCCCGAAAAACCTGTCTTCGTGTAGATGCGGGCAAAAAGATGTCGCAAGCCAAGCCGCGTTTTCGCGCGGCTGAACTCGAAAGGTTATCCCGGATTTGATTTCTGCGAACGAGCACCGGATTCCATCTTGCCTGTGCCTGGTCACGGAGACACCCAAAGCGCCCACAGCATTTGTGGCCCCTCCATTGGCCATTGCGAGATAGCGAGGCATGATAGCGCAGCGTCCACTTTAGGGTACATGGAACATATACTATATATACCACCGAAAGGCAAGATTGTGGAAAGCCGCCACCGTAACTCAGTTCGATTCCATGCAACAGTAATTTCATAGCACAGTTAATTATTTGCGAAATTACTTTCATTCAAAGGCACTCCCACTATTTGTACCGGCGGAGCGCCTGAGACCACTGTCACTTTTGTTGGGTAGCTGGCCGCGGCTGTTGAATGTGCGGGCGCGGGAGATCTATGGAAGCACACAGGTAGCGTGTCGCGGTTGGTGCTGGAAAGAGGAGGACAGATACAAGCTTAAAGGGAAGCTGAAACGGTTACCGAATTGAAAGGACGCTCGCTCACTGAAATCACCTTCTGCACAATATGGAATTCCGATGTTTTTTCGGCGATTTATGCTCTAGCAGGCTTGCAAGACTCGATTAAATATTGGCCGTTGCCCCGCCCCTGCGCGCGACACCGGCGGGAGGATCGCGGGAAGAGAGAAGAAAAAAAAAGAAGCGAAGCGGAAACTACGTCATCTTCTGTATGCCCGGTCCACTCTTCACTTCCTTTCAATGGTTTTGCCTCGTTTTGCGGCGGTTGTGATCCTTTTCGCTGTTTGTTTCTTCGTTTTTGTGTGCACTTTTTCAGCTCTAACTGCACAGAAGCTGCAAAGTACTTTTCCTGCATGCTTTGAGCATCATTTCGTCCTTCTGTTCGGCGTACGGCTACTCAAACACGAGCGGACGCGACGATGTTATTGGCAATTTCCTCGCTGGCGTCCCAGAACCCTCCTCGCAGCGCCGCTCCTCGTCTCCCTCTTTTTTCTTTCACGGCTGTTGCACTCTTCGGTCTATTCCTCCGCGAGTCTGCCTCCGCGCACCGCCGCCGCGAATCTGCGCGTCTTCTGGACCACGCGGTCTGTGTTCTGTAATATTTTTCATGTTTTATAGTTTAATTTCTTTATTATTTTGTTTCTTTTCATATTTGCATTTTTTATTTGTTTTGTTTCACTCACGAAACCCGTGCGTTCACTAGATGTGCCTTTTCTCTAACATTTTTCGTGTTTTATGATCTAATTTCTTATATTTTTGTTTCTTTTCATACTCGCAATTTTTTCATTTGTTTTATTTCACTCACGAAACCCGCGCGTTCACTAGATCTGCCTTTATTCTTGCTCAAACCGTGTTCGTGGCGGCGACTACCATTGAAGTGCCAAACGCCCTGGTTCGATTCCCAGTCTCAATACAGTTTTTTTGTTTTCTTCGCCGGAACTCGAACACACTTGCTAGCATTCCCTGCTCACGGCAGTATGAGGCATTAAAGGCTTTCGCCTTAATAAAGCGATTCTGCTCGTATTTTCTTTCACAGCTGTTCTGCTCCTGGCGAGCTTCTAGGGCGGCCGGCTCGCGATTTTCGCGCTGCCCTTCGAGCCATTTGTGTGGCCGGCACGTTCCTCGCGCAAAGAAGGCGACTGAGCACGTACTTAAAATGGCGTTAAAGGGCGATTCACGCGACGGTCCGTTCGCCCGCGGCCCGCGCACTACCTGGTCTCCTTCCGTGATATTCTCTCGTGTTACCGAGACAAACGAATGGAATACGCACCCCCCGCTCCGTCCCTCACCATAGCGCAGGCTGCACATTGGCGACAACTACAAACCCGGACTGCTCAATACCCAATACTGCTGCATGCGCGATACCCAGACCAATTCTCGTCATCATGCAAACTTTTAGCGGCAAACCAGGCGCCCCTACGATTTACATCATTGGCAATAAACGTTTCCACCACCACCTACGTGTTCATGCGTCAGCACATTGAGAGGCGCGCTGACCAGGCCGCGGTCCAGAAGGCGGTGCGCGGAGGCAGACTCGCCGGAGGAATAGACCGAAGAGCGCAACAGCCGTGAAAGAAAAAAAGAGGAGAACGGAGAAAAACAGGAGGAGGAGGGGCGGCGCTGCGAGTAGGGTTCTGGGACGCCAGCGAGGAAATTGCCGATGTTATTTTCCATCGGTTCCCTAAAGAGAGGAAGCTTGCAGCTCAGTGGGTGGCTGCTGTCAAGCGAAAAAACTTCAAGCCGTCGAGCAGCAGCATGGTCTGTTCGGACCACTTTCGTGACACTGACTACCGTATTTTCCGGTGTATAACACGCGGCTTTTTTTCGAAAATCTTGCTGGTGCGTCCTATACAAGGGTGCGTCTTATATGCGAATTTTTCATCTTTTTTGCGAGTTCATCGATTACTCCGGTTCGTGCTCAAGCTTTTTTCACCTAAAAAATATCACTACCAATAACGCGGTTGTAACACGGTTAATACTTCAATACCGGGACCGCCGTGCGCGACATTCTAGGTGATCTTTATCATGAAACGGCGGGATGACGACTTCCGGGATCACAAACGCGCGGCTGTTTCGGAGGCCCCAAGCAAAAGTAATGAGAAGCGCCAAAAGATGGTGACAATCGCGCTTCCCGCCATTGTCAAAACAAGCCGGCGTTCTTTTTTAGTCACCCTTTGCAACTTTTTTTGCTCCGTGTACGTAGTGTATGTTTCAGCCGAGTTGCTTCCAGAAATGGGTGAACCTTTTGATACCGCATCTGAAGATGAAGACTTCGAAGGTTTCAAGTAGAAATAAAATGTTGTTATGGACATATGGGGAGCTGTATCATTTTTTCTTTCTTTTTTGCTAAAACGTGGACGGGTATGGCGTGAGTGTTGCCTTTTTCGATCACTTAGCGTTGCTTAAGAATTGCTCACAGGTACAGTGCATTTCGCGATAGTCGCGCAAGCGTGTTTAATTAAGCCTCACTAGCCTAACTGGGTAAATTGGGGTGCGTCTTATACACGGGTGCGTCCTATATACGAACTTTTTCAGTGACAGCTTGCATATATGGCAGGTGCGTCTTATACAAGGGTGCGTCTTATACACCGGAAAATACGGTATTTTCAGAGTTTGTCACTCATGCGCGACATGGGCATATCAGTGAAGAACGCACGGCTGAAGCCCGGCGCAGTCCCTTCTGCCTTCGCGCACAAGCCCAACGCATCACCACCACCACGACAAGCTTTCGCTAAAAGAAGAAGACTAGAGGTAGGTGTACAAATTCGCGTAAACGTGCAAAAGGGGGAGGGGGGAATTGCTGTTTTAGGAGAAGTTGCGCTTGTCGCGTCCGTATGCCCGTCGCGAAGTGCGGAAACGTGCAAGGGTGTGCGCGCTGTGCGGAGCCCACTAATGCCAGTGGCGACGCTATGTGCTGGGCGGTTGCTGTGGGATATTGTAAGCACCCGAGTTGCTTTCGGCGGAATTCAAAGGGACAGGGAGAAGCACAGAGAGAAGCGATAGCGAGAAGGAAATGGGAGAGCTATGCGAGTAGAAAAAGTAAGCAGGTATGCGCTGCTCGCGCGCGAGTGACCAGACACTGTCGGAAATAACTGCGCGCATGCAATAACTGCGCCTATATACAGGGTCTGGAATATTTGGGGGCTGGGTTTTAAAAAATTCCTATGCAAAATCTACTACCCCATTCGAGCTGAAATAACGTTCACAAAGTAGAAAAATTCGGTCCACACTACCTGATAATTGATTCAACATCGGTACTTGCCTATATTTTTCGGAATGGGCGGAAAACTGCTCTTCGCGGCGTGTAGAATTTTCGCAGAAGCGAGTCGAGAAGCTGCGTTGACATGGTGCGCCATCTGTCGATCGGCACCTTCGAAGCAAGCGCGCCAACGAGCTTGCCGCAGATGGCGGTTGCCTCGCCGCTCGACAGATGGCGCACCATGTCAACGCACCTTCTCGACTCGCTTCTGCGAAAATTGTGCACGCCGCCGAGAGCAGTTTTCCGCCCATTCCGAAAAATATAGGCAAGTACCGATGTTTAATCACTTATCAGATAATGTAGACCACATTTTGCTACTTTGTGAACGTTATTTCAGCTCGAATGGGGTAGTAGATTTTGCATAGAAATTTTTCAAAACCCGGCCCTTAAATATTCAAGACCCTGTAAACAGAATCAATATACTGCGTGCAATTAATCGCGCACACCGCACCTGCACAAACGGCGGGGTTATAGAGGGGGATGCTGGCTGTTACCGTTAAATTTTCGTCGTGCGCTGACTGATACTGCCGCGTATTCAAAGGATGCGGGGATGCGGGTTCGATCCCGGCTGCGGCGGCCGAATTTCGATGAAGGCGAAATTCTAGAGGCTTGTGTGCTGTGCGATGTCAGTGCACTTTAAAGAACCCCAGGTGGTCGAAATTTCCGGAGCCCTTCACGACGGCGTCCCTCATAGCCTGAGTTGCTTTGGGACGTTAAACCACGATAAACCAATACTGCCGCGGGACGACAGGCTTCAACTTCGGCGGCCACCACCGCTCGTCCATACGCGGTGTAGGGCGCAATCTCTACTGAATTAGGCTGTCGACTGCAAACTTAACTGGAACACAAAAGCTGCTTGCGTGAAATCATGACTTCCCTAGCCTAGCTCACGTACCATTTTCACTCTGAACTGTTATGTCGTCCTTAAAAAAAAAATCCTCTTTGTTATGAGTACCTTTGCTACCGGCTCTCCGCTGTATTTGATCTTCAGAGGGAAAACGCTGATATTCACAACTTATGTCTGTACCAATCGCTTTGAAAGCAGGAGTAGGGTGTGTTTTGTGGAGTGGTTTGAAAAGACAGGGAATGAAATCTCGGCCTGTTTTATCTCTTGTGCTATAATTAGTCATGAACCTCTGCGTCTTGTTCTTGCAGACATTGACCGAGCTGCTAAATGACAGCACGGAAATTCCAGCGGAAGCAGCACTAGAGGAGGACAGCCATGTGCCTAGTCCAGGACCTTTCATCTTCGGCAACTCGCTGCCACCAGCGGCATGTGAAGAGAGTTCTCTGGCAGATGCTGTACAGCCAGACACACCGTGCACCCAGATGGTTGTTTTACAAGTTGCAGAGGCCAACACCAAGACGGCTGAAACAGCCACACAAACCCCGTTACCAGCAGAAACATGCAGCCAATCTTCGCAAATTGATTTGAAAAAATCGACCTCAACGAAGAAAATCCAGGCAAGGTCTCGTGGTGTTTCAGTTGGTAAGTTGTGAATGCTGCAGACTCATTTCGCAGTTGTTCAAAAAGGATGCTTATCAAAGATTTAAATACAGTGTGCTGCAGAGCATGTACTTTTGTGCCCATTACAAATAGTTAATTACTGTGCGAGTTGTGTTTATGCACACTATTCCACTTATACCTATTGTGCACCTTCTTTCAGGTATCCAGGTTGGCAGCTGCACTGCCGATATGGGAACACAAGTAAATATGGCGCACCCCCGTGTTGAAGCTCAAGCTGACGATTTTGTTGATGAGCCTGTGCTCGATGAGGACAGCTCCGACGATTACAGCCCTTTGGATGAGCTGGAATCAGAGTACGTAAATTTCACAACGTTGATTCCTGCTTAATTGTCTCTCTAGAAGTAAAACAACTTAGCTATGTAGAAATGCATAAACTAGTTAGCTTCTCTAAGTGCTGACTGCCAGGGAAGATTAAAAATTTGCATTCTCGTTGCATGGATGTCCGCTGTTACCTCAATTTTATATTGGACTTTTTTGCAGGTTCGAAGCTGGTCGTGCATCACAGGAGCCATGTCCCGAACAACAGACGAGGAGCCGCATCTTTTTAGTCAAAGAAGAATTTTTGAAACAGCTTTTCACAACCTGCAGAGTCTGCCTTGTACCTGGTGATGTAGTGATGATTTGTGAAGGGACTCTGCTGCAGGTGCAGAGTCAGTGTGGAGCTGGCCACTATTTTTCATGGTCAAACCAGGAAATAGTGCATCAGCAACCTACTCCCTGCAGCTGTGTGCAGCCATCCTTTTTTCAGGGAACAATGCCGCTACCACTCTAAGGATGCTGGCTTCATTTGGTGTGCAAGTGGTCACCAACCGGACATTTCTTTAATATTCAGCGTTCTTACTTGTGGCCTGCAGTCAAAAAAGTAAGTGGAGGCTCCAAAAAGATTTTAAAGTTCTTCATCCATGAAGAGTGTGATTTTTTCTTTAGGTTTGGGAAGACGAGCAAGCTGTGTTACTGGCGGAAGCCCAAGAAAAGGCGGTGACACTCGTTGGTGATGGGCGTGCAGACTCGCCGGGGTTTAGTGCAAAGTTTGGCACATATAGTCTTCTAGATATAGAACGCAACAAGATACTACACTTTGAAGTTGTGCAGGTATGTTGAAATTTCTGCTGTCATTTTACTTGCTGCCAGGGCTTGGCGTTATTCCTCACCATTAATTATGTTCATAATGCTGCCCTTTCATGGCGTGCCATGAGACCCAACGCAAACCTTTTCTTACATGTAAAATTGCAGTAACATAATCGTATCTTTCAGTCCAATGAAACTGGTGGCAGTTGCCGAATGGAAAGAAGGGGCCTTGAGCTGGCTTTAACATACCTCGAAAGTCACGGCGTCAGAGTCCATGGAATGGTGACGGACAGACATTCACAAATAAAATCCTTCGTCAAAAAGGAAAGTAGCGACATCAAAAGTTTGACGTCTGGCATGTAGCAAAAGGTACCATGAGCAGCCTTCATTGCACCTAGTGTAACAAGATCTTTTGGACAATCGTGATTTCATTCAGTCAACATCTTTCAGGGGTTTGCAAAAAACTCCAGATAGCTGCCAAAAAGGCTGGCCAGGAGGAACTTGAGCCATGGATTCAGTCCATTAACAATCATCTTTATTGGTCGGCAGCATCATGTGATGGCCATAAAGAAGTGATTGTTCCGAAGTGTACGTCGCTGCTTAATCATATCTGAAATATTCACACACATGAAGAGCAGCTTTTCCCAGTGTGCTTTCATGGAGACGTTCAGCCCAGAAAGTGGCTTCATTCAGGTATTTTTTCTGCTTGTTATTTGGGGCAACTTTGCTAAGAAGTTTTTGAATACCTTTTTACTCTCCTGATAACACAGTGCTTTCATGTGACGAGCCTTGTCAAACTTGAATCTGAGGCATTGCAAATTAATTGAAACATCACTAAGGTGTGTAGATTTTCAGCACATGTAATTGCGAGCAGCAAGGCAAGCAGGTTTGTAAAGAACTCCTTCCAGAATTTTGGCTCACTAGTTACCGTCAGCTGCAAAGCTATGGATTGCAGTTTGCCATTCAAGATGTAAACAAGTGACCTTTAGACACCATTGACTTTAGAAAATGGATTCATCAAAACAAACTGCTTTGTCTATAGGGGAAACGAAGCTGTTTATCTTTTTCAAGTGTGTATTGCAATTTTATTTCTCTCTAAAATTCGAATATACTGACATGCTTAGTGCGTAGCTTTGGTTTCTCCCGTGGCAACTTGTAATTGCATTAGTATATTCCACAAAATCTGACTCGTGACAAGTTTGTGGCATTGTGTGCTCATGGTTGTTTCTCAAGAAAAAAAAAATGATTATACCTCACTTTTTCAAGACTCCAAGGCATACAAGAATTTGAACGAGATTGCAACAGCTAAGGTTCTCCTATCTGACATGCCACAGCTCTCAACAAGGTTTCAAACCTACGGGTTGGAAGCATTTCATGCCCTGCTGCTGCATTTTGCTCTGAAGTCCTGCCAGTATTCTAATCCTGGAATGAAAGCCAGGTAAATTCCTCGACTTAATGTTCTTAGCATTTTGGTGAGCCTGATGGAAGACAATCGTAGTTAGTGCATAAAGTGTTAGTGTTGGGATTTTTCTAGTTGTGCTGGCAACAGCGTCCAGACACACACCAATGGGCATGCTTTCTTAGCCAAAATCGGGCAGAATTATTACTACAGAGGGTACACTTGCCAACATCCTTGCTTTTCGGAGTCAAGCCACTAGAAGCAGCCCGTTGTGCCGGGTAAGCTTATACAAAATAATTAGTGTCAGGACGTAGATGGTGGAGATTGCACTAACCCAATAATTGGAAACACTTCTAAACTTCTAACGGCTGGTATGGTGTCACGGTGAATCTACCAGCGTGAAAGACAGGGACGTGAAAGGAGGCAAAAGTAAATGCAGCATTGTTCGAAAACGCTTTTAGATTTTTACTTGACATTTCTGTCTGTGTTAAGGTTCGTGGCGTTGCACCTATTACAAGATCCCTCAAATATAAATAATCGATGTTTTGAATGCAGTATGAAGTAATTTTAATTTGCTCGCTGAATGTGGCTGGAGGGAAGCTCATGCATGTTGCATCGACCCAGGTGATGCAGATGAAGTGCATTTTTTTTTCCTGATGAATGCTTTGATGACATGCACCTTTTCAGGACGCGACTTGCAGTACTTCATTATAATGAGAACTGTGAAAGAAGAAGACAAGCATGCACAACAGATGGTGTGGCTCGGTGGAATGTGAAGTACCCAAAAGCAAGAGGTGGTGCACCTACTGCTTGTCCTGTGAAGGAAAAGCCCACATTTGGTAAGCTCATGGAGCCATTGCATTTCCCCACAGGTTACTGTGGTTTTACTTGCTTACACAGGTTATGTGCAAAAGCTGATGGACTACGTTCAGTCGGAAGCAGGCAAGCACAAGTCAAGAAAGAAGCAGAAGGCGGCCTCACCAACTCCGCCGCCCCTCAGCAGCTGCTATCCTCGAGTGGCAAAGGAAGATGTTGTGCAGCACAGACAGTCAAGGTTCAATGTGCAGACATGAAAAACTGTAAAGCCTTCCTCTTGCTGGCCGGAAGCTTATTCTGGCAGATAAACAGTGCACAAACAAGGACAAAAGAACACTAAATGTATGACTCAGTGCTGTACCAGCTGTTCTACATACAGCATCCATGCAGTCTGAGATGCATTGTGTGCGTTTGTTGTCATGCGTTGTGCAGGAGACAGACTTTGGTAGCATCTGCAAGTTTCGTCTCCTGCTGAATGCCTGTAGATGAACCACAAGGTGCATCTCGCACTATGGACTGTGTATCTAATACATATCTAGAACTGTTGCTGGAACACTGTGCTGTATACTTTTTTTTGTCATTTTGTGTGCTGTTTCCCTCCCAGAATGAAGCTCCAAGAACTAGCCTGCTCACCATTCTCATATGGTTTGAAGCTGCTAATGTTGCTGTTTTTTGAAGTTATTCATGTCTACTCTGCACACCTGTTCATTTATTCATAGCCCTTTCTGCAGCGGCTGCATTTTAATGCTGGCAAAATGCAGAAATACTTGTGTGCTACGCAATATCAGTAGGCATTGAAGGACCCAAGGTGGCCTAATTAAACCAGAGCCTTCCGCTACTCCATACCCAATAGTCCACTTGCAGCTTTCAGGCACTGGACCTCGTATATCACACTGCGGTGTACCATTCAGTCTTGTGCGTTTATTCTTTATGCCAAAAGTGCGTGTTGCAGTCATGGGCTTAAATTCCTTTCACCATGTAAGGATATGGCAACATAGTAATTAGCCACAAGGGTCCATCGCACTTGTCAAGAAGGAAAAAAAAACGCTTGTTATTATAGAGCTAAAACAACAGCTGGAATTTCCAAGTTCTCTGAATCGCTCAAGCGTGTTGTACAGCCGTGTCTATATTTCTTCATGATTTACTGTGAGTGTGGTTTCTGATGTCATGGTAGCGTCCTGCAATCAGAGGTCCTGACCGCCAAGCCCCCTTGTGTATAAGAACAAATGGATGCATATTCTGAGTATTGGACTTAGTACTCCTGTGTCGTTTTTGAACTATGTTGATACACTTGCTGCCATTGTAATTGTTGCATTCTCCCATTATAATTTGTTCCCAACCAGTTCTTTCTGACTTTGGCAAAAGTGATGTAAGTGATTTCAGTTCTTAAAATATCGTGGGAGTACCATCAGTATGAAGAGCCAAAACTTTTATTTTATTTTTTTTGCAGTCTCTCAATTGGTAGTATATGTCGTACACACACTTTCTGAATACCGGTTGCGACTGTGCCATTCTGTTTCTGCGGTGATGTTTAGGTTAAAAAGGCACTTTAACACTCATATATGAATGATAAATTCGATGCTAAAATACCCAGATGCTTAGAATTAATGCAAAACCCTGCACGAAGGGGTGCCTTTTACCCGCTTGCCTGGGTTTGGCCGGTAAAAATTCATTATACATGTACTGCGTCCAAGAAATAAGCGGGTATCAAATGCACTGCCTCTTGTAGCGATTCAGAGATCTGTATTTCTTATTCCACCTTTTTATATTAACGAGCAGTTCATACAGGAACAGTATTGACAGGACAAACTGGTTATTGAAGCTTTCTTTGCAATGAACCACTGGTCTGTGTTGGTCTACAAGGTGGTCGTCTCAGCTGACACCATTCGTCAATGCCTGCTGGACGGTCATCTGCTAACTTGAAATGTGAAGTAGATTTCTTTCACGATGAAGGCACCATCTGAAGTAGGGCTCTGAGAAATTTGAGGCTAAAGGGTTAAACAAACACTGTTTTAGCCATTTGATTATGGGAATTCTTCAGTTACGGCTTTGCCTTCCTTGGTTCAGAGTAGGAGAACATTGATGTGCTTGAAGTTGAAGAAATTTTGTATGTTGTGAATGGCGATCTTTGTGTTTCAATCAGTGATCAACTGCCTTACAATGCCAATTCTCGCTTCTTGAGTTGATGTGCCGATAAAGTTCTTTGTATCTTGTTCAGCCTGGCATGCTTTATATATCGTGACGTATTAATAGGGGTCACACTGAGATGAAATTAGTGGTGTTAGTGTCACTCTGACCATTTATCATTCTTCCTTTCTCCTCGCCCAGGTCACTTGATAATCTGAAATGTGCCAAGAAATGCACCCACCTTACAGTATGGTTTTCAGCTTTCTCTGCTGCAATATTTCCCTTTTAACTTGTGTTGCGTGCTTTTGGCTATGGTTTTTGTTCCGAGCTTTTCCTTAGGTGCAAGGCATGCTGATCATGCCACTTGTTTGCTTTTTTTTAATTCACGTACTTCCATGATTTATTGTGCTCTAAACATTTATGCATGTGTGCATTTTTTTGCAACTGAAGCAGGTTCGTTGCACTTGACAAGCGCCATTACCTGGATTCTTCCAGAGTATTGTGTGGTGCTGCACTTTTAGAAGCCTCTCGTGATTCTATCTGCCTCATGCTAGAGTATTTCACTGTTACAATCTTTCTATGAAACTGTTTTTACGAGTGTAATTTTAATTATTAAGACTATTGTAGTATTTAAGGTAGGCTGAAATTTATTACTGTAGCCTGTAAGGAAGTTCACTCTAGTGATTCTAATTGTGGTAGGGAAGGGAGTGAATTTTAAGGGAAGGTAAACGTAACAAGAGGCGACAGGCGAGATTATAAAGTTTTTGGGTACAGTGGTCACAGCTGGCATAGTACAGTGTTAATTATTTACATGTCATTGGAAGAGAACTTTGTTCTGTAGTAAACTGAGTGGGTTGGTGAGTTATGGTAGTAATCTGTTGCCTGAAGTGTCCCTGCTTATCTGTGTTCTAGCACTGTTGATGTTGCAACATTGCAGAGCAAATCCAGACCATACAGAAAATAGCTTCCATTCTTCCTTGTTTCAGTGAGACTGCTCTCATATTTTATAGTTCAGCTCTGTAGGAAACTTGAGGGATGCCCTGTCCATGGCATGTTTTGCTGTTTCTTGTATGTCTCCACTAACGAAATCAGTATGACATCACTAATTACCTGTGAACCACAGTTCGAAGCACATATAGGTAGCACCAGCTGAATATAACCATTTCTTTCTTTGCCTTTGAAGCAATGTGTCACGGCTTCTTGTCAGTGTAAATACACTGTTACGGAACACTGTGTGATGGAGATGGTGAGCTAATGCAGTGCCCAATTTGGAAAATGGCGAGATTATAAATTCAGGCGCTGAAAATCAAGGTGGTGCCTTGAATGGAATTTGCAGATATGAAAATGAAAACACTAAAAATGAAACAGCTGGAATTATCATTGTATATTTGGGAATGGGGGACTACAATCTCATTCTCATGCAGCTCATTCTTAGCATGGTTTCTACAGCCCACTTGGTTCACATTCTTACTGGTGAGATGTTTGCTGACTTGCAAAATCTTTGCAAATAAATTATTATATTATTGAAAGCATCTGTGTGTTTGTTACGGTTGCATATTTATGAAGCACTCTACACAGAACTCTAGTCTTGCCAGCCATGGATGAAAATTTATTTCATAAAGGTGCTTGGCATTCGCATGAACTCTGTAAGGAGGTACAAATAATTGAACATTAGAGGAATGGCTTGTGTGCATAGCTATATAGGCTTCATGATGTGTACATACCTCAGCAAGTGTAAGGATGCTTGAATCCAGTGTAAGTGCCATCTGGAGATGGATATTTTTTGCGTATGGCACTGAGCACGCAACTCGGCAGGATTCTTCTGTTGTGCCTGCCCAGTCGCTTCCACACAAGGTGCACAAACTGCCTATAAGCAGCGTACCTCATCCTCCTAAAATAAAGAATGCAGGTCAATGAAACTGCCCAAGCTACCATATGTGCTCCTTCTCACCTGTTCACAGAGCCCCTGTCGTTTCTCGATGATGTACTAGTTTCCTGTTGTGCCAGAGCAACTTGAAGCACAGCTTTATTTAGGCACACATCTTTGAATTTTTTTGTTGACGTGATGCAGCGTGCTTGCTTCTGCTTTCCAGTAATTTCGGGGATCTCTTGACAACAGGAGCTGTCTTCTTCCTCACTCATTACTGAGCAGTGCATGCAGGAACACCTGAGGTGGAAGGTAAAAAGCTGTGGTAATGTTTCAGTGCCGAGTCTAGGCAAAACGTCTAAAATGGTGTTATGCATTACTCTAAAAATATGAAAAACAAACGTGCGCAAGCCGAATAATTTACGTTTACTGAAAGAACCTATGTTCAAGACCGACTGTCATACGCAGATTATGCTATCGGTTTAGTTTATTGGGGTCTAACGTCCCAAAGCGACTCAGACCATGAGGGACACCGTAGTGAAGGGCTCCGGAAATTTCGACTACCTGGGGTTCTTTACCGTGCTCTGACATCGCACAGTACACGGGCCTTTAGAATTTCGCCTCCATCGAAAATTGGCCACCGAGCGCCGTAACCATTGAGCCACCGCGGCGGGCTCAGATCATGCTATCATACGGCATGCGCAAATACTGAAGTAACTGCCTGTTCCTCGAATCTATTTGTCGATAAAAATTGTATTTACAACCGGGATAATGTATTGTGCCAACGCGCTCTAAGACTATCCGCGCTCTATGCCTGCATTACACCTGCGTACTCCTCGCAACTCAACGCAGTAAACAAATGCCTGAATGAGACACTTGCGCTATCGGACCTCGTCAGGAGTATCGCAGTATCAACAAAGCAGCATTTATACGTGCGGGAACCGATTAGAAATCGAGACACTTACCAGTTCACATTCCCCACTCGTGAAATCGCTTCGTCGCTTTCGCTGGTAGCCAACGACGAACTGTCGCTCGTCGGGAGTGCAGTAGAATGCTCTTGTGGGGATGCTTCAAGTTCAAACAGGTTAGGGGAAGTACCGAGCTGAACTGTGGAATGAAAGCCTTCCATAAGGGAAAATAATTTAGCGCAGATTCACAATAAACACGGGCACACGTGCTCGATCCTAGTCACCTGCGTACCGAACTGGCCGCGGCCGGAGCGACAGTACCCGATGTTGACGTCACGAATGTTTCGACCAACCACAGGTGGCGACGGGGCTCGCCGCGCTTGCCTGCGGCGGTGGGCACTTATTTCTGCAAAACAAAGCTATTTATCGTTCTCTACTTTTATTTTTCAATGTGATATTTGAGTTCAGGGAGCAGGAAAGTGCAAAAATGCGTCAGACACCCGTTTTTTTTTTTAAAGTGTTTCAGCTTCCGTTTAAGTAGAGGAAAACAGGAAGCGACATCGCACGGGGTATTTACATCTTGTTAAAACTGAGTCGTGGCAGTTGGAGGTCGAGAAAAAAGCCTGCCTACTTTCTGGGCAGTCTCATCACTAACAGTGCGAACACAGAGTTGCGGTCCTGCGGCTGCGGCATCCGCCCGCCTCGAAGCCCGGTGCCCGCCCTCATAGTCTGTCAGCGCTGGCGTGCAGCTGGTAACAGAGCCTCCAATCCAGTCCAGACCTTCCGTGCAGCAGGTTATCATAACGTCCGCTTTAGGCGAACCACCAGCGGCGTCCACGGGTGGCGCAATAGCAGAGTGACACGCTGGGTCATTCCCTCCCTCTCGCCCGTCTTTTCTCACGAACTCGCAGTACCCGGGGAATGGCGAAGGGGGAGGGGCTCTAAATTGCGGTGTCATGCATTTTCGCCAGGTACCGGCAAACCTAGCAGGAGTAAGAGCCGTTACTGGTGAAACCTACACTGGAGTGTACATTTCGCGAGTAGCCCCCAAGAACAAAGACGAAGGATGCGGGTTTGGGGCAAGGAAGGGTCAGGTGGCGCACGTCGAAGTTCAAAGCTAGTAAGGAGCGCGCTGAGGCACTCCCAAGGTTATGTCGGCTAAGGGCACAGTGGTGGCTAGTTATGCTCGACGCACTGCAGGCCACCGTAGTCGATTCTTCGGACCACAGAGGGAATGAATAGCCTGCGTCAGAGACATCAAATGGCGGAGTCAACTCGGGCTACCAAGGATGCTGAGTTTGCGGATCGTTTATTAATTGTAGTGGAAATGACGGGTGTTCAGTCATGCTTATTTTATATATTTTTTTTTTGGCTGGCATCGACTTACCTTAGGTTTAGGTGTATGGGGTTTTACGTCCTCGAGCGACTCAAGCTATGAGGGACGCCGTAGTAAAGGGCTCCGGAAGTTCCGACCACCTGTAATTGACATTGCACAGAACACGGGCTTCTAGAATGTCGCCTGCATCGAACTATCGACCGCCGCTGCCAGGATCGAACCTGCATCTTTCGGTTCAGCAGCCGAGCGCCGTAACCACTGAGCCACCGAGGCGGGCTCTTACCTTGGTAATGGCCCGCACTAAACCAAAATAAGAGGGATGCGAGAATAGCTGTGTCGGATTTAATCTGCGGGAAGTCCAAGGAATGTGAGCGTCGAACGAAGTTGCTGTTCCTTTACTGCTTTTATTTTGTTTTTATGCATGAATGAGAAACAATTTTTAATAGTGACTGCATTACTATTCAGGAGTAATTGTAATCTGATGGCACAACTTTTTGTGATCAGTGATTCTAGCAATGTAATTTAGTTACATTTGCACGTTTTTGGCCAAATAAAAATAGGAATTGATTTCTTCGAAATAATAATTTTGATATTTATTATTCTGCATATCTTAACTGAAGTGCTATAGCTGGTAGTTACGTAGCAACTGTCCTCACGACGATGTGGGTGGACTTCACATACGCCACCAACAGGAACGAACTAGCCAGGGCACTTGTACACTGCGGCTTCACTGGTAAAAACGACTCCTGATCAATGCACTGGCACGCGTATTGCCGGCATTATCTTTGCATATGTGGAGCAAAGGTCACTTGCTCGCCAAGAGGATGTTCTGAAAAGTAAGAATGACGTCTGCAAAAGTAGAAAGGCGCCCAGTCTAAAGTGCATTATCTGTCTCTGTACTATGCAGGTTGGCTTACGAATGAGCCAGTACAAAAACGACGCTTGGGGTTACAGCTACGCTCTCGCATATGCACAGAAAGGCCGAGTTGTGCTTGTCAAAAGCCCTTCTAGTCTCACAGACCCGCACTGAGGGTGGACAAAAGCAGCGCGATTTCTATTTTTTCTTTTTTTTTTTATCTCATGGTGTTAAATAACCACCAAAAAAAAACAATTTCTTGTAAGCAGGTTATGTTGGAAGCAGGCGATCCTAGAAAGATAGGGACCCGAGAGAGGCGGTCAAATAATCTTTAAAAAAATACAAATAGTGATCGTGAAATTAAGGAGCACGCACCTCCAGCTTCGAAATACAGACAATGAGAAGTGCGGTTACCCACACACTGAGAACGTCGGAACAGGATATGATTCCGTTCCTTAAAGAAACCCTGATCATACTTATTAATTTTAGCAACGGAACCACAAAATATGCTGCCGTATATTTCCCGTAGGACAAATTGCTTTGCAGTCTTCGGCGACATTTTCTTCCTTGATTGCTTTGGCCACTGCCACCTGTCCTCAGATCGTTTGTTTGGAGAAAAGGTGAAGACAAAAATGAAGGTTGCACAGGCGCAGCACGCGCATTGCTCGGAGATGCCAGTTGACCTCTCCTAACAGCACACGGCGCACATTCATAAATTACGACAGTTTTAAAAATGCCCTCAAAGCAGACCTTCAGGAATTATCTTATTCCAACAGTGGAGATAATGCCATCCGCATTTGTTCAATTTTGGATGGAGCTCGTAAAAAATCGGAGTTCTTGGTTCAGGCACATAGGGGAACATCGCCGTGCCTTTGGTGGAACGCAGAGTGCGCTCGCGATTATAGGCGCCGAAAGGCTGCTTGGAAGAAACTTCTCCATAATCAGTGTCCCAAAAACTGGATCGATTATAAGTTCGTTGCAGCTACGTTTAAGCGCACCGTATCTCGTGCAAAGGAGTTGCACGATACTGAACGCTACGAATTCCTTTCAAAATCTGGTAATAGGCGCGCTTTATTCAATTACCTAAAATCCAGGAAACTAATCTCGTCCACCATGAACGCTGTCTCCCTAGTTCAGTCACCGGCTGAACTTGCACAGTCCCTGGAAGAGATAGGCAGAGGTCTTGAGCGCCGGTTTACGGCTCTTCTTCCTTCTCCTCAGAGATTTCTTGCCACTTTGGACGATTTCGAGGAGGTCACCCTCACTGAGCTCTCGAACACTGTATCCCGCCTTCCACCCGCGGCCCCTGGCCCTGATGGTGTGACTTCTTCTATGATTAAAATTTTGTTCGAGGAATCTCCCACCGACTTACTGGCGCTTATAAATTACTCTCTTAAGGGGCCATGGATTCCAAATGAGTGGCGTTTAGCAAAGATTATCCCGTTGCTTAAAAAGCAGGGAGATGGTTATGTGTTAGACAATATAAGGCCAATTTCTTTAACTTCGAATCTTGTTAAGTTAATTGAGAGGGTGTTGCATGATAGAATAATGTCTGTTATTTCAGAGACTGGGTTGTTGAACCCTTGCCAGATTGGTTTCAGACCAGGATGCTCTATATGGTGTGCCCATACCGATCTGGAGAGCCGCATACAGTGAGCTCGGCGCCGAAACCAATACGCAGCGCTTGTTACTTTAGATGTATCTAAAGCCTATGACAGCGTTGAGCACAGGACGCTCTTGCAAAGATTGCAGGCAGTAGAACTTCCGAGATACTTTGTGGCTTGGGTTGCTGAATTCCTTGCTGACAGGGAATTTTACTGCTTTCAGAACGGTGTTTCATCAAGCAAATTTCGACAAGCGAGAGGAGTGCCCCAAGGGGCGGTCCTCTCCCCTGTACTTTTTAACATCTTACTCAGCAGTATTCATTGCAGTCCTCAGGTGTCCAGTTATGTGTATGCTGATGACATCGCCTTTTTTGCTTCAGAGAACGACATTTCCTCTTTGTACCAGTCCTTACAGTCCTACCTGAATGTCCTAGACCAATGGTTAGGAGACATTAATCTGTCCCTTAATGTCAATAAATGTGCTTTATTGGTTTTTCCGCTCTCTCGTCCAGTTAATGTCTCTATTGTTTACCGGAACCATGTAATTCCTCAAGTGCAAAGTGTCAAATACCTCGGAGTAATTTATGATCCTTCTCTTTCCTGGGGGGGGCCCATATCGAGCAGATCACTGTGAAAGGAGTCCGAGCAGTCGGTATGCTGCGCAGGCTGAGCAGTGTTCGTTCTGGCATGAGAAGGCACTCACTTCTTATGATTTATAGAATGTACGTCCGTCCAGTCTTAGAGTTCGGCTGTGTTTTATTCTCTGGTGCACCAGCGTATAAACTTCGCCCCTTGATTCTCTTGGAGCGGGAGGCGTTGCGCCTTTGTTTGGGCCTTCCAAAATTTGTGGCGAATTCCGTTTTGTACCTGGAAGCGCGTACTCCATCATTGATTTCTAGATTTCGGCTCTTAACGGTGAAAACGATCGTAAGAATGTGCGATTCTTCGCTCCATGCCTCCAATTTGATCTTCCTTCGTCAGCCTAGGCTATTTTCAACGAAACCTGGTCTCGTTTCCGTACCCCTGAGATATGTTTGGTGCAATCCCTCCTGGACCCCTTAAACGTCCGCATTTCGGACATCCGTCCGGTATGCGCCAACTCATCTATTCAGATTGTCTTCGATTACATCTTTCCAAAACATGCAAAGTTAATGCCTTTTCATTTGCTCAGCGGTTTATTGCAGGATTACCTGCTGTGCTTTAAATCTCATGTGCTCATAGCGACAGACGCCTCACAGTGTGAAGAAAAGGCCGGTGTTGGCATTTTCTCCATCTCCCTTGACTGGTCATTCTCACTCCGCCTTCCCGATTACACCCCTATTTATTTGGCCGAATTTCTAGCAGTAGTCTTAGCGTTGCGCAAATTAAACAGCTCCTTGTCTTCTGTCATAATTATGACAGATTCATTATCGTTGTGTTCCTCTCTCACCGCGCCTACAATATCTCAGGCACTTCGGTTACTCAAATGCTTGGTTCCACCCCACGTGTGTTCATTACGGTTGGTCTGGGTGCCTGGGCACAGAGGAATCCATTTGAATGAGGTTGCTGATACCCTGGCGAAGGCATCTCTTCAAGGCCCAGTCGTATCTGTGCTTCCACCCAGCGCATATATTACCGCGGCCAGGTTTCGCAGGTATCTGCTCTTGAAAGAATTCGCAGCATCAGCTCTGACCTCCTCTTCCGAATTCCGGCATCTCCTTTACCCGTGGTGCAGTAAAGGATGGCGATCACGCAAGCTTGAGGTTTCCTTCACGCGTCTACGTTGTCGCGTGCCTCTTTTAAACTTCTACCTTTATAGATCTGGTATGGCGGTCTCCCCATTGTGCCCGTTCTGCGGAGAACCCGAAACGATAGATCATTTCTTGTTGACCTGCCGCCGTTTCTCCTCTTTACGGAGCCGCCTGCTGGAGCTTCCGTTACGACAGCTTGGTTTAAGTCTGTCAGCTGGGGTTGCTCTGTCTCTTGGGGCTTCCTCCCTTGGGCACAGCAACTGGAATGTGCTCTCCGCCATGCAAAACTTCCTTACAGACACTAAACGGCTGCCGTCTTAAGCTGTGCTCTTTTTCATGATCAATATTTCTCTGGAATCAAAGCTTTCTGAAACGTGGAATATTTAGCCCCGTTCTCTATTTCAGTCACCGATCTCACAGCATTTGTTTAGCCTATTTCAATTACTCATCTGAGATGCTTTCATTTATTTCCTAATTGCTATTATTATCATGATTATTTTATTTTTCCCCACCATTATTTTCTTGTTTAACATTTTGTACACCTATCAGTTGCCGCCTGTGTCTTGGCCAATCCCCCGCAGTCGGTATGCGCCATTTTCTAGAGGACAACAACAACAACAACAACAACAACGTTCCGTGCACCCGCCATCGTCCTACTGCCGGCTGGAACTCGACTTGAAGGGTCCCGCCCGGACATCGGCCAGATCTCTTCCTGGAGCGCATGGTGGAGAGCGAAGGGAAGACCCTGGACACATGCAGGACCTTCGTGTCGGCGCTCAGACACCCATATAAGGTATGAACTATTTAACCACCGCCGAAGTCTGTTGCAGATGCCAGGCATTTGTGAGAGGGCGATATCATTTACTCGCCCTTTTGCGCTGGGCATGGAGCGGCCTCAGCCAGTGGCAGGTACTTCACAACGGGCACGAGCGCACGGGAACTTTTAACCGCAAACTTTCTTCCAACGCGGACCGGCAGCCTCCGATTGACTTTGTCTGCCCCTCGCAACTCGGCAAGCACAGGAGCGGTGAGCACTGGTTTCCACCAGCAGGTCCTCAATTAAAAATAGCCTTAACACAAACTATGAAATTAATGGTACGATGCCCTGCCATTAACTCGCACAGCGCTCTACCGTGACATCCGCCAGAGTTATTGAAGGAACATTGGACAGCGTAAGCTTCACACGTGCCATTTGTTCTAGCTCTTTGAGGCCAGCCAAATATGTTAATTTCCGCTACGCGTCGAATTATTTGTGGATTAGCTTTGACGCCTGTAACATATGAAAATAGTTAAAGCAGTCACTTCAAACTTAAAGTTAATGTTGCCGTTCGAAGCCGTCACTTTTCCTGCTGATACCGGGAGCACAGGTCATGGCAGAGCAATGATGCCGGAACGCAGAATGTCAGTGCTGTTGCGCACTGTTTCCATGGCTAGAGGCCATCATTCCAATTCACTCGGTTTAAGACAGCCTCAACATCATAATTGTTAAAGAAATGTTATAAATAATTGCATGAGTGGGAATAGCCCTCCAAAACTCTCCGATCAATTACAGGCAAGCCTCTACTCACCCCTTTTACAGCAATGCGATTCGTGTTTTAACAAAACTTAACAAAATAAAAATACTTTTCGAATACACTACATACTTCATCACTTTCATCATGATAGCGCCAGTTATTTTACATTATGATGTAAAACAGTGCCGAAATTTATGACGACCATTATGTTGTACATAGTTATGTAAGTGCGGGAGAATTTCCCATCGCGCGACTTTCTGTGAAAAGTCTGTTGTCAGGATTATGAGACTAAAAAGCGGGAATGATCTGCATACGAACCTACCTAATGTATTATTCAACATATCTTTTTTGTGAACCTCGCCTACGAAATATTCCATGCGAATGCTCCCTTGAGCACCTGGACCTCTTGCCCATAGTGAGGATTAGCGCGCAATATGATCCATACTCAATATAGGTGAGCATTTGCGCTTGTCTGTTTTATTCTCGCATCGGCCTTAACTAAGCGTTCAAACCAAAGAAGATATCCGCTCCGCTTATACCTGATACCGAAAGGCTAGTGCAATCCCGCTGTATACTCACTGCTCATGTCGAGCGACGCGGTAAGCCGTTCATGCGCAACTGCTGAAATAGTGACAAAGGTCTACTTTTATGACCATGGAGTGACCCTTGCTACAGGAAAGCGAATTAACCACCCCACCTCCCTGAAAAAAATAGACTGTAGACATTGTAGCACGAGCACTCACTCAAAAATTGTGTATGAAATGTTTAAGCGCGCATTTCATCCCTTCGACCTCAAATCGCTAAAAATTGCGCAAGCCCCTTTTAAGAAGAGAGCACAGCTGCGACACGATGCTTAGCGAGTACACAATCAGAGACAGCACTACAGCCAGCCCTCCCACCATTTTTATCTACGAGACATATGCCTCCTCCATATTCGCGCTATTGTGACCAGCCTGTGGTAGCAACTTAGGCTTTGGCCGAAAGGAGTTTAAAAGCAGTTCACGAAACTTGACCTGAGCCTACTTTTGTACATTTAAAATTTTTCCAAGGTGACCTTACCACCGCAGATCCGTATACGTGATATAAAAATAGTGTGGTCTACAGACTGCATATATGTGCATGCTTTCTTGAACATGAGGATGGTGTTAGGTCGCGTTGGTTCCAAACAAACATTCGCCCAGCTCTGCAGCTACCTATGCATTGGTGCGCTTCCTACGCGAGCTGCTGGTCTTCGACGCGCATTCACCCGCTTCAAAAATGAACGGACGCGAGCTGCTGACGCCGACGGCGATGACGGATCCCACGACGACTTTCTGGACATGGCTTTCCGGACTGACCGACTGCCATCTGCGTGGGCCACCAGTCTGGGCTCTGAATTCCCTCAGCCGACGCCGCATAACACGGAGACCGAGTGAGTGACTATCAATTACCGGGGAATGGCAGAGAGCTACACAGTGACGCGTACGGCTTTTTCAACATTTCGCTCGTTGAAGAAATTAAAGCGACACCCAACATAATAGAACAGCTTAAATTTCCGCCATTTCTTACATGAAATTATTGGCGATGTGGGCCTCAGTACGGAATTAACCTTCATTCCTAGGCTCGCTTCTATGTCGTATCCCACTGAGTTAACTCGGTCGTTTATGTTCGGGTTCAGGGAGTGAAGAAAGTGGGCTTCGTTGTGTCGGTGCTCATTGGCTCCTGCGGTTAGCATGGGGATAAAAATTAGGAGATAAGAAGAGGACCCAAGACCCCTAGTTTTAGTTAAGAAAAATGATTGTTTTGCCCTACCCATAATTTGAAAAGCGTAACATAGATCTTCTACATAGCTTGGCCTTCACGACCTCTGTAATCTGCCCGGCCTTAGCGCCCTTTCAGTTTCCCGCACGTCTAGTAGGATAATTAAACCTGTTTGCCGTACGCAGCGTATTGCCAAGCTCACTCAGTGAGCAATCACTGCGGGTTACGAGATCCCTGAATTAGGGAATAATACAGGGTGATTTCACATCATTTAAAAATTATTTTAAAAACAGCGAGAAATACATGACTGCGGTTTCTACAGGTTCATTTCGTAACAATGTTAACATTATGTACAGTCGCGAGTAATAAAGATTAGCACAACGACGTCACCGGATCGTCAAAAATCTCACCGAGTGCATGGGGCTGCGCCGTGCTTTCCGAACACACGTGGCACTTTTTTATGGGCGTATTCATAACCACAGCGCCAAGCGTTGCTACCGGCCGCTCCGGTGGCATGTCACTAGAGGAAATCGTTTTAACTCGCCACTGTACCTCGTATGGATCTATAATTACACAGTTAACTGCAATTATTTGATCAACTTTTACCTTTGAGTTTAAGGGTGAAGTAATATTGCGACAGAAATGGCCGCCTGCATTAAAGGTGAGTTTTATTTTAAATTTTAGTAAACAGCAATGTGGTCCGAAATACTGGACATCAAAACTACGCAATTTTTGAGGCCCGTTCAGCTGGATTTCCCTCGTTCTTTATGTATAAAATGGCGTTGCTCACTTAATTCTTACATGAAACGCAGACGTATTTTCTTGTATTCTATGATATAGAAGAACACGTAAGTTGATTTCGGTGAGAATACCAGCCACATGTAGGTTATTTTATAGATTATAGATGCGGGAAAACCAACCTAAGAAGCTTTCAAATGTGTATAATTGGCGTTCGATACAGCAGCCACATTTCCCGTTAAGAAAATTTAAAAACTACCCTCACCTTCGATGTTGACGGCCTTCAATTCTGTATTCCAATCTTGCCTTTTCAAATCTAAAACAAGAAGTTGATTAGTTCCTTTTATTTAATTTTCCGTCTAACTATTGAATGACATCACGTACACAGGGCAAAACGCATGTCTAGAACAGCCGAACTGTGTGCTCCGCAGCTCCCATAGCCGCTGCCACCAGTAAGGCAAAAATGACGATAAAATCCTAGGAGTTTAAATAAGCATGCATACATCCAAACCATTCTTACCCTAATGCTATCGCTAGGTATCGAGTGCTCAGCTCGAAAGACACCCGGAACGTGTTCTAGACAAGCGTTTTGCCCTCTGTGCATAATGTTCGCCTTTCTGTGCAAACTACCTGCACAAGTCGCTCCGACGTGCCCCTTCCAGTTTTCACAAAAGCATCTCTAAATGCCAAACCTACAGGCTAACGACGTGACTGCAATATCAAATATATTGTTAGCTGCATAGATCTTTTCGAGCCAGAGCACTACTTCACGGGTTCAAACCCAAACCAGGTATCTTTTGACATCCCTGAACTCGAGGATGGTGAACAAATAAAATAAATTTTGCCGCAGCTAGCTTTCGAAGACGCCTCGGCGCGGAGAGATCAGCATAGCTGGCCACTACACGAGAGCACTATGCTTGGCCGCAGCCGATAACGACTCGTGCTAAACGGATACAAACTATCGCACTGTGCTTTGCACATTATCATCTTAATTGTCTTCTGTCTGCGGCGGGAACAGATCAGATCGGTTTAAGCTCACTCTGAGCAAAATCCGAGTCTGATATCGTCGCCGGCCGCGACGACGACCGAGCAAAGGAAAACCATGAGCCTAACAGGCTAAACGCATCCTTTCGAACGTCTACTTGGTCACTCAGTACTTTTAATTTGTACCCTTGGACGCCACTGCATTCGCCGGTTCTTGAAGGCCCCGCCTTTGAGCTCCAAAGGTACTGGACGGGCGCATTCACCCTCAAGGCCTACAGCGGAAAATGCGCAACTTTTGAGTCGTGTGCCTGATTCCATACACATTTGAACATAAGGACCTGATTCACCAAATCATTTGTGGTGCCCGTGTGACAGGGGCGTAAGTCAAAGCTGCGAGTGCTGAGATGGTCACTGGATATCATAGGAGAAATTAGGTAGCGGAAATGGACTCAGGCACAGCATGTAACCCGTAGACTACGCTAACCGCAGCATTCATGATCTGCTGTTTGTAAGGCCGGCAGGGTCAGCACTAATGAAAGGAGAATATTTTCAGTCATCGTATGGTGTCGACGCTGCAGGATTTGCGACGATAGCGCCTACAAGCCCGTGCAAAAGGGGGATGACGAACGTAATTTGAAAAACTCCTTCATATTCCGATTAATAGAAATACCGTGGTGACATGTGAAAAAGATGTCACCATAACCCTCACCAAGAAGGCTATTGTTCCAGTAGCGCAGGTACTAAGCTCATACGCGGTGAGTTTAACATGAGCGAAGCGGTGGCTTGCAGCGCTCGTCCCCTTCCAACTTTACTTAGCAGAGTCAACATAGTTTTGTCAGATATTATTCAGCATGATTAATGATAGACATTTTTCCTTATCTGCAGCCGAAGTTCGTCCGCGCCCGCCTCGTGTAGCCACAGCGGTATCATTCAAGGCGGCCATCAGGTGCCTGCGCCGTCCATTGGTCGCAGAGCCACTTGTCGATCTCCCGACGCGCTGGCGCACGGTTTCACCGCGCAAGACCAGCGGCGACGGGATGTGCTGCTCGGTTGCACCGCCGTTCTGGGCGCGGCCGCCATCTGCCACCTGCTGGATCTTGAACAAGCTACCTGAAGGGCCGCATGGGTGATGCAACATGTTCGATCGAAATGTCTTTCTCGTCCTGTGCTGAAATAGGCCACGTGCTGCGCACAATGGTATCTTTGTAAAGTAAATCGCTCTTTAAAGCCACGACTGATGTCAAAGTCTTTCCGTTTAAATGGCAGCACAAACTGACGCAAACACTCTTCTTGTTGTTCAAGTGGGTGATGACCATTGGCGCTGTAATTAGCTATTTAGTTAGCGCAGTAAATGATTGAGGTTCAGGTAGGGAATAGATGCTCGGAAAGAGATCAGGTGGCATTTTTTCACGATGAGAAGTAGCTGAAACAAAGTGTTTATTTTTCATTTATTTCTCTGGTTTATATATTCTGCAATCTGCGATGGGAAAGCACGTGGCCGAATTCATCCAGAGGGTGAAGGAAGGCGGCAGTGGTTAAAGGGTGGTGCTTGTGGAAGATGGAGGGGAGGAGGGCTAGAGGCTGGTATTGGGCGCTTGGGCAGCCGCCTACCTTGAGGTTAGGGTGGTGATGTGGCTGGTAGGTGGTGCTTCTGAAGGGCACATGCATCTTTGAATTCCATTTCATTGGCGCTTTTTCGTTTTCGTTTCGCTGCTTCCTGGGCAGTAGTTGGGTTAGTGGAGGTAGATGGCGCCTATGGAGTGTGAAGGTGGGAGGTGGTGGAAGTCGTAAGGGGTAAGGGTGTGAAGTCGCCAGTCAAAGGGGGGGGGGGGGAGTAGCTGGTGTTCTTGCTGGTGGCCACTGCATTCTGGAAGGTGGAGGATGCGTTGTCCGGTCAAACAGACGCTGGCATTTCCGTTGTGGCACTTTTGCTCCTTTCTTAATAAGCCGTGCAAAATGTTCGAAAGAAGAAATAATCAGAAAGATCGCACAGTACGCGTGATCCACTCCTTTTACTGCGATAGCAGTAAGAGTGGCGCTTAGGAATAATGCCACCACTGTCTGTGAAGCTTCAGGCTCTAAAAGCAGCGCTGACTAGCCACTCCTTCCCCCAAAATTTGTATCCACGAACAACCTACTGACACCTTTCGCCCACCTCACCACTCCACCCTTGGCCTCTTTGGCTCTCAACAAGCGTGATCCAGCATCCACCCACGCAACTCTACCTTCCAGAAGCGCACCTGACTACCGCACCACTTACATCTACACACTACAGTGCTACCGCCCATTACCACCAACGAGAAGACCACTCAAAAGCGGAGCGAAAAACCGATAGCGGAATCTGAACACAAGAGGCAACAGCCTCCCCACCCTCCTAGATAAGGAGTTGCTTCCACCCCCATACCGACACTCACAACTACCCCCCCCCCCCCCGCCATCTGTACCTTCTAGAAAATACTTGGTCGCAAATACTTACTCGCAGAGCTTAGATCGCAGACGACTAATTTGATGTTAGAGTGGGAGACCTTGAATGTTGCCGTTTTAACGTTGTCTAACTTCTCTAAGCGGATTTGGCGTATTATGCATATCAGTTGAGTGGAAGGAGTACAATGTGACAGAAAACCGCGCCTGAAAAAGATCCGTGGCTCCATGTGAAGATCAACGCACCGCCGAGTATCATTTCTAATGCATCACAGTGACTGAGTTTTTTTCTCTCTCTCTATTTTAGGTTCAACAGGCCGTGCGGCAACACTGTCTACTTCTAGGGACATATTACCTGAATTAGAAGCGACATAAAAACTTCGTCTCCATCCTTCAGGTGCAGTCTTAATCATCCTAATTATTTTAGCACAAAAAAATGGCACATTCAAAGAGAAGACGAGAGGGAAAGCCCTATGCTTGAGCGGGCACCAGGCTCGATCTTGCGAGCGCCTGGTCATGAGGACGCCCACAGCAGCCACCCCTGTCATGGTGCCCGGGGCCTTGGTGTTTCACCTGACTGCTATCACAACCGATGTTTCGATTTTATTGGTTTGCATTAGGCATCTGTGACAGCGTTGCCACCCATTTTTTCGAGCGCCTCCCATGCTGCGGCAGCGTCTGTCTGCGTAAGCTTGAGCCACGGAGAGGAAGAGGCGCAGAGCTGCTCACAATCGGTTCTCTTTCTCAAGCTCTTTACTTCTCGCTGCTCTCCTGAAATAGTTTTCTTCTGGACCTCAATGAAAATAGAGAGAAATGGTCTATTTTATTAGAAAACTGATATTAAATTGAGTTTGTGACTGTAGGTCAATTTCAGTCGGCGAACTATATCATGCTCGTTAGAAAACACACTACACATATTTCAGGTCGGTTACATTTAGGGAGCCTAAGTACAGAGCACGAAATTCAGGAGTTCTTCAGATATTCGTATTCTTGACATCGAGTTTGCTATAAGAAACTAGTTCCTCAGGACGGTGTTTCTCGTAGAGGGCAGGTGAAATAAAATACAACAAATTAGTTCCGTTTTACGGGCTGCTCAAATTTCACGTATTTTTTCTGTACCGCATTTCTTCGCATATCAACCATCACATCTGCGATCTGCTCCTTCGTACCTTCATACTGCCGATATGCTGCCATGCTATACGTGGTATACATGTATTAATACGTGCTTAATATGTGCTAATACGCGCGTAACCTTAATACGGGTTATATATGCGCAAGAGAATTACACGCTCTTCGCATAGCCGTATAGAACGGGTTTGAGGTGTGTACACCTTGAGTGTACACACCTCACAATATACCCCTTTTTATCTCCCTATGTTAACTCAATGCCGTAGCTAGCATTTATTTGTTTTGAGACACTCTGTTCACAGACTTCAGGTTGAAGTTTGAATTAATCGAGCATACTCCTCAGTATGCATACACGCAACCAAAAGACACAGATTTTCGGGGCACGTCGGCTTTCCTGGAAAAAACAAGCGAACTAGTTCATTGCAATACGGGGCCAATAGAGGAGTACTAAAGAGGTTGAATGCAGTTCTATAATGATAGAACCAGTAATTGCAGTCGGCACCTTCCCGGTGGGAGAGGTCACCAAAGGAGGGCAATAGGCCGTGGAAGTCTTGCATTTTCGGCCTAGTGCGCATGCATCACGAAGTCATCTTCATCGGGAAGAGGCCATTTTATGCCGCAAGCCCTGTAGTCTTGTTCGAAGGCAGATCTGATGCAATCATCCTGGGTGCGCCAAGCTCTATCCGGCACCATGCTTGAGCTTAGCTATGGGTGCTCATGCGGACGCCAAGCACGTCCTTGACGCCATGGTTTGCCACATCGCAAGTGTCTCACTGGTCGCCGGTAGGTTAGCCGGGGAACGCCTACGCATTGTGTACGCAGCTCCCCCGTGCTACGACAGCGTTTATCTGGATCTATGCGCGTGAGAGGAGGGAGACAATTTGGAGTGTACTGACTATGGCTCTTTGCGGTCGACCTCTACTGCTTGTTTTTTATGTATTACTTCAGTCAAGATGTACAGAAATGACATAACTTCTACCGAAATCACATTATGTTTATTTTGAAATTTTTCGAACTTAATGACTCACGCAGTGACATGCCCAGCCGTCCCCATAGGCCTAGTCACTTTGGGACGTTAAGCAACCCTAAGCAATAAATCAGAAAACCTTTAGGTACTTAGAACTTATGAGATTAATTGACGTAAATAAAAAAGGAACCTCTGTTCACAATAACGCCAGCTTTCAAAACTAGCCTCAATTATATGTTTTTAGTTGCTATGTAATGTCTCCTATAACAACAATGAGCGACCATACCTGGATGCCAGAACCGCACCGTAGAAACACGCTTGGAACATACAAGGAATGCATCGTGCGCTCTATGTGTCTCCTTCAGCTGTACCTTGTCTTTGTTTCTGGACTTCTTACATGAAGATATCTGGGTGAAAACCGCATTATGACATCACTACTCCCGCAAAACCTGCCTGAACCTTACAGACCACATAATGGCAAACGTTGTGGTATATGCGCCAAGTCGTGGTGGCTCAGTGGTTATGGTGCTCGGCTACTGACCCGAAAGACGCAGGTTCTATCCACGCCGCGGCGATTCAATTCCGATGGAGGCGAAATTCTAGAGACCCTTGTACTGTGCTGTGCGATCTCAGTGCACGTTAAAGAACCCCAGGTGGTCGAAATTTCTGGAACCCTTCACTACGGCCTCTCTCATAGCCTTAATCGCTTTGGGACTTTAAACCCATAAACCAAGCCGAACCAAATCTCAAAACATTTCCTACCTTACCCAAAGAATCTTCCTTCCTTGGCAACATGCATTTCATGGGACCTTGCTCCGTAGGGCAAAGCATAAAGCAAACTATAAAAGGAAATGAAAGCAGTAAGGAACGAGTTCTGTAATCGGGTATGAATTCGACAAAATTTCTTCAGCTTCTCATATTTTAGGTGTCTGTCTGTCTGACGCACCGGATTTAACCACATATCAACTCTCCCCGTAACCACCACTGTCCCCGGGACCTTCACCTTCTTGCTCCAACACTGAGATCTGACGACGCGCTGACCTGGCGACCATACTAACTTGAAGCTATCATGTGCTTTCCGCATGTAGATCAAAACACCTGCCTTTGCATACAGGGACACTAAAGTGAAATAGGCAATTTAGAAGTATAGATCGGGCATTCCTCGCAATCACTGCCAACGTTTTTTTCTGAGTGAAAAGGTCGTGGAGTACCTAAAAAAAATTGCAAATAAAATTCCTCAAATCTTTCACCATTTAAATATCAAGTGAAATTTCACCTCATTGTAATATTTTTGCCGTTGCAGTATACCGGCTCTACGGCCAACCACAGACAGAATACCAAGCCTGACCTCCGTCTGGATCTTATTTCGCATCATGCGTATCCACCGCCGTTCTGGGATTTGTCGGCGGTGAATCAGTGTCCTGCGCACGTGTGAACATCACCGGGTTAATTTTTTAGACGGCATACACCGCACAGCAACCAGACGAAACGATTTTGCGTATACCTATTTTCGTGTGAAGTAAAATCGGGAACACTTCCTTCTGCACTGTTTTCTTCCTCTTTTTGCGGGACTTGCCGACTCAGTGTTTTTTACGATCGTCAGATTGGTCTACAAAACGTCTCTCCATGCGCTCTCGCCGCTGTTTCCAGCAATGGATATGACGTAGCGAGCGGATAAATTGATTTTTTGCCGCCCTTAATTCTGTATCGAGCCAAGCCTGTGTCAGTGGGTGTCAAACTAAAAAACAGGAGTGAGAAATGTGCCCTGGCGTGGAACCTCCATCTTTAGTGCGGATGAAAGGACTTCCAGTGCCAGGAAAGTAATATTCATGAAATAAAAAGATGTCTAAAGAAAAAACTTACAGCCTGTGGATGTCCATTCGTATGCACCACCCGCGTCTCGGCCGTTCTTTATCACTAAGGTGCGAAAGCAAATTCGACAAATTTTGACCACTTGGGGCTCTTTAACGGGCACTGACATCGCAGAGTACATGGGCCTCTACCATTTCGCCTCCATTGAAATGCGACCACCGCGGTTGAGATCGAACTCACATCTTTTGAATCAGCAGCTTAAGCAACATAACCACCGAGCTACTGCGGCGGCTTGGAGACGAGACAGAAGACCGCACGGGGAATGCTGGCGCACTGCCGTAAGAAGCTCGCCTATGCACCCTAGCCAATACCCCGTCGTAGGTACGTGCCATTAAGCCTGATGACATCGTCATCAGCTCGCCTAGAAGGCTATGTCAGCCTTTCTGCTCTAGGGCTGGCCAGAACTCGACTTTCAAGACCCCCTTTGGGACTTCGGCCAAGTCTACGCTTGCAGCCTGGGGTGGCGAATGAGGTGAAGATCTTGTACACCGCAAGAAACTTGATGTCCGCAGTGAGAAGCCTTGCCAAGGTATAAGCAGTTTCGTGGGAGACTCCGCAAAGCAGACACTGCGTGTCGCAAATGCGAGACCATTTTTAGGGATCAATGTCCTTTACGCGTCGTATTGCGCAGAACATGATGAGGGCGAAGCGAGCGCCGATGCTTCGCACCGAGCAAGCACGCGCGTAGATCTTCAACTCCAACGTGGCTTGCATCGCCGACCGGCGGCCTTCGTTCGAGTTCCTGGCTTGTTGCGCCCACCTCAACGCGGCCACAAGTGGTAAGCACGTCTTTCTCTCAAGGAGGCTCCGTTTCAAAATGGCCGAAACACAAACGGTGCAATTAATGATAGGTTGGCATCATATTCTGCATCCTAGCACTCTGCTTTGATCTCCGCCAGACGTGTTGAATGAACATGCGACAATATAAGCTTGCAAAATGAAAGCTGCCCTTGATCTGTGAGGCCAAATACGCTAATATGTACAGCAAGCATAATTGTTTGCGGATTCTCTTTGACACCAGTGACGTCCCGAAAGAATAAAAGTTGTAGCTTCAGACTCAGAATGATATGGTTGTTTGAAACCGCCACTTTTTCTGCTGACAACGCTACCACAGCCCATAGCAGAGCGGCGATGCAAGAACATAGAATATCACTATTTTTTCTTATTCTTTGCATTAATAGTGGCGTGTGTTCCAAGTTACTGGGATTAAGACTGTTTCAACTGCATATTTTTTAATAAAATATTGGAAATATTTACATGCAGGATGAATACGTCTCCAAAGTTTTCCGATAGATTACAGAAAAACCTCTTCCCAAGCTTATTAGGACGATACAATATGCGTTCCATTCAGACTTATTAAACCTGGAATATTAACGAACAAACAACTCAAGCTGGCACATTAGTGATGCTAGTGGCACAGCTGTTTTTCTTGTTAACCTATGCCGTCTGTGCCTGAACATTATGATCTTAGTGCTGCTGCATTCCTCTTCGCGGATTTTCCGTGCTCAGATGATATTTACGAACATATGACTTAAGAGCGGGAATGTATTCATTCAGACGTACCTACTGTAGTACTCGCCATATCGTTTTTGCGGACTCTGTCTTTGAATTATTCTGAGCCAAAATCCACCTTGAGCGCCTGGAGCAGCTCTCGCAAGTTAGAAATAGCGTAATATGTGATATATACTCGATTCAGAGGAAGTTTTGAACTACAGGCGATTTATTTCCCTCGCCGGCTTTAACCAACCGTTCAGACCGAAAGCGCCATCCGCTCCGGCTATTCGTGATATCCTATGGGGCTCTAACAATAGTGCACTGCCGCTGTATACGCACCGCTGACGCAGGGGCACGTGATAAAGCGTTCATCCGCAAGAGGTGAAATGGCTGCATAGTTCGACTCCTGAGAACCTTGAAATGGCTGCCTCTCGAGGAATGCGGAATATTCCCAGGGAAGCCGCCCTCGACTTTCTGGCAGGAATGGTGACTCTAAATTGTGCATGACAAGTATAAATATATGTCGCATTTCATCCCTTTTATCCCAAATTTGTAAAAATTGTTCAAGCCTCTTTTAGTCAAAAATCACAGCTGTGAAAACGGAGTTTCGCGCCTGCACTCAAAGGGCCAGCATTAAAGCCAGCCCCTCATCATTTAAATCTCAAGGTCGTATGTCTCCTAAGTATTCGTATTCTTGCAAATCGAGACAAGCATATCATAGCAAATTATGATGGAGGAGGAAAAATTCATTAACAGCAGCTCAATAAACTTGAGCTGCTATAATATAACACAATAAAACAGCATCGGTGCTCTAACACCAGAGACATTTAGCCTAGCGGAGACGTGCTAGCGTTGTCGCATAGGCAGTATTTACTTGTGTCCACCTTGTGGTTCACCGGAGAGCCAATAATGTCTTGTGACACACTTACATTCTGCCATTGCTAAAGATAAATCCCACGTTCCTGGTGGCTGCTTCTCATGCTATACTTTGGATTTCGGCGGCATCGACAGCGTGCTACCACATTTAATGTGCGCTACGGGAGCTTTTTGTCGTGATCATGGTCAGTTGTTCTGCGCGCACTTCAAAAACAGGTGGGACCAAA
The DNA here is from genome assembly GCF_055824585.1 of Amblyomma mixtum. NCBI lineage: Eukaryota > Metazoa > Arthropoda > Arachnida > Ixodida > Ixodidae > Amblyomma > Amblyomma mixtum. Next base: position 227,174,673 of record NC_143014.1, on the reverse strand, counting down.
GATCCGGTGACCATGAAAACGCGAAAAAAAAAAACTTTTGCGTTGGTACCCAACATCGTTCGCCTTATATGCAGCAGGTCGCTCGGTACTCTCGGGTCCTGCGCAATAGTTCCGACTGCTGCGCCGAGCCGATATCAATGTAAACCGCACGCACTACAAAGTCTACCGTCAGCATTTTGCATCAGTCTTTTTGAGTTGCGGCTGTTAGACGAAGCTACTCGTGAGACAGTTGTATACGTCCAGGCATCTGTTTCGTTTGTTCATGCGCCACACGGGCCAAGTAGTCACATATATCAGATATCTCGGTCTTGTGGTCGATTCCTCTGCGCTTAGACGTACAGACAGCGCCTGGAGTCAGGTCTTTGTAATAAAGTGTTTTATCTCACATTGCTGGTGTCACGGCAAGGGGGTCGGGCGTCGTTGACTCAGAGGGCCAGGTGGACTTCAGGGCAGGTGTCAAGAGACCGCCTCGGTGGTCGAACCCTGCTTAAATAGGCTGTTCCTCGAAGCCTGGTTCCCCCTGCCCCACTCGGGAGAAAGGCTGGTGAAGAGTCCCCGCGGTGAGCGGCGCGGGATTTGAGTGAGCCCGCGAGCGAGCCCTACATTTTTCCTACTTACTTTACATTTTTCTTACTTACTTTCCGCCCCTTTCCAGGAGCTACTTCGTGAAGTCGTTTTGGCAGCATTCGGCCCGGTGCAAGGCTACGGGTCTAGAAGTGAATGAAATTTTAGGGCTATTTTGAGTCTACCGCAAGACGTCAGTAATTTCTGCGCTTACTGCCTGCTCATTACTTACGCCGGCATACACGCGAGAATGCTTTATTTTTTTTACGGAATCGAAACAGCAGCGGGGAAACAAGGCCTTCATATTGGATACATAGACTACGGTGTTCTTTTATTGCGGCATAATAATGACATTTTCTGGGACATGCAACATTTGTAAATATACTCGCCCTTTTGAAGCGTGCCATTCGGCTGCAATATAACCGATATCTTACTCAATACTTTCCATTATACACACAACTATTACCTGGCTTGTGACGGCATCATTGCGGCGCAATAAAGCATGGTCAGGCCAGCAATGATGTAGTAACTGGATGAGCGCCACCCGCTTTGACAGCGAGTGAAAAATTCTGAGATTAAAAAGGAAAGCAGGGCTGCAACGGCCAGCTCTGAAATTAACTTAAAAGCTAAATTACCAGTCCCTGTTCATTGCAAACGCAGTGCACTCGAAAATCTCCGGTCTGATCTGAGTTTCTGATTTAACGTAGGCCACACAGGATTCTCACAGATATATTTAAAGGAAGCGGCATAATTTGCTCATTCCGCCCAGGTCCATACTGCTGTTAAGCCACAAAATAGAGAACCTGATTTTTAATATTTTTATAGTTTATTCATGTAAGCCACACGTATCAGACAAGCTCGTCTAAAGCAGACAGGTTCACGGGAAGTTTTAAGTGGCCTAAAATACGGAACATCGACCTTTGGCGCCTCACGCATACCTAGCAATTTTGGGCAAAAGCATTTTTCAACGGGAAATACGTTAGAACAAAATTTTATGCGATAGGATTTCACTATTACAATCAATATATCCAGAGATCTCCCCATAGCAGGCTTCAATGTTTTAGCAATTAAAGTTTTTGCTATCATCAAAACCGTTCCCCATTGATTTTCTAAACCAGTCTTAACTGCACGCTGCCAGCGAGGGACAATCTTTGAAAGAAAGATGTCGCTACGCGTCAGAAGAACGGATCATTAGCTTCAATATTTCTATTCCCTTACAAAGAACGGATTATTAGCTTCAATATTTCTATTTCCTTACAATGAACGAATCATTAGCTTGATTATTTCCATTCCCTTACAACATTAAAATATTCAAAATTTTTGTCCAAGAATGATGGACATCTTACCAAACGCAGCTGAAATGCATGCGGTAACGCCCCCAATAAACTTTCAGCCGTAAAAAAATGCAGACGGACTGTAGCGGGACCATGCGACTAATGCAGAGTAACAATAAAATAAATTCAGAGGGCACTTTGGCTCCCTGAAGTGCTGCAAGGCGAAGGCCTTTCCTGGCGCATTGTTTTTTTATCCTTTAATTTTTATTTTATTTTTAATTTATTTCGTTAATTCTGTTTCTCTTCACAATTTTATGTCGGTCATTTATTTTATTTTATTTACAAACCAATGGATTCACTAGATGCGCTTTATTCGTGCTGAAACCCTTAGCCTTCATGACGGAGTGGTAGCGTCTCCACTTGAAATGCCAAAGGCCGTGGTTTGATTCCTAGCCTCGTCACAGGTTTGCTTCTTAAGTAGTGACGCCGAAACGCGGACACACTTGGTAACACAATTTCTTCACGACAGTATGAGGCATTAAAGGCTTTCGCCTAAAACAAAAACTACATGGAATATGCTATCCACTCACAATTCGAGTTGCAACAAGTAAAACGTACCATAATCTCTTGCATAATTATACCCGCTGTTCTTCAGCGTGGGGTTCGCTCTCTACAATATCACAGATTATTCAGTAAAAAATGACGTAAAGAAAACGCAGAAAACCAAGCGCGTGGCATAAAGGAGCACAAACGAATAAAGGAAGCTTCGTGGCATGTCCGACTGCCTTGATTTGCACTGAGAAAATTGCCAGGAAAATTAAGGGAACATAAATACGAGCATCGTCCGGACAAGTGAATAATCTTGTATGGACATACGCAGGAGTGCTTTTCTGGTGAATCACGTGATGGTGGGGACAAGCTTGGTTGCTCCCGATAGGCGCGCGCATGTGTCCTGTGCTTTGTGAAATGAGGTTTATTCAGGCTGGGTTTGGGGCCCCGAAGGGGCAGGGGGCGCACGTTGCACTTCAAAACTGGTAAAGAGCCCGCTGAGGCACTCCCAAGGTTATGTCGGCTAAGGGCATAGTGGTGCCTAGTTACGCTCGTCGCATTGCAGGCTACGGAGGTCGATTCTTGGTACCTCCGTGGGAATAAATAGCCTGCGGCAGATAATTAGATAATTCAAACTTTGGAGACAGCTCGGGCTAACAAGGCGGTAACTTCGCGGATCATTTATTTATGCGTAAGCATTGTATGGCTATGTTTGCGGAGCTTGTCCGTACGATGACAACCGAACGAATAGCTTTACGCGAAAAAGAACGGTACCATCTGATAGAACATCAACAAAACTCGCACGGGAAATTGGGGGGGTTGAGGTGGGTTAATTGGATAATTGAAGCCAAAACTTTCCGCTAAGTGGGCGGGGCAGGAGCAAAAGTGGCGCCAAATCTGAAAACGCCGAAAATGTGGCACCACGTGACCGGAAGTGTGGGCGGAGCCAACGCATGGCACCAAATTTGAAAACAAAGTGTGGCACGAAATTTGAAAACTGATGAAGGTAGAAGGGGGCCCTCTCTGGAGTGCCCTATCTGTGTCTGTACGGTGGAGGTGGCCTTACCAACAAGCCAACACAAAAAGAACGCTTGGGGCTACAGCTGCGATCTCGCATATGCACCGAAGGGCAGTGTGGTGCTTGTCAAAAGCTCTTCTAGTCGCACTTATCCAAACTCAGGGATATCAAAAGCAGTGGGGTTTATGTTCGTTTTTTTCTTTCTTTTTCCATCGTGCATAAACCGAAATAAAAAAAAAACAATTTCTTAAATCTGGTTGTGCTGTAAGCAGGTGATCTTACACAGAGAGGGACCTGAGAGAGGCAGGAAAAATAGCCTTAGGAAAAGGTACATATTCCATACGTGAAACTAAGGAGCAAGCAATTCCAACATCGAAATATGGACTAAGGGATGCTGCATTCGCCCATAAACTGGGTGCGTCGGAACAGTAAATATGATTCCATCCAGCAAACAAGCCCTGACCATAACTCTTAATTTTAGCAAATGAACCACAAAATATTATGCTGTCCCATTTAACCCGCAGGTCAAATGACCTTGGAGTCTTCAGCGACATTTTCTTTACGGACATTGATTTCTTTGGCCACTGCCACCTGTCTTCAGGTCGTTTTTTCGGAGAAAAGGTGGAGACAAAAATGAAGATTGCACGGGCGCAGCACGCGCATTGCTCGAAGAAGCTCGCCTGGAACGTTCTGTGCACCCGCCGTCGTCCAACTGCCGGCTGAAACTCGACTTGAAGGCTCCCTTTGGGACTTCGGCCAGACCTCTTCGGAGCTCATGGTGTAGATTGAGGTGAAGACGCTGGACGCCGACAGAACCTTCGTGTCGGCGGTCACAAGCCCGCACGAGGTATGAACAGTTTACGCACCAGCTCCGCCAAGGAGACGCAGTCTGTCGCAGATGCGAGGCATTTGTGAGAGGGCGATGTCCTTTACTCGTCATTTTTCGCAGGTCATGGAGGGGCCTCAGCTAGTGGCGGCACTTCGCAACGGGCACGAGCGCACGGCAACCTTCAACCGCAAACTTTCTTCCATCGCCGAACTGCAGCCTTCGATCGACTTGCTCGACTGCCGCGCCCAAGACGGCGAGCACACGAGCGGTAAGCACGAATTTCCACCAACAGGTTCTTATTTAAAAATGGCCTTAACACAAACTGTGAAATTAATGAAACGATGCATTGCCATTAACCACCCTAGAGCTCTGCCATGACCTCTGCCAGAGTTATTGAAGGAACATTCGACAGTAAAAGCTTGCTCACTGCTCGATGCTCTGGCTCTTTGAGGGTAGCCAAACAAGCTAGTTCCCGGCACATGTACAATTGTGTTCGGATTCTCCTTGGCGCCTGTAACGTAGAAAGAAATAAAGTAGTAGCTTGAAGCTTAAATTTATCGCTGCCATTCGAAGCCGCCACTTTTCCTGCTGACATCGGTAGCACAGGTCTAGGCAGAGCAATGATGCAGGAACACAAAATGTCACTGCTGTTGCTCGCTGTTTCCATTGCTAGTGGCCATGTTGCAATTCACTCGGTTTAAGAGTGCCTGAAGTGCGTAATTCTTAATAGAATATTATAAATAATTACATGGGGGGGAATACCCCTCCAAAGTTATCCCATCGATTACAGCCAAGCCTCTTCTAGCGTCTTTACAGCAATGTTTTTTTGTGCATTGCAATATAATATGCATTGTATCAAAACTCAAGAAATTCGAAGTACTTTGTGAATACACACTCTACATTGGCAATCTCATTGTTAGTGTCACCGCTCTTTTACATTATCGCCGCGGTAGCTCAGAACTCATGGCGCTCGGATGCTATCCCCAAAGGCGCGGGATCGATCCCGGCCGCGGCGGTCGAATTTCGATGGAAGCGAAATTCTAGAGGCCCATGTACTGTTTGATGTCAGTGCACGTTAAAGAACCCTAGGTGTCCGAAATTTCTGAAGCACTTCACTACAGCGTCTTTCACAGGTTGAGTCGCTTTCAGACGTTAAACCTCCATAAAACAAACACACCCTTTTACATTACGATGTAAAAGAGTGCTGAGTGCTATGACGACCATTATGTTGTACATAGCGGTGTTAGTGCAGCAGCATTTCCCTTCGCGCATTTTCTTTGCGAATACTGTCGTCACGAATGTGTGACTTATTATCGGGAGCGCATTGAATTTTGATTTATCTAAAGTAATATTAAGCATAACTTTTTTGTGGACTCCGCCTTTAAAATTTTCATTGCGAAAGCTCCCTTGAGCATCTAGACCTCTTCCCCAAAGTGAGGATTACCACACCATATAGTCCATCATCGATTTAGGTGAGCTTTTTGTGGTTGTCAGTTTAATTCCCGCATCGGTTTAACTATGCGTTCAAACCAAAGAACGTATCTGCTCCGGATCTTCGTGATAAGGAAATGCGCGCTAATCTTAGCGCAATCATACTATGTACGCACCGCTCAGGCCGGTGCACGCGGCATGCCGTTCATGCGCCAAAACTGAAATGGTGACGAAGCTGCACTTTTATGACCTTAGACTTATATTGGCTACCGGAAAGCGAATTAATCTAGAAAAAAAACACTGTCTACATTGTAGCATGAACGCTCGCACAAAAAATTGTAAAAGAAAAGTCCAAAGGCACATTTCATCCCTTCGGCCTCCAACATTAAAAGATTTCTCAAGGCCCTTTTAAGCACACAGCACAGCTGCGGAAGCGGTCAAAGAGACAGCAGTCAAAGAGCCACCATTAAAGCGAGCCCTCTCATCATTTATATCAACAAGTGGTATATCTTCTCAATATTCGTGTTCTTGCGACTATCTTGTGGACGAAAATTAGGCTTTAGCCTAAAGGAATCATTAAAAACAGTTCACGAAACTAGAGCTGAGCCTACTTTTCCATGTTTAAAACCAACGGCGATAAGGTCTCCTTTTTTTAAAGGGGACCTTATCACCGTAGAACCGTAGCGGTATACTGAAATTTGTGGTGTCCGCAGAACACAATTATGTGCATGTTTTCTTGACCACGAAGGCGCCGCAAGGTCGCGTTGTGGGTAAACAAACCTTCGCCCATGGCTCTGCAGCTACCTTTGCATTGGTCCGCTGCCTATGCGAGCTGCTTTTGCTCGCCGCTCCGTTCACGCGCTTCAAAAATGAACTCACGCGAGCTACAGACGCCTAGCGCGGTGACGGATTCCACGACGACTTCCTGGGCATGTCCTTCCGGACTGACCCGCTGCCATCCGTGACGGCCACCAGTCTTGGCTCTGACAGCACTCAGCCGACGCCTCATGGCACGTAAACCAAGTGAGTGACTATTAATAACATTGAAGCGAAAAGCTTCACTACCCGCACCACACCCGCGTTTCGCGTGAGCCGTCGGAGCGAAGATTTCCCACAGCTGCGCATGCGCGAAACCGAGCGACGTCACGCGCGGCGCAGGTGGCCGCAGGCGCCGCAATTGCGACTCCTCCGCCTGACCTTTAAGCGCAGCCGCGCGCTACTGCGCATAAATTGGCCTTCCCGGTCTCTGTAATCCGCCAAGCCTTTGCGTGCTTGCGGTTTCCCGTAGGCCTAGTAGGATGGTGAAAACTGATTGCAGTACGAAGCATATTGCAAAGCTCGTTGAGTGAATAATCACTGATTTACGCGATCCATGAAGAGGGAACCACACGGTGTGATTTTTAAAGTTGGGAAATTTTTATTTTAAATACAACGAGAAATACATTGCTGCAGTCGATACAGGTTCACTGAAGAAGAATGCGCACATCATGTACCCCCTTTGCCAAAAGTAACCCAGCAACAGTGTTTTGCTTCTCAACCCCACAGCGGAGCCTTTACGGCACCCCTAAGGACAGAATGGTGTCAAAACGTGTGGACAAGGGCTCACCTTACTTTACACAGAATCAGAGCTTAAGGGCGTCCATAAGTGCTTCGCTACGCGGCTAAGAAACAAACCACCTGTGCCCGGTTACTTTTGGCAAAGTCTGTACCTATGTATATAACCGGCGACCTCGTTCGAAATGGTAAAGATCAAAATTGTGTATTTTAAAGCCCATTGAGTTTGCTTTCTCTCGTTTTTAATGGATAAAGAGGCGTCGTTCACGTAATGTTTACACCAAATGGAGACGGAGTTTGCAAATGCAGCCGCAGTGTTCACGCTGCAGACCGCGTCTGCGGCATGAACAGATCAGATCAGCTTAACCTCGCTCAGAGCTTAACCTTAGTCCGATATCGCCACCAAACGTGACGAAGACTCAGCAAAGCAAAACCATAAGCCGTACAGGGTAAACAAATCATTTCGCACGTCCACTCGATCTACTCAGTACTTTTAAGTTTGACGTTGGACACCACTGCGTTCGCCCGTTCTCGAAGCGCGCGCCTTTGAGTTTCAAAAGTATTTGACGGGTGCCTTCGCCTCCAAGTTCTTTAGCGGCAAAGGCGCAACATTTGTGCCCTGTAGCTGGCTCCATACAGCTTTGAATATAAGCACCTGATTCTCAAAGGTCTTTGTGGTGCCCGTGAGACAGGGGCATATGTCTAAACTGATGGTGCTGGGAGGATAAATAAGATATTTTAGGTCAAATTTGCAAGTGGAAATTGACTTAGGCACGGCATGTAACCCGCACATACGCTAACCGCAGCATTTATGACCGGTTGTTTGTTGGGGCGAAACAGTGCCCACTAATGAAAGGACGATATTGTCAGTAATCTTATAGTGTAATCGTATAGAACCCCATGGTCGAAATTTCCGGAGCCGTTCAATACGGCGCCCCTTATACACGTAGTCGCTTTGGGACATTAAACCCGAATAGACCAAACCATAGTGTGGACGCTGTAGAATTTGCGACGATAGCGCCTACAAGTCGGTGCTAAATAGGGGATGGCGAATGTCATTTGAAAGACTGTGCTATGTTCAGGTAACAGAAATAGGGTTGTGACACATGAAAACGATATCATCATAACCCTTACCGTGAAGACAATTGTACCAAGCTCATACCCACGGAATTTGACATGCGCGAACCTTTTGCCTTGCTGCTCTCGTCCCCTCCTCTACTATATTTAGCAGCCTCCAGCATCCTTTTTAACACTATTTTTCAGCACGAAAAATGATCGACAATTATTTTTCTTTATCTGCAGCCGCGTTCGTCGGCGTCCGCCTCGTGTAGCCCCTGCAGCATAGTTCAAGGCGGCCATCGTGAGCCCGCGTCGTCCACTGGTCGCTGGGCCACTTGTCGAGCTCCCGTCCCCCCGGGGCACCATTCCACCGCACAAGATCAGCAGCGACGGGATGTGCTGCTCCGGTGCACCACGGTGGCCGCCACCTGCCGGTTGTTTAGCAAGCCACCTAAAACCGTATAGGTGATGCACCTTTTGGATCAAATTTTATTATATCTCCTGTGTTTAAACAGGCCACGTGCTACGCACAGTGGCAGCTTTGTCGAGTAAATCGTTCTTTAGAGCCGCGACTGACGTGAAAGTATTCCGCTTACTGACGCAAACACTCTTGTTGTTATTAAAGTACATGTTTGAGGTTAACTAATGGTGGTGCAGTTAGCTATTTAGGCAGCGCAGGGAATGAACGAACTTCGGGTGAGGAATAGGTGCTCGGAAACAGATAAGGTGGGATTTTTTTTTTAAGATACGGGGAAGCAGCTGGAACAAAGTATTATATTTATTAATAATTGATTTCTTTTTAACTTCTACGGCAATCTGCGTTGGGAACACACTTAATCCATCCAGAGTGAAGGAGGCCGCAGTGGTTAAAGGCTGGAGCTTATGAAAGATGGAGTCAAGGAGGGCTGCAGGCTGGTTTTGGGCATTTGGGCAGCCTCCCACCTTGAACTTGGGATGGGTATGCGGCTGGTAGGTGGTGCTTCACAATGGCCCATGCGTCTTTGAATTCGATTTGGTAAAGGTTTGTTAGTGAGCGTAGATGGCGCCTCTGGAGGGTGAAGGTGGGTGGTGGTGGGAAGTCGAAAATGGGAATGGTGGGACGTCGCCAGTCTAAAGGGGTGGGCTAATGTTCTTGCTGGTCGTGAGTGCCTTCTGGAAGGTGGACGATTCATTCTCCTATCCTACAGACCGACCGACAAACGGACGCCGGCTAACTACTAACTTTCTGATTAAAGCCGCGCAAACTGTTCGAAAGAACAAAGAATGAGGAAGAGAGCGCAGTGCGCGTGTTCTCTTTCTTTTACTGCGATAGCATTAATGCAGCTGTGGTGCTTCCTGAAAATGCCAGCGTTATCTCTGTCAAGCCTCACGCTCTAAAAGGAGCACCCACTATCCACCCTTAACCCCAAAATGTATATCTAGCAATCACCTACTGACACCATCTATCCACCTCCCCACCTCACGCCTGACTTCCATGGCACTCAACAAGCGTCATCCAGCATCCACCTACTCAACACTACCTTCCAGAAGCACCACTGACTACCTCACCACCTTCTTCGACCCTCCACAGTGCTACAACATACCAGAAGACCACTCAAAAGCAAAGCGAAAAATCGATAGCGAAATTGAAATCAAAAGTGCACTGAGAAAGCCACTGGCGCGCAAGAAGCACCACCCGCCTCACCTCCTAGCTAAGGGGTTTCCCGGCCCCCCCTTGGACATCCGCGACTCCCCCCCCCCCCCCCCCCCCCCATCTCCACCTTTCTGTAAATATTTGCTCCCAAATACTGAAAATCACAGAGGACTACTTTGAATTTTGCAATTTTTGTTTCGAAACCAACACTACGCTAGTCGCCGAGCCATTTCGTGAGCCGAGGAAATGCCATACTGCGCTTGCGCGGCGAGAAGTGACGTCACACGGGGCACAGCTGGCGCGCCGCCGCCGTCGTAGCCCATGTGAAGCAGAGGTGTAGCTGCCGCGTTCTCCAGTTGCGCATGCGCAGTAGTGGCGCATGGCTAGCGTGCTGGGGCCGCCGCCACTGCCGCACGCTCTCCATCGCTTCTCTTTCTCTCTCCACTCCGATGTGCAGTAGCGGCACACTGCTAGCATGCCGGGGCCGCCGGCACGCCAGCTGTGCATAGTGACGTCCCTTGCTCTTCGCACATGCCCAGTATGGTCGTGCAAGAGGACGCGAAATGGCGAGACTGTGGGCAGTGTAGCTCGCCCAACAATATATGGCTACGCGCAGATGTTGCTATCGCAATCGTCCAGGTTTAACCAGAGCTAAACCGCAGCCAATTTCTTTGTCAGTGTTATAATGGCAGTACTTCAGTGTCATCACTTTAACGTTCTCTATCTTCGATAAGCGGACTTGGCATATTAGGCAAATCATTTGAGTGAAAGAAATACAATGGGACAGAGAACCATGCCTGACATAGATCAGTTTTTTCTTGTGGAAAACAATGCATCGCCGATTCTCATTGGTAATGCATCACAGTCACTTTTTTATTTCTCCCTCTCTTTTAGGTTCAAGAGGCGGTGCGGCAACACTGTCTACTTCTTGGTCCAGATTTTCTGAATTAGAAACGACATAAAAACTTCGTCTCCACTGCTCCAGTACTGCCTTGATCATCCTGAAATTAATTTAGCGCAAAAAAATGACACATACAAAGACAAGGCATAAGTCCAAGCTCTATGGGCGAGCGGACACTAGACTCGATCTTTCCAGCTCCAGGCCACGCGGACGCCCACAGTGGTCACCCCAGTTATGGTTCCTGGAGCCTTGGTGTTTAACCTAACTACTATCAAGACCTATGTTTCGATTTTAATCATTGCATTAATCCGGAAACAAAATGACTGTTTGTGCCCAACAAATGGTGTTATCGCATTTAGTGTCGTGAGCAGCGTGCCAGCATGCACGAGAAAATGGGAATACAAACCACGATGTCATATACACTGTCACCTCTGTAAATTGGGCCTACATATTTCAGGTCGATTAGATTTAGGGAGCTAAGGTACAGCACAAAGTTCAGGTGTACTTCAGGAAATCGTTCTGTTGGCATGCAGTTCGCTCTAAGACACTAAGTTCCTCTGGGCGGTGCCTCTCGTACAGTGCAGGTGGAATTAAATTCAACAAATTGGTTATTTTTGCGGGCTGCTCACGTTTGAGACTCATTTTTTTCTTTGCAGCATTTTTCCGCAAAACCACCACAACTGCGACCTGCGCCTTGGTTACCTTCATGCGGCTAATATAGCTTAATACATGCTATACGTGGTACATTACGTGCTTAATGCGTACTAATGCTTGCTATATATGCGTATGGCAATTACACGCTCTTCACTTAAACGTAAGGAATTTTTTCTCTCCCACTCTCTGTGAATCCAGGCCAATACACTCTTGAAACTGTTGCAAAACTGAGACTGAACATCAGGCCAAATCTTTCTGAAATTCTTTTTCCCACATGAATTTTTCTCTGTCATAACCCACTTGGGCAATAGAAGAAGCGCCGATTGAAACAGAGAATCTTCACTTCTTGATGCCTCAGAACACTCAGGCATCAAAGAAATTTTACACCTTTATTTCATTGAAGAACAACCACAGTGAGTCCCCTAAATCATTATTTGACCGGGTCGCAATTTGCAGCCCCTCAAACTAACCACGCTAGAATTCCTCCTGCACATTGAAATTCCGGGACACATATGCACGGATCAAGAAAGGGCAACCAGAAAGGAGGCCGATCTTTCGCAGCCTGTACCCCGTGCTCCAATAGGGCCGGCGCTGTCAATCAAGACTTCGATGAATGCGGCGGTTCAGTATGTCGATCGATGATGCATCCCTCGAGCAGACTAAACAATCTAATCACCATAAAAAGCCCCACGGAATCGTGTGCTCTTGCATTAAAGGCAGGAATCTTTTAGTTAAATTCGTTTTTGAGGAATGGAAATGGCGCAGTATCTGTCACACTTATCTCGGCGAAAACCGGAAACGCGCCGTAAGTGAAGGCATGAAGGTGGGAGTGAAAGAAGAAAGAGAGAAAGAGGTGCCATAGTGGAGGTCTCCGGAATAATTTCGACCACCTGGGGATCTTTAACGTGCACTCACACCGCACAGCACACGGGCGCCTCTTGCGTTTCGCCTCCATCGAAGCGCACCGGCCGCGGTCGGGTTCGAACCCGGGTACTCCGGCTCGGCAGAAGAGCCATACCACTGAGCCACCGCAGCGGGGAAATCTTTTAGTGTGGTGCGTGATTTGTGTAACCTTTATATGAGTCCACTGACATGTCTTAAAGGAATGCAATTTCTTGATACAATACACTGCAATCATCAAAAGTATGTGCCTGCTCACAAAGGCGGCAGTACACTGGCGGCATCCTTTTGGCGCGAATCGACAATTTCACAGTTAAGGTCGCCATGTGAAGTTTAAAAAAATGGTTTTAAGGTCGGCTCAAATACATCTACTGTATTTGTTAGTAGCTAGTTTGTAGACGAAGCCGGATTAAGGCTGCCTGTACATCAGCGCGGTATGTAGCCACAGTCAATAGCTTTGTCATCTGCCTTGTATATTTACTCTAATGCTGCTCTAATAGTCAAAAAATTGATTGCATGATGAAGGTCTTTATGAACAAAGGCCCCTCAGGACCATATCCAGTGGGTGCAAAGAGGGAAGCAAGAAGGTCATTTACTAGCCAAATAAGCATAGCTGCCATGAAGGGATGATCAGCCGTTATGTAAAATGAAAACTGCAAAAGAACTCAATGGAGAAAAATGTCACGACACCAGCTCCATCAGTTTCTCTTTGGACGAACTAATTGCCTCGATGTATATAGGCTCCCACCACTATATACATATATATACATAGAGTTTCTTACTATTACCTAGAGGGAAAGCTGGCAAGCCGTCTATGGGAGTTTGCATGGCGACCCCTCGAGACCACTTCAGCCACCATGGGCGCTCAAAGCATCATGGGGCGGTGAGCTACTTGTTGCGGAACTGCAACTTTTGGCCAAAAAATAATAGAAAAATTAAGCTGTTTGATAACTACAAACGTCCTAATATTCAATATCTTGTCTAATGATTGCAACAAACGAGCAGAAAAGCATTTAAGTGCAAAGTTTGCCCAAAATAAGAGACGACTAGCTCTCCTATTGGCCAAGTAGTGAACACTATAAAAACTAATATTTCGTAATTAACAGGCGCACTTTTAAAAGTATATATGTTTTCAAAAAAGATGTTGTTGCTTAAATACTATAAGAGGTTTTTTAATGGCATTTCGGAAAAGTGAAACCTTTTATTGGCGTCGTGTGTCGTCGCGTTTTCACTACTATGGCTTTTGCACACTGCGTTCGCGCGAAAGTCGTCTGCGCACACACGGACAGCGTTTTTGGAATGAAACATCTTAGTAATGACACTCCGTGTTCCTGAAAAACTACGACTGTTCCGCAACAAGTAGCTCACCGCCCCATGATGCTTTGGGCGTCCATGGTGGCTGAAGTGCAGCGCCGCCAGCTTTCCCTCTAGGTAATAGTAAGAAAGTCTATGTATATATATATATATATATATATATATATATATATATATATATATATATATATATATATATATATATATTGGGTATTGGAGCAGCAGCAATACGTTTATAAACTTCGCAACCGAAACGTTGCGAACTTGATCTGTGCAAACGAAGGCGACTCCGGACCTATCCAAGCCAGCTTTTCTCGCTTCCCAGTGAAGATACGAGAATTCCGGCAAGACTCACTATTGCGAAACTGATGCACTGGAATCTGCAGGTACTCTGTGCCTCAGAATTCGGAATAGGTGCCACCGAAATAACTTGGCTTTATAGCGCAGTCGCCTGAGCCGCGCCAAAGCACTTGCAAAGCTGTACAGCTACATACCGATCCTTGAGCACACGCTTTTTATCAGCCAGAAGTGGGTGGCGTCACCAGCATTGGCTAAAATCTTATTTTCGTTTTAAGCTAACGAGAACCCACAAATAGCTGTGCATTTATGTTACTCGGACATTGAGGGAGGAGAAATAAAGGTAATAAATCATTAACAATCAGTAACATAGGGTACGCAAGTTTTTGGTTTATAATCTGCTTTGTAGTATGCTCTTTTTATCCCGTTCCTATGCTGCTAATCCAGATGTCACGAATTTTTCATGCTCCACAAGTGCCCGCAAAATTATGGTGTCGCTAGCTTTCAACCCCTCAGTCTGAGCGCGAGACACTTGCCTAGCGAGCAGCTCTGTCTGGAACACTGAATATGCTATAAGGATAAGGTTTTAGTTCCCACGGCTCATAATATCACAGGTTTTGTGCGAGCCTTGCATGTCTAGCACCACAGGCTGCGCAAGGGAAGAAAGGGCCGTTGGGAATATTATAAATCACACGTTACATAAGAATATCGGGCGGGGCCCCTGGAAAGCGTTCAACCGGTTTCCATCTCACGTTTTCTTAATCAGTGTGTGATATCCCTAGTATAAAAAGCTGGAGACCAAAAAGCCCACATCATAAGTGGGACTTAAAACATCAAAACGTGTACAGTTAGACGCTAGGAGAGGCGAAAACTTTTTGAGAGGAGATTTCTGACCATGCACAGTAAAAATGGGTGATTTGATCTTGACGAGAGTAATACCATCATTAATTACTAGAAACGCTTTACTGAAATCTGAAACGCGGCTGAAATCTGACTCGCAATCATGGGTGCTACCATCCCCGAAGAGCCGCACATAATAGTCAAAGAAAGCACCAAGAATACCGTAGGTGTCACTATGTGTGTTATCTGTGTACTGAATTTGCAATATCTCTTGGGGAAGACTAGCCTGCATATTTTTACTAACTGCATGGTGCTTTAGTTGGACATCAAGAAACCTGGGTGTTACAGACCTAAGTAGTCCATCTTGACATTTTTCTGGGCTTAACTGTTCAAACTGCGCTTTAATATTGTTGATGGAATCAAAATGCAATGCTCTGGTACATCTTTTCTCTTGATGCAGATTTAAGGATTCTCGCCAGCTCCTGAACAGTGAAGGCGCTTCAGAAACGGGATTCATGATGATACTTCATTATCGAAATTCTCCGCCTCCTCCTTAAATAGATCCAGTTTCGAAACCCTGCATGGTCCTCACCTTCCGACGTATCTTTCAGGCAAGCAGCTAGAGCCGGCTGAGAAAAATTTATTTGACAAAAATATTCATTTAGCTCTCAAAGCTCCTACCGAGCTCTCACGCTCCACATTTCACGCTCTTTCCAACACTGAAGATGCGATAAGCATAAGAATTTAGTTACTCTGGCTTTAAATGCCATAATGTTGACGCGAGCCTATTAATTCTAACGCCGCAGGCTGGAAACAGGAAGAACGAACAGTGGAATTATTTTATAACATGCATTACTTAAGAACATCGCACGGTGCCATTGTACAGTGTTCAACCGGATTCCTTTGTTAATTTCGGAATAAGTATGGTGTTCCCAGAATAAAAGGACGGACACGAATGGCCCTCATCATAAGGAGCAGTGAAAAGTTCCAATACATTAGCTGTTAGGCAAGGCGAAAGATTTCTTAAAAGAGATTCCTTACCCTACAGAGCGGGAATGACAGCTTTTATCTTAACTAAACTAATACGCTCCTCGATGAATACGCCATGCTCATCTACTTGTGGAAACGCTTCATAGAAGCGGCTGAATTCTTCAGAATTGCAGCTCCTACCATCTCTAAAGAGCCACAGATAATAGTCAACGAAAGCACCAAGAATACCAGGGGTATCAGTGTGAATATTACATTCGTCATGAATTTCCAGTGTGTCTTTGCAAAGAGCAGCCTGCCTGTTGTCCCTGTGTGCCCAGTGGGACAGTTGGTTATCAACGAAAATACCTGTTCGAGACCTAATTAAGCCACCTTAACATTTTTCTTTGCTCAAATGTTGTAGTTGTTCATGTCGTAATGTACGCTTCTCCTGCAATTCTCTCCGCCTTATGGAGCTCATATGCGCCCCAGCTCACGACGGTAAAGGAGCTTCAGAAATGTGATTTGTGATGCTATTTCAGTGTGGAAATTGTCAGCAACATGCGCAAACAGATGTGCTTTCTTCAGCACTGACATATTTCGCCTTGCGCATGTATCTTTCAGCCAACAAGTTACAGCGCACTGCTCATTTCGTCTGATAGCACATATTTATTCAGCTTCTAGAGCTCCCACCTAGATACTAGAACATCCCGACTGCACAGTCCTGCCCGAGCAAGCACTATGCTCTGAAAAATATGCTCAGCAAGATTTCAGATGTACCAAAAAATCTGCGATCTATAGGTAATCTGTTAGCAGAGACGTAGATTCTTACCAGCTGAGTTTTTGAAGAAGTATGGAAATGAGCAAAATGTGTACTACCGCTGCTTTGTTTGTCATTGTCTCCAAGTTGGATTTGAAAACTAGGTCTGCGAGAACAGCACAACTGGACTGATAACGCCTGCTATAAGCTGATCGATCTTCAGTCTTACAAATAAAACAAAATCTTCCAGCCAAACTGATACTTCAGTCAGAGGGCACCATAGGGCAGTCGCCTGAAGATGAGGAAGAAAAGAGTTGGAGCTCCAGCGACAAATCACTGTGCTGCACGCCTGAGGGTTGCAGTAGGGACCATGAGGAAGAGCGGTCAAATGTCAAAGAGAATGAATGCTCCGACGCAATCATATCTCAGGAGAGCTCACTCAGTGATGACCCGGAAGCCGTTCCGAGTGAACCCTCGAGCAGCGAGGGGGGCTTTCACGATGTGGAAGGCGAGGAAATCGGTGCCTATGACGAAGGAGAGGAAATTAGTGCCTCGGAGGAAGGAGACAGTGCAGTACAAGGAATGGAGCAGCACTGCACTGAAACTAACGAGCTCAAGAAAGTATCAGAGAAAGCTGTGGAAGCAACACTGAGCGAAAGTGAGGAGAATGAGTCATCAGCGGCTAATGAGCCATGCTCAGAATGCCCCTCACAAGGAAGGCTCCAAAAGAACAAAAAGGATTTGGAAGAAGAAAGCTCAGCCCTCGAAGAACAAAAGAAAGCTGAACCAGTGGCTTCATCACGAGAGAACAGCTCGGATGACGCAACTGGCAGTGAACCGGCCTTGACCCGAAGAAGAATTTGGAAGAAAGAAAAAAGAAAGAGAAATGAGTCGGACACCACCGAAGGAGGTGAAACCGAAAAGCAGAAGCCCTGGAGAAAATTCAGGAAGAAAAAGAACAGAGACAGAACCAAGCTGAAGACAGCCGAGCCAATGGGAGCGAGCTGTCCGAACATCGCAGCAAAGTCAGAAAGAAGCTCAGAGTAACGAGCCCAGCCTACAGCAAGAACTCAGTGTGGAGGCGCAAACGAAAACAGAAGAGCGCACACGGAAAAGAGAGCAAACACCTGAAGCGCAGCCGTCGTAGGCAAACTGGCGTTAAATTTGCTCGCAACAGACGCGCTGGCCACAGGAAAAGAAGAAGGGCTCGAAGACTGGCCGCAGAACCAGAGAGGAGTACGAGCAGGAAGCGGAGCCAAAACCGCGTTCGGAAGAGAAGCCTCAGCATGAGGCGGAAGAAGAGTAGAATTCGTGACAGGAGGAAAGGTCAGAGTCGCGTAAGAAAGAGAATTGAAAGCGCGACTGTAAGCTTGAGCGAAACATTCCTGTTCCGAACCAACTTTGTAGGCCAAACCTGGAAGTATAGGCGAAAGCATGCCTCATATTTGTGTGCTTCCTGTTTGCAATGTTGAGATATTGTACTGCCGAATTCCGGCGTGTTTTGAAGAGTATTGTGAACACTACATTTCGTTATGTATGTAAAACCATCAAGGTATTGATGTGTGTACTTTGGCTTTCGCCATTGACATTGTGAGCGCATGCATGTGCGCGCGAATTGTACCGTCGAAATGCGGCGTGTTTTGAAGTGCAACCTGTCTATTGTACTGTGTTATGTATGTGAAAGCATCAAGGTATTGATGTATGTATTTTGGCATTCGCCACAGACTTTGTGAGCGCATGCATGTGCGCGCGAATTTTGTGTTTTGTGAATATTGTTACACAATATTCTTAAAGGAAGGGGCAGTGTCACAAAATTCGGCGCATTTTAAAAACAAACAAAGAAAAACCGCCGCGCGCACGGCGTCTCGCCGGCGCGAGCCCAACGGGAGAGAGGGAAAGCCCCCGCCGAGCGCGTGCCTCTCTCTCCATCGCCACGGTGTGCTCCGAAGGAATGAGTCATCCACGCCGAAGATTCTCGAACATGCGAGTCGGTTCTTCTGCTGACCGGAGGAAAAGGGCGTAGCCTTGCGTGCACTAAGTCACGTCCCCCTCCTCTGCACTCGGACGTCGGCGACGCCGCCACGACGGCGCCACGCTAGAACACGCTGGAACCTTCGCGAAACGACTCCTGACTTTAACCAATGAGGACGCGCGACCGGCGAGAGAAAGGAAGGGAGACAGCACTACAAATGCTGCGTGTATGTGCGCGCCTACTCTGGCGCGTTGAACAAACAGACGTGGAAGCGAGCCTATAAAAGAGGACGTTGACCGCTATCAGTCAGTCCGGACCGCCGTTTAAGCTTCGGAGAAGCGCGCCCGTTCGACTCCCGGGGAAAACACCACTCGGCCAGCCAAGGACCAACGAGGCAACGTTCGCCAGTCTGCGGGACGGCATCGTCGTGGAACTCTGGTCGTCGGACTGCCGCAGTGCCCGGTGAACAAATTGTGTTTTGTTTGTTTATCTCTCTCTTGTGTTAGTGCACTTTAGGTGCAATATTGCCTTTGTATTGTATTCTCTCTCGAGTTTAACTTTGCACGAGTTGCATTGTTTTATTAATCACTTTGTATGTGTTTGTACTAGTGATTGTGAAATCCTCTGTATCGTCTCTTTGCTATATAAACCTTGTTTTGTTTTGTGTACCTTTGGCTCCGACCCATTCTCTGGCTTGCGACCAGCGAAAGCTGGGCACCGAACGCCCAAAAACCTCTTGTCACTTGGTGGCTGGTCTCCGCTGAGCTTGCTACGCTGAGTCGAGGGCATCTCCTTTGAGTCCGAGACCGCTACCCCCACACGCTCTAAGGGTGTCTGGGAGCTTCCCACTAAAAGTGCGCGAAGTCTGGGTGACAGCATTGCATCTGACCTAACCGTGCGAAATCATGAGTCATATTTACTCCTACGTATGGCACTTCCATATGTCCCTTTCAGGGACCGCGCCGCGAAGCTCCCACTAGCAAGAAGAAAATTGAGATGGCGGGATTTGAGGGAGAGGGAATCCGCTATCAAAAATGCGCGATTTGCCGATTCTATGTGCATCCTCACGTCCCATTTTTAAGTGTTTCATCAGTGACAGAGGGCTACTTATCTCACAGACGGGCATCAAAAGGTCCTCTAACTGCATTCCACTCGCGTTAGATCCATTTGCATCCTTTAACTTTCCCTTCATTTTAACATTTCAAAGCGAAACAGGCCACGGTTTTCAGCTACTTATTTCTTACTTTTCTTAGCGACGTTTTCTTTCTCTAAATTATCGCACCTGCTGTTATTTAGACTCCGGAGAATCGGAAAGGCCGCGTGAGACATCGACCCCTGGAACTTCCAGAATCACTGATAGGCTGTTAACAAGGGATGGTGTGCACAAAGGGTAAGAATGTAATCAACACTAGCTTGGGATTCGCGATCCTGGGAATTGCACTGAAGTGTAACAATTACAATCCTTTAGCAACCATGGTGGAAGCCCTTCGAATTGCCTGGTCTTTTCGGAGAGGGACTGAAAGGCGCTATTATTTTGATATTTCACAGTTGCTGCAGCGGACATGCACGGGTTTCCAGACCTGTTATTGCAGAATTTCGTGCGATTGGTGCCACTTAATTGTGTCTCTAAGAAGGTCCTATGTGCTGGCAATCCGGCGCCTAATTTGTAGGTGGGAATCTTTCGCTACTTAAATTAACCAGACATATTTCGTCACCAACGCGGAAGTGTGTGCAATAGTCATTACGAATCCGCTGTCCAGGCGTCTCCACTGCTGCCAAGCTGTCCGCTAGAGTACGATAGCCATTCGATTAATCATCAAACAGTTCTTTAATTTCTACGCCAGCTGCAGGCACTTTGTACCAGAAATTTCCAACCTTCTCAGTTGACTACGCAGCCTCCATTTGTGGTTGCCTCCCATGGTGTCCACCACCCTGCTACGCTAATACACGGTCGTTTCTATGTAAACTGCACTATATGTTACTCCCAAGTGCAATTCTTTCTCTTCATTTCATCGAAAACATCAATTGAATTTCATTCTGAAATCTGCAGTGGTGTCTTTCGTCCTCCTAAAGGAGTATAAAAACCTAATTTTGTGATTTCTTCTTTCTAGTGCTGCGTAAGAGATTGCATATATGAATCCCCACATATAATCCTCTACGGCTGCTAAGTATGTCTTAACTGAATTCTTTGTCTCGCGCAGTTTCGGTTTCAACCACCGAACGATGGCTATGACATCAAAGGTCAGTACCGGTTTTACGAGGCTTCAGAAATCTGCAATATATTCGCTGAAACATCAATTTAGTTCACTCCGATGTTAAAGCCAAGATGCCTCAACAGCCGGGAGCGCAGCGAAAGGGGCAATGATGATATCACTTATTTTTTTTAGGCTTAACCTGATCTATCATAGGGCTCTTCGCTTTCGGGTTTATTTTTCCTGAAAGAAAAGGCAATTTTTTATAACCGCTGCTTTTTGTGCGGGACAAGAGATGCCCTGTGTTTTCTCAGTATTTCACATATAACATGGAAATGACAGTGACGCATTGCGTAGAAAAAAACTGTTTTACCTTACATTTGCCGTTTAGACAAATTTATTAGTATAATAAGGCATCGCGTATTCTCTGAGGCTATTCACAACGATTTTTGCTGCGCTTTAGCTCCTCAAAATCACGTAAGTGTACGGGTGGGCCCGCTTCTTCCTGCGCGTTCGAGATTTTCACATTTTCAAAGGTCGACATGTAGGTTGTCATATGCGAGGGGGTTCAATGAATCTTGTCGTCTCAGCAGTTGTTGCCTATGATTATTAACAACCCTAGTGGACAGATATAGCCCTAAATTAATGGACGGCATACTCTGTTTCGCAAGAACACATCTCTGTCGGGAGCTTACGAGACTGTAAGTGGGCGAGACTGGGCGGGAACATCACGTTAGCACTGTCATCCAGCTAAGACACTCCGTGCACGCTCAACCAGCCTGCGCATCGTTGTTGTGGTTTTGGTCAGAATGTGAGACGTGCAGAGCTCTGGAGCTAGTGGTAGCGACGGATGCGGCGTCTGTTACTAAGTTTTCACCACAGCTGATGAGGAGGAGGAGGCTGGCTACTTGGCTGCACACGAGGATAAAAAGAACACGACATTAATAGAAAACAAGCAAGCGGTACGAACGTTAAAAAAGGAGAGCTTGAACGACAAAGTCATTTATGGAACGAGCGAATAGGGGTAGACTATGTTTGGTCAAATATTAGTTGGATACTAGCAGAAGGCTGAGCTGGTGTACACAAATTATAGTCATACCCAAGATATCTGTAGAAAAGCATTTTTGAGCAGGGAGTCTTTTCTGAACTCACTTTTTTCATACAATTTAAGATTTCACAGTAATAATCAATACATATGCAGATAACCCGATGGTAGCCTTGCATTTTTTTAGCGTTTTGCTGTCATTAAAAGCTTTCCCGTTTGGTTTTCAATGGCACTCTTAAGTGTTCAATGCGATGGATGGAAACATTCTAACAGAAGGATTTTGCTACGTATAAAAACAAATAGACCGTTAAGCCTTCAATATATCCAAAACAAAATCTTACAATTTTCCAATTTTCAAAATTTTTGTCCGACAATGTTAGAGATGGTAGATTGAGGGTAGATGTCGCTGCAGTTTTGATGCGAAAGCAACACTACGCTAGTCGCCGAGCCATTTCGCGGAGGCGAAGAAAGGCCATACTGTGGATGCGCAAGGAGCAGTGATGTCAGATGGCGCACAGCTGGCGCGCCGCCACCGTCGCTGTGCGGTTGACTAGGAGGGGCCGCTGCAGCGCTCGCCAGCTGCGCATGCGCAGTAGCGGCGCACAGCTAGCGTGCCGGAGCTGCCAGAGCGCCAGATTCAAATTTCAAAGATTCAAATTTCGCGCCATTAACGTCCTGACCACGCGCATTTTTCGTCTTTCTTTCGCGATAATTAATTAACTAAAGATCCCATCGGCACCAAAATTTCAGCACCGCATCCTCACATCATCCTCCTTCGATTATAATCATTTTTGAGGCGATATCTTTTTAGAATTTCCCACAATTGCTGCGGACGCGGTTTTGATGACAGAGAGCCGCCGACATAGACAAGTAATGCTCTCCCATTAATAAAACCGACTAGTCGTACAATACGACGAAACAGTGCTCCTTTCGCCGCAAGCTGCTGCTGCCAAATGAGGGATGCTGTCCCCCTATAACAGCGCCTCGGTGCTCATGTGCACTCAGCAAAGCAGCAAGGGTATCCAGAAGATCGGTGCATATGACCAGAGCACCACTTACCACAACCAACGCAAGCGGTCAGGCGTTAGGCCACCACTGACTTGGAAGCAGGGCCGGAAATACAATGAAGAGGCCTGAAGTGGTGCAAGACGATTAAACAGTGCTCCTATCGAACCAAAAGGCTGCAGCTGAACAAGAAATTATTTCGACCCGCAAATAAACTATGACCGCAATTGTTAATTTCAGCAACCGTGTTTTTGTTGGCCATTACCTTCTTTCTGTCTTTGGATAATTTGTTCACAGCAAAGGTGGAAACCAGGAAGTTTCGTTTCATCGGGTTTAACGCCTGAAAGCGACTTAGGATATCAGTGACGCCGTAGTGGATGGCTCCGGGAATTTTTACCAACTGGGGTTCCTTAACGTACAGTGACATCGCGCAGCACCAGGGCCACCAGAATTTTGCCTCCATCGAAGTCGGACCGCCGCGGCTGGGATGGAGCCCTCGTCTTTCGCGTCAGCAGTCGAGCACCGTAAACACTGAGCTACCGCGGCGGCTTAGAGACGAGAAAGAAGACCGCATTGGCACAGCTCGCGCATTGCTGCTAGAAGCAGCTGTGTCACTCTTTCTGTTCAAGGGCTGGCTGGAACTCTACTTGCAAGACCCCCTATGGCGCTTCGGCGAAGTCTCCTTCTGCACCTTGTAGTGGTGTCCAGGATCTTCGAGGCGGATATCCTGGACACCGGAAGGAATATCCTGTCTGCGGTCAGAAGCCCACACAAGGTATACGCTTTTTAAGGCGAAAGCCTTTAATGTCTCGTCGTTGTAAGCAGCAGTTGTCGACAGAAATGTCACGCTTTTCAATTGGTCGAAACGGTCGTGACGTCACAGTGCGCGAATTTCAAACGGTGCCAATTGTACTTCGGCTAGTAACCATGCAACGAACTGAAGGGAACGTATAGTGATGCTCCAAGTGGGACTGCGCTTAGTTAACTTCTTAATTACTCAATTAGCCTAATTAACGTTTCTAGTCAGGCCATGTAAATAAATAAAACCGAGTAGGAAATTGGTCGAGCTCGGGAATCGAACCCCGGTCTTCGGAGCGCGAGACGAGCATGCTATCCACTCCGCCATGTCAGCTCGATGGTTCGGAATGAACAAAGGCGCGTCTAGCGAATACGGTGTCTTCGCTCACTCCCATCTTCGTCCCTTCCCTCCCAGCGAGGTTTAGGTGTCCACCGAAATATGAGGGACAGATACATTTCCTTTCCTCAAAAAACAATTTACCGACGAGCGAGGCATAGAACCGAATGGGCGATGGCGTTCTGTGGACTCCCTGGCAGCGTTGCAAGACGCTGTCGCGTTCCACACTCAGAGGCGAAGCTTAACATCTTAACCACACATCAGTGACCGCTCTTTAGGTCAAAAATGTGCCTCCCTGAATTTTGATGGGTGTCCACCGAGATATGTGAGACAGTTACTGCGTAATTTCCTTTCCTCAAATACAATTTTCATTTTCTTCATCATGGCCCCTCTTTCTCCTTTCACTCCCACTTCCTCTCTTCCTCTACGGTGCGGTTCAGGTGTCCACCGAGATGACAGAGAATTGCTGCGCCATTTCCTTTCCTCAAAAAGCGTTGCGTTCAAAGGGCAAGGCATCGCGCCGAACGGGTGGTGGAGTTCCGTGGACTGCCTGAAGCTACAACACGCTGTCGCGTTCCACTCCTAAAGGCGAAGCTTAAGCGTCATTAATTAGCAGTTAATTAGTATTCAGGCATTAATCAGTAATTGACCATTAATTACTGATTTGTCGTCACTTAGTAATTAGTACTCAATTATATGTGACGCCACCAGTGCCACAGAAGCAGTCAAAGTGGTGCGGAAAACGCTTTCGCCTCTACGCACTTTAGACAGTCAAAGTGCCCCCTGAATTTTTGCGCAGACTCCGAGATGCGATACATTGTGAGACAGCAATGTTCTTTACTCGTATTTGGCGCAGCACACAGAGCGGTCCCCGCATGCAGCGATGCTTCGCACCGGGCAAGCGCCCGCAGAGATCTTCAACCGCAGCATCACTTGCATCGTCCACCGGCGGCTTCCGTTCGTGTTCCTCGTTTGTCGCGCCAACATCAACGAGGACACGAGTGGTAAGCACTCCTTTCCATCAAGGGGGCTCCGTTTCAGAATGGCCCTTTGGCGATTGGTGTAATTATTAATATATTGACATCATATTCTGGATCCAATTTTTGGGCTTTGATCTCTGGTAAAGTTATTGAATGAACATTAGACAGTATGAGCTCGCACAACGCACGCTGCTCTTGCTCTGTGAGGTAAGCCAAATATGATAATTTGTGGTTTAGGTTTGGTTTTAGTTTATTGGGGTTTAACGTCCCAAAGCGACTCAGGCCATGAGGGACGCCGTAGTGAAGGTCTCCTCAAAATTCGACCACCTGGGGTTTTTTAACGTGCGCTGACAATACACAGTGCATTGTCAAATTAGTGCCTTTAAGCTCAAAATGATATGGCCATTTAAAAGCGCCACTTTTTATGCTAACATCAGTACCATAGCTCATAAAAGAGCGGTGGTGCAGGATCCCAGAATGTCATTGCTCTTGGGCGCTGTTTGCATTGCTAGCGGCCAGGGTTCAAAATTACCCCCTTTAAGACTTCCTCAACGGCATAATTCCTTATCAGTTATTGGAAATACTTACACAAGGGGTGAATACCTCTCTCCAAATTTTTCCTATATATTACAGCAAGCCTCTTCTGAGACATATTACGGGAATACAACACGCATTCCATTAAAATCTAAAAAAACTACAATACTTAACGAACAAACAACCCGCGCTGAGACAATCGTGATGCTAGTGGTACGGCTCTTAACAATCTATGCCCTCTATAGCTGAACATTATTATCTGACTGCCGCTGCATTTCCTGTCGCGGATTATCCGTGCTCACATGATATTTGCGTATATATGGCCTAAGAGCGGGAATGCGCTCGTTTAGACGTACAGGGTCCGTCAAAAGTTCCAAGGCCACAGGGTTTGCTTTTCAGCAGCATAGTCGGGCTGTTGAGATACCCTCGAAGCTCAACATATCTGTAGAGAATAGAAGAAGGATCGTTCTACCACCTTAGAACCTCGATAGCTCTATCGGAATCTTAAGTGCCAGGATATACCGATGAAAAGCGGACCATGTGGCCTGGGAACTTTTGACGGACCCTGTACGTACTGTAGTATTCACCATATCATTTTTATGGGCACTACCTTTGCAATATTCTGAGGGAAAATCCACCTTGAGAGTCCGGACCTGCTCTCGAAAGTGAGAAATAGCGTAGCATGTGATTTATACTCGATGCAGGTGCGTTTTGAACTACAGGCGATTTTATTCCTGCGCCGCCTTCAACCAAGCGTTCAGACCGAAAGCGCCATCCGCTCTGGTTCTTCATGATATCATATGGTGCTCTAAGAATAGTGCACTGCCCCTGTACACGCACCGCTGACGCCGGGGAACGTAGTAAACCTTTCATCAGCAAGAGGTGAAATGGCTGCCAAGTTGCGCTTTTGAGAACCTTAAACTGACTCCTGGTGGAGGAAAGCGAGCAATTTCCAGAGTAACCGCCGTCGACTTTCTAACACGAGCGCTGACTCAAAATCGTGCATGAAAAGTCTAACGGAGCATTTCATCCCCTCTGTCCCAAATTTGTAAAAATTGTTCAAGCCCCTTTCAGACACCCAGCACAGCTGGGAAAACGGTGTCTCGTGCGTGCAGTCATGTACGTAGCATCTCGAGGTCGTGTCTCCTCAGTAATCGTAATCTTGGTCTTCGAGACCAGCATGTGATAGCAAATTTGAATCTTGACGAAAGGATCCATTAACAGCAGCTCAATAAGCTTGAGCTGAGCATATACCTTTGCACATTTAAAACATTTCCAAGGAAGCTTAACACAATAAAGTACGATCAGTGCACTAATACCAGAGACATTTAGCCTAGCGGAGACGGGCTAGCCTTGTCGCATGTGTAGTTTTTGTTTTTGTCCACCTTGTAGTTCACTGGAGAGCCGTAATGTCTTGTGACACGCTTCTACTTCCGTTCCGCTATTGCTAAGGATAAAACTCACGTTCCTGGTGGTTGCTTCTCGTGCTATACCTTGGATTTCGGCAGTATCGAGAGCGTGCTACAACCCGTAATGTGCGTTACGGCAGCGTTTTGTCCTTATCATGGTCACTTACGCTCTGGGCACTGGCAACAACATGTGAAACCAAAGATCTGGTGACCGCGAATGCGCGAAAAAAAAAACCTTTATTTTCGTGCCCAACGTTGTCGGCGGGCAATGCAGCAGGTCGCTCGAGCTCTCGCGTCGTGCGCAATGGTTTCGGTGTCTGCGCTGAGAAGATCTCAATGTAAACCCTACGCACTACAAGTCTGCCGTGAGCATTTTGCGTCAGTCCTTTTCACTGGCGGCTTTTAGACAAAGCCATTCGTGAGATAGTTTTATTTGTCCAGGGATTTCATTGCATTATAAGTGGAAAATCAGCGGAAAGGACGCGTTCACAAACAGAAGTACACAGGACAACGCTGTCCAGCGTTTTCCTGTGTACTTCTCCTGCTTGTGAACGCGTCCTTTCCGCTGGTTATCCGCTTACCATGCACCAACTGGTACAACAAGTACGTTTCCTCAATTTATTGTATTAATTAGTAACTAATATCAGATATTTCGACCTTTGGCACAAGATAAATGTCAAATGAAAGCTCACCATTTGTAAGAAAACAAATTGGCGGAGACACTTAAGCTCCGCCTTGAGGGGGTACGATGCGATAGCGAAGTGGAATAATTCTCTTATATGCAGAAGGTCATTCTGTGCCTAACTTTCATTGATCCCTAGGGGTCCTTATGCCACTCCTGGCGCAGTGATGCAGCGGTAAAGCGATGTACCACCCCCTTCGATGGCAGGTGCTCCGATTGGTGAGCCTTGTGCGGCCCACATTGCTCTTCCCGAACGACCATTCATTAATTTAAATGCCACCTGCCACGATGGGCCATTCGCTCACTATCCTTTGAGCAGGATGTGATTACCCTGCAAAGTCATTTACCTGCCTCTTAGATTGCTCTCTAGGGACCCCGCCAGAGCCCTGCCCGTGATTTATCGCTCAGAACGCCGACACAGGATTCTCTACTGAATGGGGCCTTTAATGCTATTGCGTTAAAAATGGGTGAACTCCGCTGAACAGGGCTACATTTCTTTCGCATCGCTCCTTCTATACTGCGTCCATGCATTGCACGCTTACTAAGATGCGATGTGCCTGGCTGACTCATCCTGTTCGCTCGGGATATTCATGCAGCTCATATCCACAGGAGCTCAGGCAGCTTAGTCCAATTTGGTCTTTCGATGTGTAGTGCCAGCCGGCCAGTGCGATTCCCAGCGCTACCCCAGCTGCCACCGCAACCATGTGACGTCACTGTGAATACTACCTATACCGGATTATTCGAAGCCGGCTACGCACACGCAGTAGTAGGCGCGCGGCAAGTTAGGGCCACTGAGCTTGCGCTGAAGCCGTCGATAATTTGTTATGCGTCACGGCTCGTTCATCTCCACAGGGCTAAATGTTTCTATAAAGGCCGACCCACATGGAGCGAACAGACGCTGCGATGTCCATGCGGCGCGGCGGAACGCCGGCGCGCTTTGCCGTGCTGCACCACATACGGCGAAAAACAGGCGACCGCCGCCAGATCGCAGCCATCTTGAATTGAATGTTGCTGACAACAGCATGACCTTAATCTTACTAAGCTGAAACAAAAAAAAAGATTTTTAAACTTACTCTAAAGACATTGTTTATTAGAGGGCGGCAAAGGAAACAAATTATTGTTTAGATTTGTTTTAATTTTATCATTTTTGTCTTTATATATCAGACCGTACGCAAGAGTAGACTGAATAAGGGCGCCTTCACACTTGTCCAAATATCTGGCGAGCGAAGCGGATTCGCTCTCCGCAAAAAGTAGTGCCTATTCTCGTCTGTCGACGCCTGGGCGAGGTAGAACCGCCACGCCGCAGGTGTTTCTGGCTTTTCTACACCACGTCGCCGCTTGCCGCGTGCGCAGGTACAGTGAGGAAAGAGCATAAGCTTACTCTGTCTACGTACCATAGGCGTATGCATGCTTACGTAGCCTAAACGCAGGCGCATTCCAACTTTTAGTTCAGTGTATGCTAGCAGAGACGCAAAAATAAACTCAGCCTAGAGTGGCGCCATCTGGTTCGCAAGACGGCGATCATTACTGTAAACAAACCGGCTCTACTCTTAAGCCTTGAAGCAGGAGAACTGTCACTCCAAATAAAAAAGTAAAGCAAATTTATCACGTTTACGTTTTCTTATACGCAAGGTGAGACGAAGTGAAAGATCGGTTCTACATTTACCGCCAGTTAACGCACTAAAAAAGGCAGCAACAACGAGAATTAACTCCAAACGAGGGGTCCGGCTTCGAAGGGCGCGCCATGTTTGACGCCGCGAGGCGGAAAATGGTCTGGACCGATCGACCTCGCCGCACCGCTTTCCGCCCCGGTCGGCGTCAAAAGCGGCCGAATCCGCTTCGCTCACCGGATTTTTGGGCAAGTGTGAGTGCGCCTTAATAATCGGTGCGCGCTAATTCGGAGGAGATGTCCACTGTGGTTGGTTCGTAGAATCAACAACGGCGGGCGGAAGCATGGATGGATGGATGGATGGGTAGGAGCGCCCCCTTTGAAACGGGGTGGTGTCAATTGCCACCATGCTCAGCTTTTTTTCTTTATTATTTTTTGTTGACTGTGTTGGCGATTCTTATTAATATTCGCCATCATCTTTACCTACGGTTTCCTACAATTCTAACCTTATGCCACATCTCTGCTTTTCAGCCACCAATCCTCCAATCGCTTTTGCTGACTTCCACTGCAGATTTATTTACATGACCATTGTTATCCTTAAACCCAAGGGCCTCAGAAAGAGTGACTGTGCCTGCATCAACATCCGGATAAATACCATCACATTTGATTTTGAGGTGTTCAATTGTTTCTACAGATCTACCACACACTGCACATGTGTCATCTTCTTCGTTAAATTTCTTTTTGTAGCTGCGCGCTCTAACACACCCTGACCTAGCTTCAAAAAGTAGGGCACTGCCTTTTGAGTTATCATAGAAAAATTCTTTCCTGATCTGCCTTTTCCAGTATCGGTATAGTTCTACACTATGTTTCTTTTCCATTGAATTCATCCAATTTTTAACTTCCGCGTTTTTAACCTGTCGTTGAATGCTCTTTCTTTCTCCGTCCTCGTGACCGGCATAATTCCTGGTTAGTTTCCTAGTTCTTTTCCGACACTGTGAGTCAACGTTCTTTCTGTATAAACATTAAAATACCTTAGCTGCCCACCTGTTATCGTCCAATTTCCTCAGGCATTCTTCATATAGTATCTTACTCTTAGCTTCCCGTGCTTCGAACGATGCCCAGCCCATATCCCCTTGTACTGCCTCGTTTGTGGTTTTGCCGTGGGCACCTAGTGCTAATCTTCCAACAGCTCTCTGATTTACGTCTAATCTCGACTGAACTTCTGCCTTTAAGCACAGAACCGCATTGCCGAAAGTCCCGGCACCATTATTCCTTTCCAAATACTTCTTAGTACTTCATATTTGTTGTACCCCCATAGTGCCCTATGTTTCATTATCCCGGCGTCTCTTCGTCCTTTTGCCCTAAGAGCCTGTTCATAATTTTCCGTGTATATCTGCCCTTCGTTTAGCCATATCCTGAGGTATTTGTATTCGGCCACTTTGGGTATTTCGTGGCCTTGTATTGTAAGCACCTTATCAGTTGTATCGTTAAAAATCATCACACCTGATTTAGTTTCGCTAAAACTGAATCCTATAGCGTCTCCTTCGTCTCCACAGCAATTAATCCTATAGCGTCTCCTTCGTCTCCACAAGCAAAATGCGGGACCAGAGCGCCCTCACTGGTCCGCGCTGACAGCTCGCATTCGCCGCTTCCGGTGAGCGGCTGACCCCCAGGCGAACGTATCTAGCGCGGCTTGGTCGGCGGCCAAGCGGCCGCCGCACGGCAGCCGTTCGGAGGTTTTTCGCGAGAAAATCGCTCCATGTAGGTCAAGCTTAAGGGAAGGTTTCCAATTCGCACGCTTCTTAAGCCACGACGAAGCTGGAAAATCGCATCGGCATAAAGCAAACCTTCGACCGTTGCTCTGCAGCTTCCTCCGCAGTATTCCGGTGCCTTCGCGAGCTACTGG
Source organism: Amblyomma mixtum (assembly GCF_055824585.1). NCBI lineage: Eukaryota > Metazoa > Arthropoda > Arachnida > Ixodida > Ixodidae > Amblyomma > Amblyomma mixtum. Next base: position 227,143,661 of record NC_143014.1, on the reverse strand, counting down.
TTCTCGACGCGGAGTTCGCGGGCTTCCAAACAGATCAGACGCGAGGTGCGGACGCCAAAACCTGGATGGCACCTAATGGCACTGAATGCACGCTGCCGCAGCCGGCGAGCGCGGAATCCGAGTGAGTGATTGTAATCAATAATAGAACGTGAGAGAGTACGGCTTTTTCCAGTTCGGAAAAAAATTAAGGGAACACCTCACCTAATTAAACAGCTTAAATTCTTTTCATATCCTGCATAAAATTCTTGGAAATGTGAGCGTAAGCATGAAATTTTTTCACCTTCTTTCAGAGGCTCACTTCAAAATGTTATCCGACCGAGTTAATTTAACCTTTTATCTTCGAGTTCGATGCCTCAGCAACTTGGGTTTCCCTGTGTATGTGGTTACTACAACTGCGGTTAGCTTGGCGAAGAAAATAGGAGATTATAAAAGGCACTAAGGCAGAGTAGTTACATTTAAAAAAAATTGTGCTCTTGAACTAAGCTCAAGGACTCTCACAATTTGAACAGGGTAGCGGAAATTATCGACGTACTTGGCCTTCACGGCCACCTGTAATCTTCCAGGCCTTTCTTTTCTTTTAAATTTGATGTAGGAATAATATGGCTAGGAAGCCTTTTTGCAGTACGAAGCATATTGTCAAGCTCGTTGACTTAGATAGCAGTGGTTTACGAGGTCCCTAAACATGGAAGGATACAGGGCGATGTTTTACCGTTCAGAGATTTTTATTTTAAACGGTGTTAGAGATACATCGCTGCTGTCTGTGTAGGTTGACTGTACAGCAAGACGGGCATTACGTTTGCCAGATATTGATCAACAATTATAAAATTGATTCGAAATTACTGAATCAACTTATTAGTTTCACGTGAACAGCCAAAGTTATATCGAATAATTGAAGGCTGTACACATCTAAACAGAAACCTATTCTTGAACTTTCGTAATCTGCAATGTGGTTAGAAATGTCGGACGTCAAAATTGCGCATTTGATAGCTCTTTGAGTTTGCTTTCCCGCATTGCATACGTATAAAATGGCTTCGCTCGCATTTATTACGGATAAAATGCAGACCCAGTTTGCGTATTTGATTATCTTTATTAATATAAGCGATATTAGCACGCGCAGCCGCGACTTTTATAGATACAGCCGTGCCCTGTTAATATGGACGACTCGAATTATGGGAAATTTTTCTAGGGACCAAAAATTTTATGTATTTAGGCGGAAGCCTTTAATTTCTCACACTCGCGGTCAAGGTCACGTCCGGTGTAACGCTGCCTGCAACGAATAAAGAGGCAACTGGACAGGATAGGAGAAAACGAATGGTAGCATGAGATAGAACAAAATGTAACCCCGACTTGAAGTTTGATGAGTGTAGAGTGATTAATTAATTTTAGCCAATTACAGCGAAAAACAAAACAAAGAAAAGAACCAAATGCGTCGATATAGCCACAGACACGGTGCGACTTCACATCCACCGGAATTCATAGCATATTAAAAATTATCACAGAATTGGCGGAGAAACGCCGGATTTGTGTCAAATTAGACTGAAAAATGTGTAATTAAGCGTAACTACTACTTAAGATTACTGAAAAATCTATAATTCGTGTAAAAATTACGAGGAACTTGAGCGGCTAAAGTGGTGAAAGGCGTAAGCCTGAGTGCTGCATTCTGCTACGCGATTGTTCACTGCACATTTTGTTGGTGCATTATTTAACTGCCAATTAATGACGCTTAAGCTTCGCCTTTAGGAGTGGAACGCGACAGCGTGTTGTAGCGCTGCCACGGAGTCCATGGAACGCCACCACCCGTTCGGCGCGATGCGTTGCCCTTTGAACGCAACGCTTTTTGAGGAAAGGAAATGGGGCTGTAATTCTCTGTCATCTCGGTGGACACCTGAGCCTCACCGTACAGGAAGGGAGGAAGTGTGAGTGAAAGAAGAAAGAGGGGCCGTATTGAAGAAAATGAAAATTGTATTTGAGGAAAGGAAATTACGCATTAACTGTCTCGCATATCTCAGTAGACACTAGTCGAAAATTGTATTTGAGGAAAGGAAGTTGCGCAGTAACTGTCTCACATATTTCGGAGGACACCCGTCAAAATTCGCGCGCGGTGATGTCACGACAATTTGGACCAATCTGAAACGCGGACAAATACGCCTTGCTCGTCGGTAAATTGGTTTTTGAGGAAAGGAAATGTATCTGTCTCTCATATCTCGGTGGACACCTAAACCTGGCCGTAACGTATTCACTAGACGCACTTTTGTTCATTCCAAACCATCAAGCTGGCATGGCGGAGTGGTAGCGTGCTCGACTCGCACTCCGGAGACCGGGGTTCGATTCCCAAGCTCGGCCAATTCCTTACTCTGTTTGATTTATTTATCTGGTCTGACTAGAAAGGTTAATTAGACTAATTGGTTAAGTAAGCAATTAGCTAAACTGAGTCAAACTTACTTGGAGCATCACTATACGATCCCTTTAATTGGTTTCATGGTTAGTAGCCAAAGTACGATTGGCCCCGTTCGAAATTCGCGCACTGTGACGTCACGACCGTTTCGGCCAATTGAAAAGCGTGAAATTTCTGTCGACAGCTCCTGCTTACAACGATGAGGCATTAAAGGCTTCCGCCTTAAAAATTTCTCAAAAACGAGCAAAATGAAATGATGACGTGTAAAGCGGCAAGTTCATATCAGTGCCATAAGTCGCAAACGGCTTTTTACTAAAGAACAAGAGGTTACGTGGCGTCGTCTACAGAGGAGATCGATACGCACCCCATCACTCCTCGCGCACATTTATCCACATCTTTACAACCCAAACTGCAAACACTCTGGCCAACGTGCTACCTACGATCACATCCTGTTGGACTGCAAAATACAGCCACCTCCGGGTGATCTAGTTACAGCTCCTTCTCTCGAGCGGTGGGAGACCGTGCTGGCTAGCTCTGACCCCAGAACGCAAGTTTTGGCGGTGGAGTGGGCTGACAAAGTCGTCGAGGGCTATGTACTCTTGACCACTTAACGCGACCTCTTGCCAAGCTCTTTCCGGTGAATAAAATGTTTTACAATCAATCAATCGGCTTTCGCCTTCGAGCACTTCAGATATATCTAAGTTCCTGCAACGCATTTTCTTTTTGCGCCTCATTCATATCAAAACTCGCTCTCAGGGCTATGGCCACGGTGAAAATGATAGGAACCTATTGCGTCTCATGTATTTTTGTCCTTTAATATCGACAAAGCAGAGAACAAATCCCTAATGCCTCTACCGGATGTTCCTTCCCTTGTATTCGGAGTGCAAAACACCACGAAAAACAGTGCGAAAGTGAAAATGCCGTGGTAATGGTCTTTTTGTCTGCGTGTGGTTTAAAGTAGCAAGGTGCCCGATGCACACGCCTTACAATTTTTAGCACTGCTATGAATGGCTGCGAAAAACAAAATCTCTCGGCGTTGAATCCTGCAAACCACATTGAGCAGACGTCAGCCGAGTGAGTAAAAAGCTCTTGAGTTGTTAAAAGTCGTGAAGGGGATAAATGATTATACCAAGAGGCACCATCACGCGTCTCAGGGACCATTAGGCGCCTCCATCGGGGTTCAACCTACCCGCATATTTTTAATGATTATGTCGTCCAGAATAATGCACCACGAGCTACGAAGATTGCCTATTTATAATTAAAGGCCTGCCACAATGCAGACAGGCAGTACGTAATCATGACGCGCTTTTATTTAAGAATATATCGTCTTGTGTTCTTCATGATTTCTTATTTCAGACGGCTCGCTTTATGGACACTTTTGCTCCACAACGAACCTGACCGTGTTAACGAGACACGACTGCAAAACAGTGCGGGGGAGCAAGCTTAACGAGCTTTCAATGCTTTTTTTTGACATTCGATATTTTTAACAGCAACAGTGATTAAGAAGATTAAAAAAATAGGTTCACCTTAGAAGTTGACGGCCTTCAGTACCACAACATAATGTTGCTTTTAAAATGTAAAACATAAAATTTTGAATTTGTAATTATTCTTGAATAAGTCTAATTGCTAAACTATGTCACGTACATAATTTCCGTCTTTAAGTCCAGTATACATTCACGCATAGTTCCGACGCAGCTCTTGCAGATTTCAAATAAAAATCTCCACATGTCAAAACATTGAGGCAGTGGAGGTACGTAGAATTGAGGCTAAAAAAGTTCCCAGTGCTTCGAAGGTAAATGAGAAAATCAGACGACATCAAGAGCAACGGGGATTTTAGAACAAAAGCAAGATGAGGACATTTTAGGTGAAATTAATAAGCACAATTCGACGTGGCCGTGGTATGTAATTCACGGCATTCCATAACAACGGTATTCATCATAGGCGCTCTGTTACGGCGGCAGAGTAAGTACTAATCGAAGAACGATGTTGTCAGTGGGCCCTAGAGTCTACGCTGCAGAATTTGCGCCAATAACGATTACCATTCGGTGCAAACAAGGTCATTTGGAAAGACCACTGTTGTTCCGATAACTCAAATAGGGTGCTGACGATGATGATGGTGGCGCTGGTGGCCATGCACGTAAAGAACATTTACTTGAATGAAGGCTATCCTTCTAAAACTGCAGCCGCCATTTCACATGGTGGAACCGGTGGCTTTGCGGCGCTCATACCCTTCCTTGGTTATCAGGGTATGGCAGCTATGTGTAGCATTTTTTCCCTCCATGAATAGTGATCAATATATATTTTCTCCTTTCAACAGCCGCAGTTCGTCGGCGTCCGCCTCGTGTACCAGCATAGGCAGCATTCAGGCGGCCATAGTGCGTCCACGCCTGCTCTTGGTCGAGGGGCCGCTGGTCTTGCTTCCGTTTCCATGGGGGACAACGTCACCGCGCAAGTTCTGCGGTGACGGTACGCGCAACAGTGTGCTTCCCTGGTGGTGCAGATGACGGTGGCCCGCACCAACCACCTGCCACTTTTAGAGCAGGCCATCTGAATGGCCGCACAGGTGATGCCACATGACGGATGTGAATATATGCCAAGTCCTGTCGCGGAACTGGTCACGTGCTGCGCACAATGGCAGCTTTGCAAAGTTATTCGGTGTTTGCAGCCGCTACTTATGTTAAAGTATTTTCCTTTGAATTCCACCGAGGTCGGCCGCAAACATGCTTGTTCTGCTAAAGATATGTGCTTGCAGTTACCTGATGGCACCCTGATGAGCAATTTTAGATAGCGCTGCTACGCAGTGAACTTCATGTGCGGAGTAAATGCTCGGAAATAGGTAAGGGGGCATTTTTAGCAACATTAACAGAACCAGCTCAAGAAAGGTATTATTTTTATAAACTGCCGAACAATGTTAAAACGGTAGCACTGCTGCTGGGAGGTCTATTGAAACGCATTATGGAACAAGTGAATATTCAATAGTTTATATCTGAACAAATCTTATAACACTTAGAAGACGATAACAATGCGCGAAAACTGCAATAGCAGTCGGATTTACCCACGATGATTACTTAGGCCCTTTTCCCCTAAGGTGAGGCTTCACAAATGCACCTTAATTTTTCTGGAGGGTGACGGTGTGCGGAGGTACGCGGCGCTTTAGAAAAGATAAAGATAGGGGGACAGTGGGGTCGATGGGGTGAATTCTCAACCCCCTACCTAGGGGTTATGGCTGGGAGGTGGCTGGTGGGTGGACCATCTGGAGGGTAGCTGGATTTCATACTGCGTCGTTCAATTCGATTTCCCTTGCAGTTTTTCGTTTCCTTGCGGAGAGGCTTGCACAGTGTGTATGCCTTGTGGATTATAGGGGTAGGCAGATCGGTTGTGGGTAGCGATTCTGTAGGGTAGATTTGGCTGAGTGGGTGGTGTTTTGGGCCTCTGGAAGGTAATGGTTGGCGGGGTTATGGTTGAGGGTTCAACCGGTAGTTGACAACTGCCTACGAAGTCTGGTTATGGCTGAAGGCGGGGCTTTTGAAGAGTTGAGGCTTCACTCTCCGATGCCATCGAGCGACAGACAGACTCCGATATTTCTGCGTTCTGACACTGTTCTGCTTTAACTATAGAGCTGCGGAAACTGGACGCAAGATGAAAGAGAGAGCAAGGCAAGACAGCGCTCGTGTTGCGTTGCTTTCACTGCTTTGACAGTAACAATGGTACTTCTTGAAAATGCCATCTTTAACAGTGGGGATCCTCGCTGATTGAAGCCTCCACCCTGCAAAAGCACACTCACCAGCCACTACTCCGCACTGAACCCATCCTTGTCGGCCTCCACCCTACAAAAGCGCCCTCTACCGTCCACTATCCAACTAAAGCCTTCAGAAGCGCCACTCTCCACGAAACAACCTGCCCTCACTCCACACTGTTCATCACCCTCTAGAAAACCGCTAAACAGCGGAACAAAAAAAAGGGCAGTTGGGATATGTGCAAGAGAAGGATGTGTTCCGGAATTTTGCAATAATTATTGCTACGCTAAGGATTGGTGGCAGTGTATTGTCACTAAAAAACGTTAGCCACCTCTTTATAAACCACGTGGCTTACGGCAAAGCAGCTTGCCCAGAACCCAGTTGGCAGGCTACCACCCACCTCCTTTGCTTTATAAAGCATGTGGCTCACGCCTAAGTAGCTTGCCCAGAACCCAGTGGGCACACTGCCACCTGCTTTATGAAGCATGTGGCTCAAGCCTAAGCAGCTTCTCCAGAACCCAGCGGGCAGGTTACCACCTGCTTTATGAAGTATGGGGCGCAAGCCTGAGCAGCTTGCCATGAACCCATCGGGCAGGCTGCCACCTGCTTTGTGAAGCATATGGCTCAAGTCTAAGCATCTTGCCCGGAACCCAGTTTGCAGACTATCACCTGCTTTATAAAGCATGTGGTTCAAGCCTAAGATGCTTTTCCAGAACTCAGCGGGCAGGCTACCACCTGCTTTATGAAGCATTTGGCTCAAGCCCAAGCAGCTTGCCCACAACCTAGTGGAGACGCTACCACCTGCTTTATAAAGCATGTGGCTCAGCCTATGCAGTTTGCCCAGAACCCAGTGGGCAGGCTACCACCTGCTTTACAAACCATATGGCTCAAGTCTAAGCATCTTGTCCAGAACCCAGTTGGCAGGTTATCACCAGCTTTATAAAGCATGTGGCTCAAGCCTAAGAAGCTTGCCCATAACCCAGTGGGCAGGCTACGACCCATCTGCTTTATAAAGCATGTGGCTCAAGCCTAAGCAGCTTGCCATGAACCCAGCGGGCAGGCTACCACCTGCTTTATAAAGCATGTGGCTCAAGCCAAGCCGCTTGCCCAGAACCCAGTCAGGAGGCTACCACCCACCTGCTTTAAAAAGCATGTGGCACAGCCTATGCAGTTTGCCCAGAACCCGGTGGGCAGGCCGCCACCCACCTGCTTTATAAAACATGTGGTTCAAGCCTAAGCAGCTTGCCCAGAACCCAGTGGGCAGGCTACCACCTGCTTTATAAACAGTGTGGCTCAGCCGAAGGACCTTGCCCAGAACCCAGCGGGCAGACTACCACCTACTTTATAAAGCAAGCAGCTCACTTTTAAAATACTCACATAGCGGCTAAATGCAGGCAATGGCCGCAATAAATGCTAGCCTGCTAGAAACGACCGCGAAATCAAAATCAATGACGCAGTGTAAAAAGAGCTGCCCATCAGAAGCTCCACCCACAATGCCACCTCTTCACCCCATCCCATAAACTATGTGGCTGACCGCCTTTCCACCGCCACCCTCGACCCACAACCGCATTCTAGCTCCCCCCACCTGCACCTATCAAAAACGCCCCACCCCCGCCTCTCTGCCCACCAACCCACTCTAGCAAAATTCTGTCAATCCTGTGACATCTCGTGTAAAAGAGCGAAAGCACCAAAGCAATCATCGAGGAGAAATCCAACTGTTATCATCGCTTTCCTACATCAGCTTTCATGATCGTCCTGTCAAATTTTTTTTCGTGCTTCTTCTGTTTTGCGCTCTTTTCTACGGTATAATGAACGTACAACTAGCAAAAACGACTCCGTGCTAAACCTGCGTAAATTCGGCGGCTCCTATAGGTCTTGGCAAATCCGTCATGACCCTTTGATCGAGGCCACCAGGTCATACAACCACTTTCGTCTCTTGGGATGAGGAACTGGCTGAACTGCACGCGACAAATCTGCAGCCTGCACGCCTGACTAACATATCTCGTGTAGCTTGGACGCTATAGAACTGACAGGAAAAAAAAATTGCATGCGAACAGCTGTGTCGCATGTGGTGTGACGTGGAGGCGGCTCCTTGCCTGTAAGAGCCTCTTCACTGTAGCTCAAGAGCGCATTAACTTATCCCCCACTTTCGCTGCATACAGAGCTACGCCAAAATATTTGGCCACAGAGCTTGCACCGCAAATCACAAAGTTGAAATTGGATTTTTTTCTTCTTTCTACGCTGTTGAACGGGGAGAATTTGAATGCAATCATTTTACGTCTCTCTAACCCTCTGTAAAAAAATTCAGGGGACACTTTGGCTCTCTAAAGTGCTGCATGGCGAAAGCGTTTCCTGGCGCACTGTTTATTTTGGTTTCATATTTAATTTTTTGTTTTATTCTTTTGTTTTGTTTCTTTTCTTATTTTTCTTGTTTTTTATTTATTTCATTTTATTGACGAAATCCGTGATTTGACTACATGCGCCTTTATTCATGCTCAAAACCTGAGCCTTCGTGGATCAGTACATATCTCTACTAGTTAGGTTTACTTTAGGATCAGCGGCTTTTACCGGGACATCGTAGCGATTGTGAGATTCCTTTCCGCGCGGTTTTCAAATGATTTTCTGTCGACTGTGAAATGGAAGAAACTGTACCGTGCTTTGCGCGATATAGTTTTTTCCAGTGGCCTTGTACAGGGCCTTGTACTTTGCAGGCCCAGGCAAAGATGTTTTAAAGAGGGTTAAAAAAATGCAGGTGCTGCCAAGAACAAAAACCTTCTTTTTCAGGCTGCACACCGGAACCTTACCGGATTAAAAGTTTTTAGAGAGAAAGGAATTATTTTTACCCTGGGGATCTCATTGTTTAATTTGCAGAAAGCCGGAAACAAGACCACTTTTTTGGACTGTTGGAAAGGGATCTATTTTTGCGATGTATTTGAGCGAACCCTAAAAAAGAATTACCGCTAGACCCATATGGCATCCGGTACTTATCCGTAGAAAATGAGGGCGGGGTACCGTTTGATTTAGTAATGCTGTTAGGCCTCCACTGCATATGGCACTCCAGAATGGCAGGGCATACCATTGTAACAAAGACGCAAGACCTGCCCGAGCTTACTTTCGGGAAAGCATGGACTGGTTTCTGGCCGTCAGAAAGCCGCTGCGGAGCCTCCAGAGTGGCTCTCGAGACAAGAACCGCTGTGCAATTTGCGTGAATTTTAATCTGACGAAGCCAGAACCATGCTGGCTGACCACGACAGTGCCGTGTGTATGCACATAGCGTTTAGTGTGTTTTGTTGTTTGTTTTTGTTGAATATTATGTGTCCAAGCCAGGCGATGAAGAAAAAAGAAGGCTTCGTGGCGGAGTGGTAGCGTCTCCACTTCAAATGCCAAAAGCCGTGGTTCGATTCCCAGCCTCGACGCAGTTTTTTTTTAGGTAGTGACGCCGAAACGCGGACACATCTGCCGACACGGCTGCTAACGACAGTATGAGGCATTAAAGGCTTTCGCCCCAAAATATTAGGAATTTGCTTTTTGTGATTGCAAAAAGCTTTCGCGCCCTGACAAGTCATTTGAATGTGAGAAACAAAACGCCACACAAGCCGCTGCTGTTGGTCAGTGGTTATCGGGCTCGGCTACTGATCTCAAAGGCATCCCACCTTGGCTGATGCGGTCGCATTACGATGGAAGGGAAATGCTGGAGGCCAGCGTACAGGGCGATGTCAGTGCGCATTAAAGACGCCCATTTAGTTCAAATCATCCACAGCCTTCCACTAAGGCGTCTCTCATAGCATGAGTCGCTTTGAAACGTTGTACTCCATAAGCCAAACCAAACCAATTATCAGGCACCATACCTAGATTGACAGAGATGCGTTGCTCTGTGTGAAGAAGAAATCATCGCAGAATTCCATTGGAAATGCATCACAGTCACTATTTTTTTTTCTTTTTGTGTCTTAGGTTCAAGTGACGGCACGGCCACAAAGGTTTGCTCGGTGTAAATAATGTGTCAATTAGACACGCCATAAAAACTTCGTCTGTGCCTCAAGTGCCGTCTTGATCATCCTCTGGACGGCTTGCACACACTGGAATGTTCGGCCGAATGCTGTGCGCACGTGACCTACTCTTCATTGTCAATATTTTACCTGCATGCGCTCGACAGCACCAGGTCATCTCCACAGTGACAGAGATACACGCGCTCAGCAATGAAATTCTCTCGTTCGTGGCGATGGATGGAAGAGAGCAAGACACGACTATACGATAAGACGCCATTAGCTGGAAGTCTGAACTCAGCCTAGAGTAGCAAAAAAAGAAATGTGAATTGCTGCCAAACATTTCAGAACCAGTTATTTCATTCGATACGTAGGATGACTACCTTTATAGCTCTGTAAGAAGCTCTTGGCGCAGTTTCGTCTGCTTAGAACAAGCGCAACTGCTTCAAGAAGTCTTGTAGGTTTGTGTAGATGGTGACAGCGAACAACAGATCTCCGTGTAAAAGCTGCCAACAAGATCCCCCAGGCCCACGTGGTTTTCTTCCAGGCTGGGTAATGAGCGGTCGCCTTGTATCTGTTAGGCGATCTTTCTTCCACCTGGTCACGGGGACGACCATAGCGGCGACCCTGATTACGGCCCCTGAATCTACGGTGTTTGATCTCACTGCTATCAGAACCAAAATGTCGAATTGATAGTCGTGAGCTTTGACGGAAAGCGCTGTCACTATGTTTTCTAAGCGCCCCGGAGGCATCCCGCATTGTCTGGCTGGGTCACTTCGACTGACTGAGAGTTATGGCTAGTGTCGCTATGCACATATTCCTAACCATGTGTGGTCCGCTAGTGACCACCTTCACCATCACTTTGACATTGAATTTTGACCTTGCAAGTTTTCTGCAGACGCAGTAAGAAACCCACGAGGAAATCATGCTGTGTCACGGGATTGACTTCACAGTTGTAACGTCACATGTGGGATATATATAACCAGAACTGTGCGCTTGACTTAAAAGACGCTATGGAGGGAGGAGAGCGCGCTGAGGAGCGCACGTATAGTGAACTACATCTACGAACACTGTGGCAAGCCGCTTCTCACCATCCGGCAGATATCGCTTGTTTATGCAACTTTCGCTACGCGAAATTAGGTTCCGCCTATTTGAACCGCTGCCTAAAGTTTTTTTTTTCACCGTCTTCCCCACATTTGTAGCCGTTGGAAGGGAATGCTTCTTCCTTCGTGAACTCAATGAAGCTTTTCATTAACAATCTATTTTTTAACAAAGCTAACATTAATCTGAGTTCGTCACTGTACCTATCAATGCAGCTGCCAAATGACATCATGCTAATTAGAAAACACCACTGCTCGTAAATCACCTCAAAATGGCTTACTTAAAACTGATGTTAAAGCATCGGAATTAATAAGATATACAGCCTGTCAGAATCCACGAGCAGATGAGGATGGAAACCACGATGTGCTATTTGCAAGTTTCACGTGCGGTGTGCCCAGCCGTGCGGTCGCCTCTAGAGCCTCTGGAGAGATAATGCCGCCACAAGCCATCCGGAGGGGGCCGACGTCTGCCACCCTACATACGTACTGTTATTTCTGTCCCACAGCGCTTTTAGTCTGCGATTGAGTGGTTTGCGTTTTGAGGCTGCAAAAAAAAAAACATGGCCCAAAGCCTTTTGACAGGTCAATCTAAATAAGAACAACTTGTTCAGCCTCATCTGGTAGTCTCCGACACTACACTTGTGACACAGATAAGGGTTTAGTTGCCATGGCCATGAATACGAGAGGCTTGACGCGAGCCTGTTATCTCTAACCCCATAGGACGCAGGCAGCGATCAAGGGCCTTCGCAAATATCTTACAATGCCCAATCCACAAGAATATCAAGACAATGTTCAACCAGCTTCCATGTATGATTTGGAAATTACTATTGTGTACCCACTACAAAAAGGAGCAAGACATAAACCCGACCTCAAAAGCAGCAGTCAACACTCCCAACAAAGCAGCTGCTAGGCAAGGAGCCTTCTGACTCTGCAGAGCGGGAATGCCTAATTTCATCTCACCTAAAGTAGTAGGTCCCTCGATTGTTGTACGCTTGCCATCTTCTGTTCGTGGAGCCGCTTCACTGAGGCGGCAGAAACGTGATTTGCTATTTTGGCTCTACCATACGCAAAGAACCGCACTAATAGTCGTAGAAAGCACCAAGAATATCAGTGGTTTCACTGTAAGTATTACCTCCATATTTAATTTGCAGAGTCTCTTTAAACGAGCAGCCTAAGTTTCATCACCAAGTAACCGGTGAGAAATTTGGTCGTCATTGAAGCTACGTGTTATAGGCGTAATTAAGCTTCTATGATATTTTGCTGTGGTAGACTGTAGCAACTGTGCTTTATATATTATCGATGCCGTCAAGATAGGCTTCTCCAGAAATTCATGCCCGCCTCATGCAGCTTTTTTGGATGCGCCCCAACTCACGAAGGTCAAGGTGCTTCAGAATTGTTCGTGATGATACTTCAATACCAAAATTCTAGACATGCTGTTTAAACAGGTATCCCTTTTGAAACCCTGAAAGATTGTGTCTTGCAAATCTATCTTTCATGCTATCACTTACACCACGCTGAAAATTTCATTTGGGAGGAGATAATTATTCAGCTTCCAGAGCCCCCATCGAGTTTGGGAAATACGCCGACTGAAGATTCCTGCAGTGATCATTAGAAAATATCGTGCGCACCCATAAGATACGCACACAAGATAACCAGTCAACACAAAAGTAGATCATGCTCAGCCAAGAGTTTGAAGAAGAGCGATAATGTGCAAAACAAGTAATATCAATTTTTCGTCCGTGGACGGCAGCAAGGTTGTATTTACAAGCCAAGTCAGTGAGCAAAGCAGAGAAGGATTCATAACGCCCGCGATACGCTGATCGGTTCTCCCCTATTGAAAATACTGAACGTGGATTCTGCGTGCCTATCTTTGCGTGTTTATTGCCACGCACATTGTGACGATTGAGCGAGGTCGCAGAACGCGAGACATATTTCACACAATTTGCGCAAGCCGAGCAAGCTCGCAAATGCGACACATCTGTCACATAAAGTGCGCAAGCCGCGTAAGGCTCGTACAGCAGGAGACATCCTCGCGTGATATGCGCAAGCCGGGTGGGGCTTCCAGAATGTCCGAGAGCCAAGGGTGAGTCCCAGAATGTTCAAGAGCCTTGTCTGGCTCACAGAGCACTAGACAGTGTCAAATGGAGTTACCATCATGATACCGATAATACCTTGCATGGCTGCAAGGCTCCTACATCACTGCTCAACACGTTACGCCAATGCCCTACCTAAAGGCCTCCTCACCTGTCTGTCACTGCCTCATTCAGCATGCATGTTGTGAGATAACAAGCTTTGCAGCAATGTTCGTGGGATGACTCTCATGTGTGTAGCATGCTTGCAAAAGGACATAGATAAGGTCACCTTAACTGGCTTTATTAATGCCACATCCCTCATGACGGGTGCCACACAGTGGCTAAACAATTTCTTCAGCTTCTCCAAGTCCAGCAGGTTGGCGTCTTGATCCAGGTTCTCACTATGCAGCACCTGCAAAAAGGTAGCAGTATATGCAAAAAAATTCAGTTAATTTGTTTTCTCGAAATTCCAGAAAAGGGCACAAGTAGTTCTTCCATTAATGAACTAATGATGATTTCGAAAAGTATCAGGTTTGAAATACAGACATTGGAAAACCCGACTCAAGCACGCAGGCTGCTCAGCATCAAACCTGCACAAAATCTAATAACCGTGTCACACAGGCATTTTGAAGGCTTTCAAATGGCCATCAACTCAGTGGCACTTGAATGCAGCTAAATGGGCATTTCCAATAGCCACAGAGTCCCTAGAACAGTGTGGACATCTATCAAGATTTTGAAGGCTTTTCAGTGGTAGAAATTTGCACTCAGACATGGAGCACTCGCAACTTACACTAAGGAATAAAATCAAAGCAATTTAATCGCTGAAAGAATACTCAACATGAAATGTACAACTTATTTCACTGAAAAAAAAGAAGGCTGGCCACAAAACACTGCAGCAAGCGGATTATCACTGTTGCCAATAGCACAAAAACAATGAATACCACCTTTTCAAAACTGCGTGAGTGCTACAACAGCTTCCCAGCAAAATTATCAACTGTGACAGTGGCTCCACAGCAGTTTGGTGCGAGATGATGAAATATCTCTACGGCGATCAAGTATTCTGTGTAGCAGCGGCATAACTCCCGAGTTGAAGTGCAAATCTCAAAGCTCAATCTCCCACCTTAACTGTTATCTTTAAATACATATTTAAATTCATTGCAGCATGCTGCAGAAGTATGTGGTCAGATCATTCGAGAGGATACCTGCAAGCTATCTCAGGAGACGAAAGATCTGATGAAGAAACGCCAAAGCATCAGGACGTCTAACTTCAGAGATAGAATAGGACTAGGAGAGCTATCGAAGTTAATTATAAGTGCAAGGTAGCCAACATAAGAAAGTTTAACATGGAGAAAACCTAGCATGCTCTAAAGCATGGAGGTAGCCTAAAATCAGTGAAGAGAAAACTAATCACTGGTAAAAACCAGATGTATGCGCTGAAAGACAAAGAGGGCAATGTCATAAGCAATATGGATAAGATAGTTAAAGTAGCCGAAGAGTTCTACACAAATCTCTACAGTAGTGAATGTAATCAGAAGGTTACAGAGAGAGGCAGTAGAGCACAGCAATGGGACACCAGCCAGTAACGAGGGAGGAAGTAAAGAAAGCCTCAGGAGCAATGCAAAGGGGTAAAGCAGCTGGTGAGGATCAGGTAACAGCAGATTTGTTGAAGGATGGAGGAGAGATTATGCTAGAGAAACTAGCCACCCTGCATACGCTTGCCTCGTGACCACGAGCGTATCAGGAGCTTGAAAGAATGCGAACATTATTTTAATTCATAAGAAAGAAGATGTCAAGGACTTGAAGATTTACAGACCGATCAGCTTACTATCCATTGTCTACAAGGTATTTACTAAGGTAATCACTAATAGACTCAGGACAACCTTCGAATTCAATCAATCAAATGATCAGGCAGGCTTTCATAAAGGATACTCAACGAGAGACCACATTCATGCAATCAATCAGGTGATAGAGAAATGGGCAGAATACAACCAACCCCAATATATAGCCTTCATTGACTACCAGACAGCAATTGACTCGGTGGAACCACAGCTGTCATGCAGGCATTGTGGAATCAGGGTGTAGAAGAGTGTTATGTGAAAATATTGGAAGATATTTATAACGACTGCACCGCTACCATAGTTCTCCATAAGGTCAGCAATAAAATTCCAATAAGGCAAGGTGTCAGGCAGGGAGACACGATTTCACCAATGCTATTCACTGCCTGTTTACAGGAGGTATTCCGGGGCCTGAAATGGGAACAGTTGGGGAGAAGAGTTACTGGAGAATACCTAAGTAATTTGAGATTCCCTGATGGCATTGCCTGGCTAAGCCACTCAGGATATGAACTGCAAAGCATGATGAATGAGTTAGACAGGCAGAGCAGAATTGTGGGGCTAGAAATGAACACGCAGAAAACCAAAGTAATGCTCAACAGCCTAGCAAGGGAACAGCAGTTCACAATTGGTAGCGAGGTGCTAGAAGTAGTAAGAGGATATGTATACTTAGTGCAGGTAGTGACCGCTGATCCGGATCATGAGAGGGAAATAACTAGAAGAATAAGAACGGGGTGGAGCGCATATGGCAGGTTCTCTCAGATCGTGAAAGCCAGTTGCCAATATCCCCCAAGAGAAAAGTCTAACACAGCTGTATCTTACTGGTACTCACCTATGGGGCAGAAATGTGGAGGCTAACAATGAGGGTTCAGCTTAATTCAAGGACAACGCAGCGAGCTATGGAAAGAAAAATGATAGGTCTAACGTTAAGAGATCGGAAGCGGGCGGAGTGGGTGAGGGAAAAAACGCGGGTTAATGAAATCCTATTTGAAATCAAAAGGAAGAAATGGGCTCGGGCAGGGAATGTAAGGCGAAGGCAAGACAACCGCTGGTCCTTGAGGGTAACAGAGTGGATTCCATGAGAAGGTAAATGTAGCAGGGGGCGGCAGAAAATTAGGTGGGCGGATGAGATTAAGAAGTTTGCGGGGATACGGTGGCCACAATTGGCAGAGGACAGGGTTAATTGGAGAGACATGGGAGAGGTTTTGCCCTGCAGTGCATGTAGTCAGGCTGCTGCTGATGATGATGATGACAGCCTGAGCACACCTACAAAGTAAAACTGTGAACTCGACCCAGCAGCACTTTACTGTGTTGAAAGAGAACAGGTACAATTGAATTACTGCATTACCTTGTTATCATTAAAAAGTACAGGGCTCTAAGGACTTCCTAATTTACATCGAAACGAATGGTTTACAGTGAACTTTCACGGATTACACTAACAGGCACTGAAAATCCAACACAGCTGCCCAAGAGAATATTAGGCAGCCGCGCTAGCCTTCTTTTGCGCTATGCTACCTGATACCAGATTAAGATTCGAGAGCAATTTACTCATACTCTAGCACTGGGATACGTTATGCCCCAGACTGATGCAGCTGTCTTACTAAAGGCAGAGAAGCTTTCAGTGTGGGTCATGTGTGCTGTGGCGTGAACACATGCACAGGATCGCCTGCTACCATTCAAGTCCTCTGTGTACACAAATGCAGGTGCAATAGAAAACCCACATCACAAATTTGGCTAGTCTGGTCGGCCAAGCATGGGCCAGCTGATAGCACGAAGCAGCAGGTGCGACACATACCATCATCATCAGCCTGACTAGGCCCACTGCAGGGCAAAGGACTCACCCATGTCTCCACATTAAGGGGGGATGCTAGGCTCAAGAGTCAACTTTTGAACTACTGCATCAATTTTCATCAAATGTTCAGCGACTGTTTATCATCTGCTCATTAGACTATATTCAAAGTTTCAATGCGCTAGCTCAAACAGACAAAAAGTTATAGCTCTCATATTTAGCAATCATGTGTCCCAACTTAGGAAAACTATCATTTCAAAAATAATGGAGATATATCAACTGTTTGTAATTAGATATCTTCTAGATGGTTCATAGTGCAAGATAAGACCACTCGCATGCTTTTTATGCAATTTCTATAAAAATGTCAATCTAGAAACAAAGTTCAATTTGTTTGTTGTCATTACATGTCAGATATCTCAAAATATTTTCTGTTAGAAACTATTCAGCACCCTAAAAAGTATTTTATCTTGTTCCTGAGAAAATTTCAGTCTAGAAACCACCTTGAAAGCATCTTTTGGCAATGTAGTTTAGAAATGATAGTTTTCCTAACGGTTTTGTTTCCCCAAAAAGTGCAAACTAAGAAAAATAAGTTCAAAGATTTGAGAACATGCTATTTTATTTTGTGGTAAAAAAAAATTAATCAAAGTGCCCTGCTCCATAGGTCCGGCCCTCCTCTTCACCGCGACGCTGTTCTGTGGCAATTGCTTCAAGCCTTCTTTTCTTTTTCTCAGCTTTAGAGCTGTCCATCCCCTTGCCTTCGCTCGGGCAATGCTTTGATGGGTTGCTTGTTGGACGTGCTTCATCGTCTGGACTCCATGTTCTAGTTCCAGCTGGTCAAATACTCTCTTGATGCCCCGTGCACCCTCATTAAATTCTAGTACAGCCAAGGCTGCTGCAGTCTCCACGGTTCTCAGGGATGCAAATTGGGTCTTCGGGCACTTCTTCCACACAAGCGCATTGAAAGACTCGTTTGCATCCTGTGTCTGCATTCTTGAGCATCGTGCAAGGAGCTCTGGCTTACTAAGCCGGTTGTAGAGAGGCACAAGCTCTTTGGCAACGTCTCTGCTGAAAGCTGGACGATGGGGTCTTGGCACTGATGGCTTACCAGCTTCAACTAGGGCTTTGTGCCGCTGGGCTCCGGCGTTTCCTCGCTTTCGTCTGCAGGACCCTGGCAAAGTAGCGCGACCTTCCTTTCAAATGTCCTCAATTGGCACTCACCACCATCAGCAGAACCAGTAGACATTTCCATAGGTGACGAACCACCATCGGAGCTTGAAGGGTTCGCATCGGCCGCCGGCAGCAGGCTTGGGCTTGGCGAACGCAGAGGCAGACGCTCACTTGCTGGCGGTCGCCCAGTGCTGTTTAGGCCTCTCGCTTTCGTCGTGCGTTTGCGCTTCCCGAAGCTTGTCCGTGTCGAAACCTTCGTTGCGGGCATCTTCGGGTCACACCACCGGCCACCCGGTGATCGCAATAAGCTCACAGAAGGAAGATATAGCAACACATAGTAAGCATCGAGCGCAACCAAAGCGGGGAAGACTCCAAATGGCGCGAAAACAGCGTTGGTTCGTCACGTGGTACATTTCCGCCAATCCGAGCTCCTGTTTCGGTTTTCCACCCACTGCTTCGGTTCGAGCTCCTGTTTCGGTTTCTGTGGCCAGTAATATGCCTTTCTTTTTTAGTTCTTCGATAGTTGCCATGCATAGTCTCGATGGAAAGTATTCCGTCGCTAAACAGCGCGAAAAACAAACTTTCTATCACAGGCATTCACTTCACGTTCGGTTTTTTGCCCGCATCGCGGCCGCGTCTTGAAAAGAGCGTTCACATACGCCTTCGACGGCAAATGCGCCCCACCGCGTCGTGAAAAGAATTCATTTTCTTATTTTCTACTTCTCCGATAACAACCAAACTTGGTGAGAATATTCTTCATTAAACCAGCAAGCCAAAACAACTCAAGCTTTAAAACACATTTTTTTTCTGAAAATCGGTATTTTAGCCCCGCATCCCCCCTTAACCCTGTCCTTTGCTAGGTGTGGCCACCATATCCCCGTACACTTCTTAACCTCATCCGCCCATCTAAGTTTCTGCCGCCCCCTGCTATGCTTGCATTCTTTTGGAATCCACTCCATTACCCTTAAGGACCAGCGGTTATGTTGTCTTCCCATTACAAGCCCCGCCCAGGCCCATTTCTTCCTCTTAATTTCAAGTAGCATGTCATTAACCCGCGTTTGTTCCCTCACCCACTCCGCCCCCTTTTGGTCTCGTAATGTTAGACTTATCATTTTTCTTTCCATAGCACACTTTGCTGTCCTTATTGTTTGGCACGTGTTTTTTTCTTTGTAATAAGGCATAAAGTATTATACATGAATTACCACATGGCATCCTCCTATGACCGCTAAATAATTTATAATCAAATTTCTTTCTCCTGCTGTATTTGTTTCGGTTTCGACAGCTGAATGATGGCTGTGACGTCAAAGCAAGGTTATTGGTCACGTGAGGCATGAAAAACTGCAATACAATTGGTACTTCTGGCTCTTAAGGAATGCTGGTGTCAGCGCTGTAGCGAATTAAAATGATGAAGCAGCGATTATAAGTGCAGTTTTACCACGCCTCACGTGACCTATAACCTCTCTGATGTCATAGCCATAGTCAAATTGTTCACCGAAACAGGATGGCAGAAAAAGTTGATTATAAATTATTCAGCGGTCTCACGCGAATACCAGATGGTGATTCATGCATAGTAGTGTCTTCCGCAGCATTATAGAGAAGAAAACATGCCACCAAGATTAGGTGTCTATACTCTTTTAAGCTGAACTCTTTTAATTAGCCTCCACATTTCTGTCCCAAAAGTGACAAACATGCAGGCTAAAGAAAAGATTTCAGCTTAAGTACCAAAGTGGCTCTAATCACACGATGAAGCGGAAAAACTCTCGACACTTGAACAGAGAACAAATAGGAATACCAACAAAATTTTAGATTCTTGTAAGGCTATCAAGCATTTCTGAATATTGTAAACTGCACTTTCACACATACAGTACGCATGTATGCCAAGCTCACATTCAGTAGCCCTGTTTTCCGGCTGTAGTTATCACGGTCTGAGCTCAGTTACAGATTTAAAACCAGCCAAAAGATGCAACACAGGAAAAGAGAAGAAAACAGGTTGGACTATCAATTGAATTTTTTGTGAAGGAAAAGAAGGCTCGCATGAAGATGCGCCACACATGACCCACACCAGCGAAAGGCAGGACAACAAATAACTGTCACTGATATACAAGCACGTCATCTAAAAGAGAAAATTCTTTCCGTTGAAGATTGACTAATGGCTTCGCTACTCATACAGCCATTGCCTTGGAGATATGCATCAAATACCTTACAGATTTGTTTACCACTTCTATACACCACTGAAGTGTCACAGAAATCAGGCGTACACACTGATGGGTCATCTTATGATTTACACTCACGACATTGGCACTGTAGTGCCAGATTAGAAGCTGCCTTCCCCCTAACGAGTTAGTGCTCACTCAGGAACACATTAAAGACACCTGCACATATCCCTGAAGTAGTTTCTTGCACAAGCTAGCGGAATGTGATAAACCACTTCCTGCAAGTCCTGAACCTAGTTTTATGGGATACCATACTGCTATCCCGGGTTTTAACAGCAGCGCAAAGGCCATCAACACAATGATTGGCGCAAAAATTACATTTAAAAATTTTCCCGACACTCGATTTGAACTCATGAAGTCTACACAAAGGACTCCATGATAACCGTTCTGAGGTGAATGGCAGTTCAGCCTAGCCTCTGGAATCTGTGCCAAAAAAAACGGAGTCAGCGCATCGCAATTTATTTCCGATATCAGCCGGTGCTGATGACAATTGTATGTTTTGCTTTCTCTGGCTTATAAAGCTCCACTTTCAGAAAAAGTGTCGTCTTTGTGGTTAGGATGCGGAACTTCATCATCACAGGTCAACTTCAGCTTGCCATCAGTGTCCTTTTAATGCCTCAAAGTTGAACAATAGCTCCATTCATAGAGGAGGGCTGTGCATAAATTTCGACCACCAAAGATTCTTTAACATGCACTGACATTGCATAACACACGAGCAAATATGCATTTCGCCTTGTCGAAACGAAGCCACCACAATTCAATCCCGCGTCTTTGGGCTCAGTAGCCGAACACCAATGCAGTAGCCCACAGCAGCAGGTGAAAAACAAAAGAGAGCCCTTAATAGGCAACCTAACTTGCAAAAATCAACATAACGAGGGGTCACACAAGTAGCAGTGGACTAGGAAAATAAAAGCTACTTGTGTCGGAAGATGTCTTCAGTGCTTACCTCAAAAGCCTGCTTGCTTGCTGGGCATCCTAGCACCAAGTGAAAGGCTGGCACAGCTATACTGGAGAGCTTGGAAGAGGCATTGCTGGTAAAGCTATGTGGAGCTTGCTGCAAGGTAAAAAGACACATTTAACAGCAGCACAGTGCAAAAAATGGACTAGAATCAAGCATGTAAGGCAAAATGCAAGGCACAAAAAGGAGCCGGTCGCAGAATGGAACACGACTGTTTAACCACATTTCGAAGTGGGCCAGGCAACAAGAAATTCATAACCACGGCAGTCATTCACAAGCTAGCCTCAGACGAGACATCACTTGCATATCGATATCCAGCATCGTTTCTACAATACATGCCACCATTCAAAAGAACAGACCACAGCAGAACGATATTTTCAGTAGAAGGCTGGTTTGCTTCAAATTCTGCATGCGTCCCTCAATTTGAAATCTGGCATGATTAGCACTGATTTCACATTCTCACAGGTATGATGAATTAATAGTGCCAATTGCAGAAAAACCACACTTTTTCCTTTAACATCAAATAAGGTATTGGAGAGGTACCTCAGCATATTTAAGTCGAAGTCAGATTTATTTGCGCCATTGGTTATAATCATGAAACAATTAAGTTTATTCTTCGTACATATTAAAGGCTCAATTACCCTTAAATTTCACTGCAACTTCGGGATTTAGGCCAAATGGAGCTAGGGCACTTGTGTGCATTTTGCAGTTGTCTGTACCATTTCAGCTCCGAGCCAAAGTATGAAAAAGCGAATGCCAAAATAGAGGCGAAAAACTTCAGAGCAATTTGTTTTTATCTCACCGTTCTGCTATTCAAGGCCCGACTACACTGGCTCGGCTATAAGTACGAACGCAGCTGGATCATACGGAGCTTCGTACCTTAAATACACAATTTATAAACGTACAAGTGAAATACAAGTGAAATAGGAGGAAGCTCAATCCTAAGGCATACAGCTGAATCGCAGTCTACGTAGTTATACTGCTCGAGCGCTGTTACTTCAATTACAGCGTAACATGCGGCGAGAATGCAAAGCCCGGGCCGAAGATCTATTCGCGGGCACATATTCCATTCTCGGCGAGAGATGAATGGCAGTACGGCGGCAGTACGGCGCCGATATCGTGCACCCCGCGATCGGATCAGCTGTGCATATTTGCATGGCATACTGACCATGACCGTGTGACCACTGACACTAAACGCGCATTCATGCCCGTGTGCCGCCAGCAAACAACCTTTCAGCGCTGCGTGCTGCCGCGATAGGCACTGCGTCTTCGCGTCTCTGTACTAGCTGTGTTGACGTGGCCAGTTGTGCGCAAAGGCTTTGAAATAATGAACAGGTTCGAAGAAAATTAACTTACCCCCAAGATGCGAGATGTCACCCGGGTAGTGGTCTCCCACCAGCTGCTCCGCCATGGAGGAAATGAGCCCCGCCGTCAGCATAGCGTTTCCAGTGAAGGCGCGCAAAGGACGACGCGCTATCCGTCGAGCCCGCTGACGCACGCTATAAACACAGGTTTAGCGAATTTCACTGCTGTCGGCACATCACATATCGGAAGAGTGACAAATGCTCATGCCAGCGATGGTTCACGCCCTCGGCACCACAAAGGAGGACCACGACCGACCACGACAAACGTAGCAACGTTGTCCGCCATGCTGTCCCTTCCCAGACGCTGCGTTCGTTGGCTAGCGCTTCGGCCAGTTCCGGCTTCCTTCGGCCCGTTTAGAAAGGCATCGCCTCCAGGCATTCCTCCAGGTCGTCTCTTTCGGGCTCTATGCTTTTGGGCAGTGCGATAGCAAAGGATTAAAACCAAATGAAACTTTCGTTACAAAAATAATTAAGTTCTTGTGCACATATTAGCATTAAAAACTTGAGAAATTTGTGACGCGTGGACGCATGAATATGCGTGTCGGTACATGCGTGCGTGCGTGCGTGCGTGCGTGAGTGGGCAAGGTCTAGCGCGTCAAATCCAAAGCCTATCCGACATGCTGCATGGTTTCTGAGATCACCGCCGTGAGCTTCGCTTGTTTTCTGGTGCTGCTGCTGGGCGGTCTTGTGCGCCACTGTTACTGTGCTGGAATCGCAAAAGAAGAAGGATTACCGGTGTGTGCTGCCGGTGGGCGCGCTCTCATCCAAGAGTAGTAGCAGCTCCCAATTAAGCGATCCGTCGGGGCATATGTGTTATGGTTGTCTGGTCGACAACGATAATGAGGTCAGCAGTGCGGTGCCGTCGTTTGATGAGTCGAACCTTTCGGCCTATTGCTCTGCTAACTTTGTTGCAAAAATGCCTGGCTCATAAGCAGCGACAGTGGCCATTGTTTCTGTGGTGTGTTTCGATTACAAGACGGCGCCCTTCTACAGTGTGGCTTCCTTGGAAACTTAGTCGGCGGTGTGCCTGCAACGCCTGTCGCTGTCAGCTCAAACTGACCGCCTGCGAGCGCTGCCTTCTTTTGCGATGTGAACGGTGACGGGACACTTACTGCCTGTGGCCGGAGCTTATAGCAAAAGCGAAGAGTGTTTTCTGTGAAGGTTTGACGAAGTGCGTGTGTCAGTCTGGACCCTTAGCAAGTCATACGAGATGCGACATGCAAAAGTGGTCCACCAGTCGCTTCAGCAGAAAGGAGTGCGGATGTTTTTTACGTTACTTCAATCTAGAACTGCCCATGCAAATATTTCAACTCGTCTCTTGCCTAAACAGCATAGTAAAGAAGCTAAAGCAACAAAACTGCTGTTTCCATGCTGTATATTGATTCCGCACTCGTGCTAGAGGTGGGAAATATGTAGCAGTTATTGGCGGAGTTACAGCCTATGAAGCACGTGCAGCTTCATGTAACTGCAGGTTAGGATATGCGCCTTACTTGGTATTGACTTTGTGACCAGACATAGCCATTTGTCAACTAAAAGAAATTTTCTTGCTATAGGATTCTGCAGCATTATGTATGCTTCTGGACACTGAATACCGGGTGCGTCACCTCTCTTGAAAGCACTCAGATTTGTGTACTTATCAGTACGTTTGAGATGAGAAAATTTTATCAGCTTCTTTTCTTTATTTTATAATTAGCTACACAGCATGTTGCAAAAAAAATGTTTTAAGGAAAAGTATTCCAGTTTAGAGTAGAACAGTTCAACAAAGTTGTTTTGGGCATTCTGGTAACTTCAAGATGGTATTTGATGGTTGCATACAGACGCGCAAGTCAAACCTCAAAGGGCATCAAACTTAACAGTACCGCTGAGCTTATCCTTTCGTGCTTTTTATGTGTGTGTAGATCACGTGGGGAAGTTCAGTATTGGATGTTGGATTTCATAGTTCTGCTACAACTTTTATCTTCCTTTCTACACATGAAACATGACTGAACTTGATTACATTCCCCAAGCAAATACCTGACGCCTTACAAGCGTTCCTTACTGTGCACAGTTGTCCCAGTGCATTATATCCACTCATGTGCAGCACACTGTTGTGTTGCTCTTGGTCTCCAAATGTGACTCTCAGCAATATGATGGAATCATAGTCCATCCAGATGGTCTTTGTGGTAGTGCAAATTTCAAAACAGATTGAAGAAGAATGAAGAGTGTGATACTTCGTCATGCATCATGCAATGCTGGTGCTAATCAGTCAACATGTGTGGTATATATACTTCGCACATTTGAGATTCATTGGATTTGTTCTGGAGCCATACTGGGAATTAATTAATCGATCTGTGATTTGTCACTGAAATTGAGAGAGGGCACTAATTTCTGAACTTTTGACACCAACTGTGAATTCAAAACTGTCTTTTCATGTAGGCTTACATGGCTTTTTTACGTGTATGTAAATTTATGCTAATGACTTTGGAAATTGCTTTGGAAATGGTTTTAGAAATTGCCTCGTAACATTCCTGTTACAGCTCACAATTCGCTTTCTGCACGTCATGTTTGATTGAACCTGATTATATCCCCAAGCTTGTTTGTTGCACCTAACAGACACTGTTGCCCTTTCAGAGTTATTCCATTGATTGACTCCTTTCGAGTGCAAGCAACAAATGGTTGTGTTGCTTCTGATTTCGAAATATGGCTGTCTGCATGACGGGCGACAACATAAATGCTCTGGATGGCTTTCATCATGCATCTATAAGATATCTGTAACTTTCAGAATTGGTTAAAGGAAGAACTGAAGGATGCTGTAAGAGTCGTTAGAAGCTTGTTTTTTACATTATTTTATAATGAATTTGCAATGTTGACAAGTTCTTGCTCAGTGTGCATGTTGTCATGTACAGGTCCCTGCAGTTTCGAAGGGAACCATTTTGCACTAAAAGATAATTTTTTGGTTATTTGTTTGCTGAAGTTGAAAATGATTAATGGGTACTTACGCCAAGACGAAAATTATAAAACAGCAAAACGTGAGCTTATTGCTCATTATTGAGAAGTAATCATTAACTGAATGCTCGAACTTTGTTTGCTTTCACCCTAAATGGGCCTTTACAGTCTCGACAAGTTGCTACTAAGCAAGCAAACGCACACATGGCCACACGCAGCCTCACTGAGCTTGCTCAGTGTGCACATAAGCACGCACAGCTTCGGCAAGCCCCCTCTCAGCACGCAGATGTCCACGCACAGAGAGTTGTCCACGAGAGTCCACGATTTTTTACACACAAAGAGTGTGCGTGTACGTCTTTCAGCTCACAGTACGCGATCATGTACACACAGGACGCACAAATGCGTACAGGTAACGCACAATTTCTGCGCATTCGTGTGCAAAATGAACGTGATCGTACAAAAATCACTGTTCTCGTGCAAACTCACGCAGAGTTTTTTCAATAGGGTCATTATTACAAAAAAACTAAAATCACAAAGCAGTAGGATTTGGGAATCTGGGCGCACGAGGTTCGCCAACCACTTCCGAGCCTCACAACGTGTGTTGTTCGTGGTATGTAGAGCTAGCAAACTGCTAAATTTTCATCGACACCACATTTCATTCGTTTCATCTGCGGCTTCACCTGCACTGCGGCAGCTTTAACACCTCAGGCCCTAAAAACAAACCGGAGAACAACGCTGCCACTTCCTTCCAGTGCCATTGGCTGGAAATCAAATTGGTGCACTGATTACGAATGCTGCAACATTTGAGTGTGCTCATCATAGTAGTTCCCGCGTACAAGGCCAATTAATCTCGACACGAAAGAGGACGGCAGAAAACACCACCAGCATCTGGCCGCCATTCTTCAGATATCCAATGATCTCTGCAGGACAAACAAGCAAAACTGAAGGGCACGACACGAAACTCAGGAACGCCTTGTGGTGGAAACGCAGTAGAAGTTTCGAGCGCGAGCTGTCATCTTACAGGTCTTCGGCATTGCCTCCTCATTGCTTGAGGAGGGTGGGCCTTTGAGCGCCGTCGCCTCTCGCTCGTAGCTTATACTGAACTGACGTGCCACCCCAAGTTGTCCGTCAGTATAGCATCAGCGTACGTCATCCTGCGTGTGTGGTACAGAGTCAATCACACTTAGAGGGAAAACGGCACCGCGTGGCTACGCACACGCGGAGCACTATTGCGACCAAGTCGGTGGCAAACCCGTGCAGTTGGGCAGACGACACGAAGCACCACGTCGAGGTCTCTCTTGTCGTGCGCCACTTTGCATTCGTTCATGAACGGGTTAGATGCTATGGCACTCCGCAGGTACGTGGCCACGAGGAGCCATGTTCCCTCTAAGTGTGGTTGAGACTGTACGTTCGTCTTGCACATGTTCTCTGGCCGATACACAAGTATGGAGGTAACCATCTATCAGACGTCACTGAACGTGCACCGCCTTTCCTTAAATTAATGTTGTGCTTCCACATAACTCTCACCGACAAGACAGACTGTATATTTGTTTTTAAAGCACTTCGCTTTATAGGATTAGTCTGAAAAACATAGTCATGCGAACGGCCTGCGTAAGCGCACGCGCGAAAAATGTACACCCGTATTCATGTACATCGTCTCTCGTAAAAAGGTAAATTGGTCTTAATGGTAAGTACTATCCGTTTCGTTCCCCTCACAAATCTCTTGCTATCTAAGCCCCTCGGCTAGCCCATTAACTTCGCTGTACGCTGTCACTAGGGGCACTTCTTTGCTGGAGGATTCACTAAATATGTGAATCATGTGATTCACTAAATATGTGAATATGTGAATGTGTGAATGTGTGTAAACTGCGAAGGCCTATACGGCGATTCGTCTGCAGGCTTACTTATACGCTGTTGTTGAATAAGAAGACGCAAATTGAAAACAGGAAGGCAAAAGAGAGGAAAGCTCTTTCTTGTAATTAGACGTTATGAAGAATACCTGTAGGGCGGGCAATCTTACGATTACCGACATTATCTTCATGTAAGTGAACTAAAGTTCACCTGCTCGCCAAAAAGGATGCTGTCCAGGTAGGCCAAAATCAGAATAATGCAAGCAAAAGGTACTATCTGTGTTCGTACGATGCAGGTAGATTTACGAGTGAGCCAATAGCAAAAGAACGCTGGGGGCTGCGGCTAGCCTCTCGCATATTCACTGAAAGGCACTGTTGTTCTTGTCAAACGCTTTTACAGTCGCACATAGCCACACTGAGGGTTGGTGAGAGGTTCGGGATTTCTCTTTTTTTTTGCTTTTTCAATCGCGTTGAAAACCGCAAAAAGCAAATAATTTGATGCAAGCAGTTCCTCTCAGAGAGGCGGGCGAAAAATTCATAAAAAAGCGTAAAAATTGTGATCATGAAATTAAGGAGTGGGTTGCTCCCACATCGAAATATGGACTAAGGCAAAGCGCCTTCGCCCAAGGAAAGGGCGCGTAGAAGAAGAAATGATTCCGTCCCGCAGGGGAACTCTGATCATACTACATAATGTAAGCAACAGAACCACAAAACATTCAGATGTCTCTTATTACACGTAGGTCGAATGACCTTCGAGTCCTGTACGACATTTTTTCCATGGACCTTGATTTTTTTCGCCGCTGAAGCTTCTCCTCGGACCATTTGTGCAGAGGAAAGGTGCAGACGAGAACGAAGACCCCACGGGCACATCTCGCGCTTGGTGCAGGAAGCCCGCCTAGAACGCTCCGTGAACCTGTCCTCGTTCTACAGCTGGCTAGATCCAGACTTGAAGGTCTTCTTGGGGACTTCGGCTAGATCTCTTGCTGGAGCTTGTGGTGGAGAGCGAGGTGAAGACCCTGCACACGGGCAGGAACTTCGTGTCGGCAGTCAGAAGCCGGTACAAGGTATGAACGATTTCCGCACCGAATGCGCTAAGCAGACGCTGTTTGATGCGAGGTCATTGCGAGAGAGCAATGTTCTTTCCTCGTCTTCTTAGGCAGGATATGCAGGCACCACAGCCATTGGCGATGCTTCACACTCGGGACGCGCGCGCTGAGGACTTGTCTTGCATCGCCGATCTGCGGCCTCCGTTCGCGTTCGTCGTCATTCGCGCCCACATCGGCAAGGATCCGAAGCGTAAGCACTCCTTGCCAGAAAATGGAGCTATGTTTAAAAATGGCCCCTACGCCAACAGTGCAATTAATAATATGCCGACACGATATTATGGATCCTGGCACGCTGCTTTTGTCCCCGCCATAGTTCCTCAATATAAACTTGCAGAAGGGCGTATGCTCCACCTGAGAGGTAAGAGAGATATGCTAATTTTTGCTGCAAGCAAAATTGATTGCAGAATCCGCTTGACACCTGTGATATGAAGAATAAAAGTATTGGCTACACACTCAATATGATCATGGACATTTGAAACCATCACTTTTCCTCCTCATGCCAGTAGCACGCGTCGCAGCAGAGCGACTGCTCAGGATCAGAGAATGTCACTGCAGTTTGCGCGGAGTTTGCGCTGCTAGCGGCCATCGTTCCGATTGCACCACTTTAAGATAGCTTAAACTACAAGAATAGTATTCTTATGTCTTAAATACTCATATGCGGAGTGACGAACTCTGAAAAGTTTTCCGATCGACTGCAGCAACCCACTTCACACTCGAATAAGACCCGCACAACACGCGTTTTAACAAACCTTAAGAAAACTTATATACGTTCACTCAGTCCCCACATTAGTGGTACAGCAGTTTTTGAATCTACGCACTCTTCATAAGCATTATGATGTGACGGCTGTAGCATTTTCCTTCTTGTATTTTCCGCTAAAAGTTGTTTTTTTACAAATACGCCGCTCAGTTGAGGAAATGCAGTGCATTTTCTATTACCTACTGCAATAATCAGCACATCGTCTTTGTAGACACTGCACTTGAAATATTACCTTTGAAAATCCAAGTATTCTTATGTCTTAAATACTCATATGCGGAGTGACGAACTCTGAAAAGTTTTCCGATCGACTGCAGCAACCCACTTCACACTCGAATAAGACCCGCACAACACGCGTTTTAACAAACCTTAAGAAAACTTATATACGTTCACTCAGTCCCCACATTAGTGGTACAGCAGTTTTTGAATCTACGCACTCTTCATAAGCATTATGATGTGACGGCTGTAGCATTTTCCTTCTTGTATTTTCCGCTAAAAGTTGTTTTTTTACAAATACGCCGCTCAGTTGAGGAAATGCAGTGCATTTTCTATTACCTACTGCAATAATCAGCACATCGTCTTTGTAGACACTGCACTTGAAATATTACCTTTGAAAATCCACCTTGAGCTCCTGTTCCTGCTCAAGAAAGCGAGAAATAGCATGCCATGAGAGCTTTGCTGGATTCAGGCGACCTTTAGCTCCATAGGCGGCTTTATTCCCGCGCGGAATTTACCGAGCGTTCAAACAAAAGAAGCCATCGGTTCGGGCTCTTCCTTATATCGTACTGCGGTATAACGTTGCTCTTCTCCCGCTGTATGCGCACCGCTGACGCCGGGGCATGCAGTAAATCTCATGTACGCGAGAGGTGAAACGGCGCCGAATTAGGACTGTTAGAACCTTAGATTGGCTCCGGCTACAGCAAAACAAATCAATCCCAGACAAACCACCGTCGTGTCTCCAGCACGAGCACTGTTACCAAATTCGTACATTAAAAGCTCTAGGCCATATTTCGCCTTTTTTGTAACAAGATTGTAAAATTTTTCTCGCCCCTTTTGGGGACATGGTACAGCAGCGAAAGCGAATGTTCTCCGCGTGCAACGAGACAGCATTAAAGCTTCTTCTTCATCGTTTATGCCACCTAGTCGTACGCCTCGTGATTATTCCTGTTCTTGCAAATTAAGGCCAGCCTGTGATATCAAATTATTCTTTGGCCGGAAGTAGTCATTACCATCAGCTCAAAAAACTTGAGCTCAGCATACCTTTGTACATTAAAAACCTTTGCTTGTGGACCGCATCACATTAGAGAATTATCGGTACACAAATGTTAACAAGAGGTCCGCAGAACGTAATTAGGTACGTGCGTTCTTAGCCATGAAGGAGCCGGAAGGTTGCCTCGCCATTCAACAACTTTCCGCCCGTGGCTCTGCAGCTACCTCCACCGAGGTTTGGTGCCTTCCTGAGCTGCTGGTCCTCAATGCGGAGTTCGACCGCTTCAAGGAAGAACTGACGCGAGCTGGTTACGTCGACTGCTGTGACGGCGACCACGACGACCTCCTGGGCGAATACTTCTCTCGCACTGACGTGCAGCCACTCGCAACGGCGGCCCAAGACGGCGCTGAATGCCCGCAGCACCAGCCGCCCCCAAAGAGCCCGGAAGCAGAGTGAGTGACTGCGCAGATAGTTGGCTACAGCGTGACGCATTCGGCTTTCTCAAGCTTTCATGCCAAAAAGAAATTACCCCAATGCAGCACCTTAAATTTTGTTCATTTCTCACATGAAAGTGTTGAAAAGGGGGTAATTTGAAGTCCTTAAGTGAGTAATCATTTTACCTTTTTACAGAACCCCTCTTCCT
The DNA here is from genome assembly GCF_055824585.1 of Amblyomma mixtum. Taxonomy (NCBI): domain Eukaryota; kingdom Metazoa; phylum Arthropoda; class Arachnida; order Ixodida; family Ixodidae; genus Amblyomma; species Amblyomma mixtum. The sequence continues at coordinate 227,112,563 of NC_143014.1, read as the reverse complement.
TGTCTTTCCCGCCGAGTTAACTGGGGGTTTTATTTTCAACGACTTATGAAAGCGGGTTTCCCTGTGTGAGTGGTGATTGCAGTTGTAGTTAGCCCTAGTAACGAAATAGAGAAGATATTTAAGAAAGGGGTCCCAGGCCACTGCTTCGATTTAAGAGAAATAATGGTAATGTTGCACTACGTCCAATGACTCTCGCACAATTCGAAAGGGACAGCAGAAATTTTCTACGCTCGTAGCCTCCACCGCCCAGTGTAACCTGCCAAACCTTTCGACCCTTTGAACTTCATGTAGGCCTAGTATCAGAAAGAAATTTGTTTGCAGTACGAAGCATATTGCCAAGCTCGTCGACTGCACAGTGACTGCGGTTTACGAGACCCCTTTAAGCTAGGGATGAGCTAAGGTAGACCGATCGTTGCTTTAACGGCCGGCTAAGAAAGCGCGCAGAATGACTCAGTTTTATCTATGGCGTGCCTTTCCTCGCACCGAGAACATACGGTTGCTGCCTGCAGCTCAGAAACACAATGGTTGTTGAACGAGCAAATCTTCTATAGCGAGGTAGATTTTTGAGGTCTTACTTATTCACAAGCTACCAAGGAACCCTTGCTTCAGTGTTCCTTCTGCTAATCTTCTAGAAGGAGCGCTTATGTTTTCGTAGTTTCCAAAATTTGCTTGTTTTTTATTGGTTTCTTGAAGGACAGAATTTATTCGGAATTTTTCGTCCTTCACTGGACATGTCGCGCGTTAATATTTACATGGTTTTTCGCAGTTCAGCATTGTAGTGATAAGCGTCTTCAGTCCTTTTATGACAGTTCATGTAATTTTAAAGAAACGGGAGTACATGCACGTTTTCTTGCTGGAGAGCGTCACTTCGAATAAATTCGTAGCAAATTTGCGTTCGCCTTCTCCATTCCTCTTCTAGTCCTGTTTTTGTGCGTTACACCATGGTGTCAAAGCTGCTGCTACTGCTATTTCGGCGCTGCAGGTCGTTTTCCTTTGGCTTCTCGTCGATTCTGCACTCTTGAGCAGCCGACTGCGAGGTGCGCATGAGTGATGCCTTGATTGTCTGCCTTTTTATGCGAAGCATACTAGCCGCACAAACGAGCTCTTCCTTGCTGCGGCTGCGTAGCTACCACTTGACCTACATCGGCGCACCACGTGATATGACGTCACAACAGCTGTGAAAGCTGGGGCTCAACTCGTGCGCTCGCTTGCGGACGCGAAGCCTCCGCCGGCGGTATGCTTCGCATTCTAGGCTTAACTATAAGCTAAGCCAGGCAATTTTTTTATGCTGACCACGCTGGCGATAGGTGACTCCGAAATTTCTTAGGATTTTTCTTCTCGCGGTTTTGTATTTATAGATTCATTACATGGTAAATTTGACACCACTTCTTAACCTGGTTGTTTTATTACTTGTTTCCATTTCTTTCATCACTCATTTCTCCCCTACCGTGGTCAAAGTCTACTTTCAGGAGAAGCGCAGTCGTGACGAACACAATCGAACCATTCCTATGCTGAAAAAAATGCTGCCAGTGTCTGGAAGACGTGGAAGTAACTAGCGTTAGCTGTTTGCTTTACTAGAATTGATATGAATCAGATCAAACACAGGTACACCAATGGAAATACGAATTTGCACCTTTATTTCGCCATAAGATAAACACACTCCCCCCGCCGCGGTGGATCAGTGGTTACTGCGCTCGGCTGCTGACCCGAAAGACGCCGGTTCCATCCCCGCCGCGGCGGCCGAATTTCGATGAAGGCGAAATTCTAGAGGTTCGTGTGCTGTGCGATGTCAGTGCACGTTAAAGAACCCCAGGTGGTCGAAATTTCCGGAGCCCTTCACTGCGGCGTCCCTCATAGCCTGAGTTTCTTCGTGACGTTAAACCCCAATAAACCAAACCAAACATCTCTATCCACCACATAGAACCATGACGTCATCATTGTCTTACGGCAGGGGCTTGTTTCTACAGTGCTATTCTAGATGATGCTACAAGTCTCAATGCGAGATGTGCTGTTTTCTAGTTGCTGCCACAGATGCGCTGTGATCTCAGGGTGGTAGCAAACACCACGAAATCTTGAAACGTGATGAGTAGATGCTGCCACAGATGACGCTGTGACCTAAATGTGGTAGCAGACAGCAAGAAATCTCGAAACGTGTTGAGTAGAGCCAACAGTCTTAGAAGAGGCTGTGTCAGGTGTTTTCGAAGAAAATGAGTGATATCTCTCGTAAGCAAGAAAAAAGAATACAATATGGCCCCCAGCAGAAGTACTCGCAAATTGGTGCATTTTTGCATAGCTTTTCCGCAATACAGCTGGAAGATCAACTCAAATTGTAAGCATTAAAATGTAATGCTTACTGTACTGCACTGGTGCAAACATTGGTCTCATGAAAAAAAGTGTAAGCATGACATGTTTTGAAAGAAGGCGAGAATTATTTCTTCTAAGCAACAAAATGAATCACAGTATGGTCCGCAGCAAAAGTCCCATGAACTCTATTATTGTTTTATCGTGTAAATCGCATGAAATTGAAGTTACCCGAGGTGAGAAGTCCGAGCGGTACGGGACTGTTTATTCGCTGGGTCAGGTGAGCTGCGGCGGGCCAGGGAGCGAGACGTGGTTCCCCGCGGCGAGGATGAAAAAGAACTTGCTGTAGGAAAGAGCGCGCCAACAACGAGGTCACGGGCTGCATTGTGTCTCCTGTCTAACAACAAGTGCACCAGAGGCATGGTGATCGAACACACACGCACTGTTGTGCCAAAGAGCTTGCGAGGCTACAGTCGAAACTGCCTTTGTCTTGTGCAGCCTATCCGAAATGCAGCGCGCCGTTAGACCCAAATGCTATGCATGAAAATCTAATGCTAGCATTTTGGCTATGGAGCTGGAATTTACGGATTATTATAAAGACCTGGATGTAGAGCGTATAGCAGTCCGGGCAAAGCAGTCGTAGTATAGATAGGGACATAAGAGGGCGGTTCCTTCGAAGGTGATCAGAATGCGGTATAAATTATTTCGCTGTCACTTTCAGAGTAACTCAAGACAACGTATTATAGATATCTTTGAACAGAGAAGTATATAACAGAGTCAAACTGCCAGCACTCACCAAACGCGACAAAACATAATGTTAAAGAGGGTGCCCAGAACAGAGGCTAAGGCCACAATACTGCGAGCGCAAAGATAAACTACATAACTAGAAGATATAAAGCAAGATGGATTAAAAAAGAAGCGCGTTCAAGATATTTTATGTGAAATTACTAATTGACAGTCGACATGGTTACGGCACACAATGTGCACCATTACATAACAGCAGCATTCATTACAGGTGGTTAGTAGGATGACAAAGTACTAATGGAAGGACAAAGTTGTCAGTTACCGTATCGAGTAGACGCTGCAGAATTTGCACCGACAGCGTTACATGCAGGTTCAATCCGAGGGAAAGTTAAGATTATTTGTAAAAGTCCCCTGTAGGGGCGTTTTCGGTAAAATATAGATTATATGAATATATGCATACAGAATATATGAATATAGAAGTCACTTGCTTCAATACAGGCTATCCATCCAATAGCGCAGGTACCTAGCTCATATACAGTAAATTTCATGTGACCAAAGCGGGGGCCTTGCGGCGCTCGTCCCCTTATTACATTCTTTAGCAGAGTCTGTCAACTATGTGCAACATTTTTTCTCTACATGAATAGCGATCAATGTTTATTTCGTCCTGTCAGCAGCCGCAGCTCCTGTGTGTCCACCTCGTGTAGCAGCAGCGGCACTATCGAGATTTCCATACTGTGTCCACGCCGGCTCCTGGTCGCTGGGCCGCCCGTTCGGCTTCCATCCTGGTTCCCATTTTCCTGGTTAGAAGATTCTGGTTTGAAGATTCTATCTACGCTTAGGGAAATTCGGGGAGGGGCCTCTTGCCAGGAGGCCCATTAAGAAGAAAAAGTAGATTCTGTTGTAGTCTTGTGTACATCACCTGCCACCTGCCGTGGTTGAGAGGTAGCAAAGCTGAGAGGAAGAAATCCTCGTCTGCACTTTTAGGGCAGAGGACAGAAAGGCCAGAAGTTTGTTGCGACTAGAAGAACCCAGAGGACGGCTACGGTGGAAGCATGAGGTTGTTATGCGGTTGAAGGAATGCGCAAACTAAATGTGCTTGCCTCGTGAACTACCAGAGCGTGGCTACCATGGTAAGGGAGGGCCCTTCAGCCATTGCCAATCGACTTTCATTGATTAATGGGCTACGCCGGTAACCTTAGCTCTACAAGAGAAGACGTAGTGCATTGTCGTCACATATAGGTGATTAGTGCCTCTGTAATTTTTTTTCTGGATGAATAGTAATCAATACTCATTTCCTCGTCTAGCAAACCGCAGTTCGTCTGCGTCCGCCTCGTGTGGCAGGAGCTGCATCAGCCAGGGGCCGTCGGGTGCCCACACTGTCCCCTGGTGCTGGGCCGCTTGTCAGGAATCTGTGTCTGTGGGGGACAATTCCACGGCATAACTTCTGCATCGAAGGTACGTGCCACACTGTGCGATTTGATGCGCCCACGTTCCGGCCATTGTTGTTGATAGTGGAATGCTTGTACCGCCTCATGCTTTTCGAGGAGGGCACCTGGAGGACAGTATTGGTGATACTTGATGGCACCTCATCATACCTCATGATACCTGCCTTGAAACCTCTGTAGTCACATGCTGTGTACAGCCGGCCAAATCTTTAGCTGTCGTGCGTGACGGCCGCGTTTTCCGTGCTCCTGTAGCTTATGATGCAGGAAACTTGCGAAAATATCAAATTTAAGCACAGGCTCACTAAGCCCCTCGTTAATACTGTGGTTTCCGCAAGTTTGCTTCTTCTGAAAGCGCAGGCGCACAGAAAAAGCTGCAGTCGCGCACGCCAGCTAAAGATTTAGCCGGCTGTACATCGGCAGCATTGACTAGTTTTTCCTTCCCTACAACCTCGACTGATGTTAAAGTATTTCCCTTTAAATTCGAGAGCAAGTTAATGCAAACGCGCGTGTTGCTATTTATGCGAAAGCAATATATGTGAAATTAGCACAAACGCCGGCCGTCCATGCCACGAAATGCGGATGGTGTCAGAACTCCTCTGTACGAGGTCACAGATCATGTATGCTAAAATGTGTAGTCTTGAACGACGAAACGAAGCGTAAGCTATGAAAGTCATGACTCATAACTTATCTTTCTGCAACGTAGCATGAATCAGCACTTTACAAGTAACGTAATGTAAGGTTATAAAGTTTGAACAAAACATGTTTACTAATGCCTCGTAGTCACAGTCATAACTCATAATTCTGCCATTCGGTAAGGTATCACGACTATGCACTTCAATCCGTTCGCATTCCGACGTGTAACCACCCTTAAGTGTGTCTTCGGAACTTTTAAGTGCTTTTACTTAACCAACAGCGGTTTGGTCAGCTATTTAGGTAGCGATGAGGCAAAATAAGCGTCCGGTGAGGCGCACAGTCATCCACACACCTGTCTAGAGCACTCGAATGATGCATCCTGGAGTAGACTAGGAGTAGTTGTCTAGGGCTCGAAACCTGATCCTAAAGCACACCTGCATTCAGTGGGGTTATGCAAACCCTGCTCATGGTTTAAAAACTGTATGGACAGTCATCCACACACCTGTCTAGAGCATTCGAATGATGCGTCCAGGAGTAGAGTAGGAGTAGTTGTCTAGGGCTCGAAACCTGATCTTAAAGCGCGCCTGCATTCAGTGGGGTTATGCTAACCTGCTCATGGTTTAAAAACTGTATGGGGCCATCAGGGCACAGTTTTTGAGCGCTCTAGACAAGAGTTTGGACAATTGTACATGTTCGGAAAGAGAAGATGGCATTGGGGTGTCATCAATGGACCTGATCGAATGAGGCGCTTAAAAAACCGGTGTTTTGAGCCATTTTTATTACGAACTTTTCAAGATTTTAATGTTAGAAAACGATGTGCCACACACACTCCATATAGGTAGTCGGCCTTGTCAATGCAACTCAGCACTTCCAGAAACGAACGTTGGCGAGCCTTGTACTTGGAGTGCTAGGATGGATTGATCGTCTTTAGCACTGATTGTTTCAGCTTGATACTCATCTGATGCGTCGCTGCGGTACTTCCGAGTCCAAGTACAAGTCTTAAGAGTTCAGCATCATACTTTGTTTTCCATGTGCTGGTGCCCAGTGTTCATAGAACTCTCTTTTCCCTCACGTAACCTTGGGTCCTGAGTGAATGGTAACAAAAAATATGAGGACGATAAGCCTTCTGATCCGACAATTCTGCAGAAACCGACTGATTAACCCTCGATGATTATTTTGATTATTTCACTCTGAGCTGAGGCTTCACTCACACAACAGGTTATTTCTGTGGGTGAAGGTGACAGATGTGGTCGGTACTTATAGAAGACAGAGGTGAGGTGAGTCGAGGGTTGTGATGACTGGGTAGGCAGCCTGCTATTTAAGCGGTAGGCTGGGGACATGGCTGGTGGTTGGAGCATCTGTAGGGCAGCTGGCTTTCCACTGCTTCTTTGAATGGACTTCCCCGTCGATTTTCGTTCCGCTGCTACGAGCGCTACGCGGGAGTGTAAGCATTGGGGAGGGCAGAAGTGGTTGGGCTGGTGGTAGGATGTTGTTATGGGGGTAGATTTGGGTTGATGAATGGATGGGTGTTCCCTTTTAAGAATGAAGGTGGGCAGGGGCAAGGAGGTCCATCGAGGGCGGGAGTTGGTTGTTAAATCGAGGAAGCGGTGTATGGGTGGACAGCCCCTAAGTATGGCGGTGCGGTCGGGAGGTGGCTGGTGGGTGGTGCTTCTTGACGATGGAGGCTACTCTCTCCAATGCTGCAGATCGAATAATAGAGAGCCGACATTCTCGCACTCTGACAATTTTCGTGCTTTGACACTAAAACTACATAAGCTGGACGAAACTACTGGAAGACAACGCAGTGTGTGTGTTCTCTTCCTTTCACTGAGAAAGCAGCAACAATGACACTGTACGTGAAGCCTCCACCTTCGAGAAGCAACACCCAGCATAGAAGGCTTCTTACCTATAGCTATGCCCATGCAGCGAGTGACACCCACGATGCACCTTCCCCATCTCACCCGTGTCCACCCAATTCTGCACTCCAGAAGCGCCACTCACCAACAAACCAGCTACTTTCACCCTCTCACAACGCATCCTCCCAACTGAAGCCCGCAGAGCAGCGCAACGAAAAGGTGACGCCGGAAGTTTATTCATAGACCCAATGGGAGCGCTGCAGCTTTTCAACGAACCTGAACCTAAGAACCACTTCTTCACCTCATCCCACTATCTAGGCGGATGCCCGCCCCCGCTACTGATCGCTAGTTCTCGGCTACTGCGTCATGACCTTCAACTGAGAATATCACATCATACAACCACATTACACAAGCATCGGCAGAATTCCTCTTGACGATCGCGCGCTGCACTGAGAGAACTGGCAGGACAACAATGTTAGTCATGACAACTGTTCCCTCGCAGCTGGTGTGTCGTGGAGGTGCCTTCTTGCCAATAAGGACTGCTTTAAGTGCACATTAATATATTAGCTTATGGGAACGCCTCAAGAAGGGCATTTTATTTTCTACCACAAATTTTGTACCTCGGCGAAAAATTAGAAACAAGCGTCGAAACCCCTGGGTGAGTCGTGATATTATTCATATGAAGCGGCGACTTAAACGTCTTAGGCGACATCACTCCTCATCTTCTCAGTGTTTGCAGAAATTAAAACGTGAATTAGCACAGGCATGGTCTACATCCAAATCCACCCTTCCTTCTTTCATAAGAACAGATCCGCGCAAATTTTGGCGATACCTTGGTCAACAAAACGAAACCTTCAAAGAAATTAGAACTGAGGATGGGAACCTCGTCACTGATATAAAAGAAATAGCTGAACTCTTTAACAGGTACTTTCAAAGTGTTTTCGGGAGACCTTCAGATATGGTTGTTGATGCACCCAAACAATCCTTCGATCCTAACGAAGTTCCCGTTATTTCTACAGAAGGGGTTCTCTCTTTGCTGCGTAAAATAAATATTCGGAAGAGCCATGGTCTAGACGACATTCCAAATGCCTTTTTAAAGCGTTACGCGCTCCAGATCTCGGAGCATTTGGTTAAACTATTCACTTTATCTTTACAAACCAGTGAGTTGCCAGAAGATTGGAAGAAGGCTCGTGTTGTGCCTATTCATAAAAAAGGTGACAAGTTACTCGTGACTAATTACCGACCGGTCTCAATTATCTCTACATCCTGTAAGCTTCTAGAGCACATCGTGGCCCACTTTATAATTGACTTTTTAAATGAAAGAAACATTCTGTCACCTTTTCAGCACGGATTCAGGAAGGGAATGTCGACCATCACTCAACTAGTTACTACTATTGATGATTTTCTTAGAGTGCTGGACAACTCGGGACAGATCGATGTTCTTTTTTTGGATATGGCGAAAGCTTTTGATAAGGTACCACATGCAAAGCTCTTTTATAAACTGCAGTTACTTGGTATTCCGTTGTATCTTATTGAATGGGTCAGAGCTTACTTAAGCGGTAGAACTCAGTGTGTTGATGTGAATGGTACTCTTTCTGAATCGCTTCCTGTTACTTCCGGTGTTCCTCAGGGCAGTGTGTTAGGACCTTTGTTGTTTTTAATATATATAAATGATTTAATAGACACCATTCCTCCGTCTGTGTCAATAAGGTTGTTCGCGGATGACTGCGCTGTATACAAAGAAATAACCTCAATTGCAGATCATCAATTGCTTCAAGATTCTTTGCTTAAAATATGTCACTGGTGTGAAGAATGGGACATAGATTTAAACATTGATAAGAGTGCGCTTCTCCGAGTTACGAGAAAAAAAAAATGTTAGTAATTACCAATATTGCCTTCACCACAGTCACATCCGAGAGGTCTCACAGTACAAGTATCTAGGAATTACTCTTAACAACCGATTAACCTGGGGTACTCATATTTCTGAGATCTGTTCAGCCGCTTTTTCTCAGCTGTGTTTCTTGAGACGCAAATTAAAACACACTCCTAGAGGTATTAGGCTTCTGGCTTACAAAACTTTTGTCAGGTCCAAACTTGAGTACTCTTCTGAAATTTGGGACCCGCACACCAAGAAACATATTTATCAACTAGAGCTCATCCAAAGGAAGGCAGTACGTTTCATTTTTAATAAATATAGAAGGTCTGACTCCCCAACACAGCTCATGAAAGACAATAGCATTCCATTGCTTCGTACACGCAGAAAACTTAACCGTATTTCTTTCCTTCATAAAATTATCTCAGGCAAGCTTAACATTTCTCCCCCTTCATTCATCAAGCATTCCACTGCTCGAAGGACCCGCCATACAAGGGAGCACTCCTTACAGCCTCTTTTTGCTAAAACGAACTCATTTAAGCACAGTTTCTTCCCTCAAACAATAGCAGATTGGAACGCACTCCCTGAATCGATTTTTTACTCTCCTGACGTAGAAGGCACTAAAAACATTTTTGCTTCAGTAAAAAGGAAGTGACTCTCCTGTATTCAATTTTAAGCATGTATTTCTCTTTATCGTTGCTATGTTCATCTTTTAAGTTCCATTTTTGCTGTGTGTCACATGAAATGTTTTCACGTGGTGTTGTAATTTATGTTATCTTATGCCCCTCCTGCTTGGGCCAACGCTGGCCTGCAGTATTTTGAAATAAATAATAATAATAATAATAATCTTCATCCTTTGTTACGTAGATATTTGTGCAGATATTTAGGCAAATATTTACACACACAGCTTTCATCTTAGACCAGATAAGCAATTGGAAATGTTTGTTCTTTATCATCATTGTTGGGGTTGGAGACATTGAATGTTAATCAGATTACGATTCTCTAACCCTTGGTAAAAAATAACAAGAATTTGAGTTTCGTGATCGTAAGTGAACTTTGCACTTGGAGCAAGTCATTGAAGTCAGAGAAACTGGCTCTGACTGAAGTCAGAGAAATAGGATGTTACAAAAAACCACGTCTGACAGGCACTTTGTATCGTGTGCAGAAAAACGCATCGCCCATTTTTCTGAGAATTGCATCGCACTCACTGAGTTCTTTTTTTTTCTTTTTGTCCTTTAGGTTGAAGGGACTGCTTAGCCACGAAGTCTTCCTCGTTGTAAATAATGTTTTAATTAGACGCGACATAAAAACTTCGTCTGTGCCTCTCAAGTGTCGTTTTGATCATGCTATTGACAATTTGCACGCACTGGAATGCCGGGCGGAATGTCGTGCGGACGTGACCCACTCTGCGTCGTCACTATTTTACCTGCATGCGCTCGACAGATCCTGGTCGTTGTCGGCAGTGACATATATACACACTCAGCATAGAAATCCTCTCGTTCGTGGGGATTCGTTTACAGACAGCAAGACTTATCTCAACCAGGGCGAGAGAGCTTGAAACCTTAACCCAGCACCAAGCACCAAAATGCAAATATGAATTGCCGCCAACCACGACAGAACCAGTTATCTCACTCGATGCGTAGGGCGACTACTGTTCTAGCGAAGCAAGCAGCTATGAGCACAGCGTCGACTGCTGGACAGAAGCACAACTACTTCATGAAGTCCTGCAAGTTCGTGTAAATGGTGAGCATGAACACCAGGTCTCTGTGTAAATGCGGCCCACAAGCTGTAGCAAGCCAAGCAGCATTTTCACGTGGCTGAACTCGAGCGGTCGTCCCGATTTGCTATGTGCGAACAGCCCCGGACTCGATCTGTCCTGTGCCTGGTCATGGGGACCCCGAAAGCGGCCATACCGTTTATGGACCCTGCAGCCACGGCGTTTGTTCTGACTGCTACGACGCCCCATGCTTCGAACTGATGGCGGTTAGTTTTTGACAGAAAGTGCCACCACCTTGTGTTCCAAGCCACCTGCCGTCACGCGAGCGTCTGTCTCGGTCAGTTCGAGTGATTGAGAGGAAAATCCGCAAAGCTGCTCACATTTCCGTCTCTCTCGCATTCTCTTTACATTTTATCTTGCTGCTGTCAAGAAAGTACCTTTTTCTTGAGAGCTTCAGAGAAGATTTAAATGAACTATATTTTTTATAAAACTTACAGAACATCGCGCCCAATGGTATTTGTGGGCTAGTGTCTATAATACTTCCCGCACATTTAAGGAGGGTGGACGCTAAGGAGATGAGAGATTTGTTTGGTTAACATGGAATCCGCTCAAAGACGCTTCATCCTCGTTGTGGTCGTTGTGAAATATTGGTTGGCAGGCCGGTAGACATTAATAGCAACAAATTGGTTGTTTTATTTTTCACGATCTGCTCGAAGTTCAGGTTCTTATTTTCTGCTGTTCAGGATTAATCCCGTATCAGCTGTCATCATTTCGACATGCGTCTTCGCTGCTTCATATTCTGCTAATATATATGTCAGTGCTTTAATGCATGCCATATTTGCGTAAGGCCCTCATATGCTCTTCACATTGACGTATGGAATGCATATCAAGTATATACACACTTTGATTCTTAAACGTCAGTGCCACTGATCTCGACTAGGTGTGTGGATGCCCCATTCCCGCTTTCCGAGGGGAGTGTGACTGAAGCCAGCGGAAACCGCATGGCTTGTCCCGGAAGTCTCGTATCTGGCGTGCATGTAAATGCAAAAATTTGCTTTTTCCTTCCTTTCTTTTACAGTGTTTGTTCATTATTCTAGTGTAATATCTCCTCTTATATTAAAGAACTAAAGAAGTTGAGCGCAACAAGTGTGAGGGTCGTCTGTATAACCCTGTAATGTCAGAGGAAAAAAATTGTTAAAGCAGGTTTCAACCTGCTGCGCTAAAGGGGTACAAAATATACATCATTACATAATACATTACGTTACTATCTGGGTATTGCCGTCGTAGTGTGAATCAGCACCAGTGGAATAGCGGGGCTAAAGTCATCTTAAAACAATTTTCGCGTAGCAAAGAAAAGGAGAGCGATATATGAAGAAAATCAGTGGAACGTCCCTTGAACGGCCGCTATAAAACAGCTGTAGTTTCGGTTTCAACATTGCAGGCAGCCGATGTCTCGTGTTGTCGATGGTAGATGAAGATGCTTTTTGCTTTATGAGATAACTTGCCTAGCAGAAAGGATTTTAACCTACCTCCATAGCGCGGCCACGTTTGTACAGTTACAGCTACCAGATTCAGGCAAAACAATTTTCGGACTAGTCATTACAATATTTATAGGTGCACAGCACGATACTAAGCGCTGACGAGACGAAGAAAACTACAGCGCGTGCCTCTTTCGATCTGCACAGCGCGAGTAAGAAAAGGACAGTCAGTCAGTTCTGTTAGAAGTTAACTGCACTAAGCATTACGAATAAAAGCCCATTCAGGCATAGTACTTTCATAGCTAGAATATGAAAGAGCAGTGCCATAACCTTTTGGAGGCGCTCATGTGAACCAGAACACCGTCAGCCCCCCATCAGGTTGTTGCTCCATCCTCGATTCGGCTGGATCGCAACATAACTCTGTAAAGCGGTCACTTGAAAGTCGGCTGCCTGGAGAAGGTTTTTACTTTTCCTGTAATAAATTTATCCCCAATGGATAATACAACTTGACATTGCATAGCTAGGGAACGGGCATCGCAATGCGAAGTTTTGGCGATGCTAGCGCAACGGCACGGCTCGGAACTGAGCAGAGCAGTGTTGCGGCTGAGCATCGCATTACTGTCACCACTGTTGGGACCGGGCCTCACAGCCTGCTGCCACTGTGGTGTAAAACTGATCAATGAAACCTTCAAGGCGACGGTGAGTGAACGAAACTTTTATGTACAGCATATGCAAAGCCGTTACATAAACCGCACAAGCGCCGAAAGATGAACGGGCTCGCACAAAATGAGCGCGGCGATACACAGGGAGGGCGTCTCTCTCTCTCCGGATGCCCCCGCCTGCTCCGCGTGGGCTGCTCCCGTTCAGCGTGGCTCGCTTTTTAAAGCCTCTAGGACCACTGTAGCAGACTGCTGCTCGGACTGACCCCCCGATAATGTCACGCCGCAAGTCACCGTTTGAGTCGGGCGAAATGACGAGAGGGGCTCGGTCCTTGTAAGTTTACAGCCTGGCAAGGGCTGCCGGTGAAGTTGGCTGCGTCTCGAGGCGGTGCTACCGAGGAGGTGGGGCGTATTCCGCCGGGCGAGCGTGGATGATTCATGCTGCAAGCCGCGACTTGTCCGCAAGTCTCGGCGGCCCGAGCATGCAATCCGCGATGGCGGGTGCATGGCGCTGGTGCTCACGGGTGCCAGCAGAATCCGTGCTCGCGCTTAACAGCAGACAAGGCTCCGTACATGATGCGTGTAGCGACGTCCTGTCGTCTGCTAGTATCTTCCCATTGAAATCCAAAGCACTCCGCTTTTGAAACACCTTTTCCGAAAATTTTGTTGGTTTCCTAAGGCTGCTCATGGCGCAGCAGGTAGGAATTGCCGTGGAAAAAGACCAGAACTATTAAAAGACGAAATGCCGCGTGAGAAATTGAGCCTGAAGCTGCAAAACCGTGCTAACGTCCATTCCACGCACTGCGAAAGGCTGACTGCTGGGACAATGGTGAGTACTTCCCGCGGCTTTACTTTTGAGTAGGGTGTTTAGACACCATATTTCATTCGCCTTATGCGCCATACAGCCTGAAAATTTCAATTTTTCTGCAACGCAACTTTTTACTTTGATTTGGTAAGCGAGCCTTGCAGTAAACGAGTATAGTAATGCAGGATTTACAGCCCCATTCATTCGCTTCAGACCAGGCTGGAATTGAACTATTGCAATCAGATTACTGTAACTTAGGCACTTTTCCAGTTATTTGCTATGAAACCTATTACTTATCTGATCTAGTAATTTAATAATGTAATGAATGACATTGCGGTGGTAATTTCGCAACAAAATAAAGTAATCATTTCTGAAATTACTTTCAGTAAATCGCACTGCTACAACTTATGCCTGTGGAGCCTCCGAGACCGCTTCCCTGTTCATGGACAGAGCTACCCGCGGCTAGTGTCTGTGCAGGCGTGGGAGCTCTTGGGAATCACACAGGCAGCGTGCCGGGTTTCTTGCAGGAAAAAGGAGGCCAAATACACGGTTACGTAGAGGAAACCAGCAACCGACCTCACAAGAGGTATTTACATTTCGTTAGAATTTTGACGCGGACGAAGATCTTTAAAAGGGGCTGCCTACTTTCTCTGGAGTCTCACCACACGCAGTGCTAACTCAGTGCTGCTGTCCTGTGGCTGCGGCGTCCGCCTGGAAGCCCGCTACCCGCCCTCCTAGTCTGTCAGCACTGGGAAGCAGCTGGCGTCAGGGCCTCAGTTCAAGTCCAGATCCTCCGAGCAGCAGGTTACCAGAACGTCTGCTTTGAAGCCAACCACCCGTGTCGTCCGCGGGTGGTGCAATAGCAGAGTGACATGCTATGTACCTCCCTTCTTTTCGTCCCGTCTTTTCTCAAGAACTCGCAGTACCCGGGGGGATGTCGGGGCGGGAGGTAGGGGAGGAGGTGTTCCAAGACGTTCACTCAAACACGTGGCTTAGTTGAGGACACATTTGCCACAGCCGGTATATAGAGATAGTGTGGCCCGAAGGTTGGGCTTTTTGGGCTTGCGGTGGGCTCGGAAGGATAAGGGCACTACCGCAACGTTGGCGTTGCGGAAAAACATGGGACGCAAAGCAGAATCTTTCCCCCTAAATTGCGGTGTCATCCATTTTTGCCAGGTCCCGGGACAACTAGTACTAGTAAGGCTTCATTAGTGAAAACTGCACTGGAGGGCACATTTCGCGAATATCCCCGAAGCCGCAAGATATTGATAATACTTTCTGACACATTCACCTTTGGGCATTTATAAATATACTGTCCATTTTGCAGTGTGCAATTTTATTGCAACATCACCAGCATCTTACTCAATACTTCCCATTACACGAACAACTATTTCCTGCTGGTGACAGCATCATTGTTGCGCAATAAAACGGGGTCAGGCCAGCACTGATTGAGTAACTGGATGCGCGGCACCTGCTTTCACAGCGCTTATAAAATTCTGAAGTTAAAAAGCAAAGCAGTACTGGGACGGGCAGCTCTGAAATGAACTTAAAAGCTACTTTACCAATCGCTTCCCTCAAAAAGCAGCACACTCAAAAATCTCTAGCCTGATCCTAATTTCTGATTTGATGTAGACCACACGGGATTTTCCCAGGTGCTTTAAAGGGAACGGCATAACTTGCTTGTACCGCCCACGTCCGTTGCAGACCAGTTGAATTCTCAATATTTTTATAATTTATTCATGTAGCCTACGTGTGTCAGGAAAGCTCGTGTAAAACAGAGAAGTGGACGGGAAGTTTTAAGTATCGTATAATACTGATCATCGACCTTTGGCGACTGAAGTATACGTAGCTTTTGTGGGCAAAGGCATTTTTTAACGCGAAAGACTTGAGAGCGAATTTTTTCCATAGGTTCTAGGATTTCATTGTAAGTATCAATATATCGTAGATCTGCCGACAACAGGCTGGTATGTTTTCGGAATTAACATCATTGCTACCATCAAAACCGTTGCCCATTGGTTTTCAATGCCAGCGAGAGAAAAACTTTAAGGGAAAGATTTCGCTACGCATGAGAAGAATGGGTCATTACATTCAATATTTTCATTCCCTTACAACATTCATCTATTCAAAACATTTGTCCATGCATGCTCCATTTGTTACTAAACGCCGCTGAAATGCACGCGGTAACGCCGTGAATACACTTGTTGCGGCAAAGAAATGCAGAGGGATTGTTGCGAGACCATATCACTAACGCAGGGTAAAAGAACGAAAAAAAAGAGAATACGATATCCACTGTCATTTCGAGTTGCGACAAGTAAAATGTTCCGTAATCATGCAAAATTACACCCGCTGTTCTACAGCGAGGGGCTCGCTCTCTACGATATGACAGATAATTCAATAAAAAAAAATTACGTTAAAACTGTTCGTATTCTTTATGTTTACTTGGTTTGGTTTGGTCTACAGGGTTTAACGTCCCAAATCGACCAAGGCTATGAGAGACGCCGTAGTATAGGGCTCCGGAAATTTCGACCACCTGGGGTTCTTTAACGTGCACTGACATCGCACAGTACACGGGCCTCGAACTTCTCCTCCAAAGAAATTCAACCGCCGCAGCCGGGATCGAACCCGCGTCTTTCGGGACAGCAGCCGAGCACCATAGCCACTGAGCCACCGCGGCGGCTCTTTATGTTTACTGTTCTTTCTATAAGAAAAGGCACGAAAGCAAGTGCGGGCCACAACGGAGCGCAAATTAATAAGAAAAGCTTCGGGGTATGGCCAACTGCCTGGATTGACACTGCGAAAATTGCCAGGATAACTAAGCCGTCACAAATACGAGCATCGTGTGGAGAAGTTTTACAGCCTTGTATAGGCATACGTAAGAATTTTTTTCTGGTGAATCACGTGAAGATGAGGGACAATCGCGCCTTTGATCGCCACCTGCACCCATTCAAAACCGAACTTTCAAGTGATAAGTGCTTTGCGGTCATCCCCATCCCTCGGTCGCAGCAACTGCTCCCCCCATCAGAGCTGCACCTATCACTCGCTATTTTAGCAGAATGCGATAAAAGCTGCGAAGTAAAGCTTCAACAATCGAATGTAATGTCATTCAAAGCCCGTGCGAAAGCGGGCTACCACGCAGGCGCTGTCGCGAAGTACAGCGGCTAAGATGGCGGCTTGGTTGTTTCCGATAGGCGCGCGCATGCGCACTGCGCTTTGTGAAATTGGTCTATTGAGGCGGGGTTTGGGGCGCTGAAGAGGTAGGTGGCGCACGTCGCAGTTCAAAATTGGTAAGGACCGCAATGAGGCACACTCAAGGCTATGTCTGCTAAGAGAACAGCGGTACCTAGTGTAAGTATGCGCACTGTCATGTCAACACGTGCCCTTACGGAACCAAGTGCGCACGCTCATGCTTGTACCTGTCTGTATATAAGCAGCACCTTGTCTGATCCCGCCGGGGTGGCTGAGTGGTTACGGCGCTCGGCTGCTGGCCCGAAAGATGCGGGTTCGATCCAGGCCGCGGCGGCTGAATTTCTTTGGAGAAGAAATTTAGAGGCCCGTGTACTGTGCGATGTCAGTGCACGTTAAAGAACCCCAGGTGGTCGAAATTTCCGGAGCCCTCCACTACGGCGTCTCTCATAGCCTTAGTTGCTTTGGGACGTTAAACCCCATAAACCAACCAACCAACCTTGTCTGATATTAAACACACTTTGTTCCCTGCCTCCCGGCCGTTCACATGGTGTCAGAAGTGGGGCGGCGACGCGTTTCGCAAGCCGCGTTCACCTCTGTTCTTCGCCGTATTCGTCCGGCTGCACCCATAGTACCCTCCGCAGAAAGAAGCATGGCGTCGACAGTTCTTCCATCGCCAAAGCCACTGGAAAGTACGGGCGACACTTACCAGAATTTGGTCATCTGTAAAAGGGAGTTTACTCTGTTTTCTACGGCGACCGGACTAAGGAAGCAACCTAAAGATGTTCAGGCAGCAACCTTCTCGAGACAACTGGAGAAGAAGGAAGCCGGGTGTTCCATACCTTCAAATTCTCAAATGAGGACGAAAAGCAAGACCTCGATAAGCTGACTGATAAATTCGAAGCCCACTACAAACCAGCGAAGAATTTAACATTCAACAAGTTTCTTTTCGGCTCCCGTGATCAACGTGAGGGCGAAATTTTAATGAGTGGCTAATCGATATCCGAACTCTTGCTCGCTTGTACGAATTCTGAGAGCTAGAGGACAGACTACTGCGCAGTCGAATAATTCTAGGAGTTAAAGAAAAGGACCTGCAGCCGAAAAATCTGTCTGAAAATCTATCGTATGCCAAAACGGTGGAAATATGCCGAGCAAGGGAACAAGCGAAGGAGCATTTTAACGAGATCAGGGAGGCAGAAGTGAGCGGAACAGATGAGGCCACCATACATGCGGTGAAATCGAAAGCTAGCCTCGGAATTAGCCCGAAATACTGTTTCACGGAGCACGGAAAAGCCAAGTGCCCTGCGCAAGGCAAGCGCTGCAACAAGTTCAGGGAGAGCATTCTTGCCGCAAAAAGCAAGATCAAAGATTCTAAAGTGTCTGTTAACGAAGACTTTTGTAAAGCAACAAGGTTGTCGCGTAAAAAGTTGTATGACTTTGCAAACGCCAGCGGAAGCCAATTTTGCATACGCCACAACAAACTTTTTATGAACCGTAAATGCTATGTGTATTCATCTGCTACTGATAACGTCTGCGAGCTACCCTTAAGCAATGACCCTGTTACAGCACGTGTGAGCTCTAGTTCCGAAGCATCGACAAGTACGTCGTTATCCTAACAAAGCACGTACTTCGAATGTATTGCAGTGCAACCACTCCTTCTTATTTTCAAACGTTAGAAGTATCCTTAACAAGCGTGAAGCTTTATCTGCAGTCTTTGACTCATGCTCTGTTGACATTGCCCTTTTGACCGAAACTTGGCTCTCTGATCAAGTAGACAGTTCAGAACTTTTTGATTGTGAAAAGAAATACTGTATTTATCGCTGTGACCGGGAGGGCAAAATTGGGGGCGGAGTTCTTATCGCTGTGAATGCTGATCTTTTGTCGAATGAGATTGTGCTTAGCTCTTCCCTAGAAATCCTTTGTGTTCGTGTCTTTTTAAATAACCAGAATATTCTGTTTTGCTTGTGCTATAGACCACCAAACGCCTCCTTAGAATTTTCCAATTAACTGCACGATGTTTTACACGATTTAATGTCACGTTTTCCCCGCCACCCACTTTTCCTGCTCGGAGACTTTAATCTACCGAAAATCGACTGGTCACAGCATACTCCGATAATCAAGGGCGCGTCCGGCGAGAGCGCATCTTTTGTGAATTTATGCCTTGACTTCGGTCTTACGCAACTTTTATCGCAGCCTACCAGAACTGGTCCGAGTTCAGCCAATCTACTTGACTTAATTCTAGCAACGGCGCCTGATCTCGTCCATTCGATCACATACTTTCCAGGCCTGAGTGACCACTGCCTTATCCACCGCACACCACATCCCACTTACGAATCTAAAAGAATCAGAGACTATGGCAAAGAAAATTATTCAGCAATTAGGTTTGGTTTATTGGGGGTTTAACGTCTCTAAGCGACTGAGGCTATGAGAGACGCCGTAGTGAAGGGCTCCGGAAATTTCGACCACCTGGTGTTCTTTAACGTGCACTGACATCGCACAGCACACGGGCCTCTAGAATTTCGCCTTCAAGAAATTCAGCCGCCGCGGCCGGGATCGAACCCGCGTATTTCGGGTCAGCAGCCGAGCGCCGTAGCCACTGAGCCACCACGGCGGGGCTATTCAGCAATTAATCAAGAACTTGAAATTTTTGTCAATACTTATATGCCAGATTTCTTCAGCCGTACAGTCGAAGAAAATTGGGTTCTATTCAGGACCAAAATTATGACATTAACAAATAAGTATGTACCATTATATAGCCTGTCAAGTAAGAAACGGTCCCCCTGGTTCACAACCTCTTTGCAGAGACTACTTAACAAGAAAAAAAGACTCTTCCGTAGAGCCAAGCTGGCCAACAACCCTTTACATTGGCTTGCATACCACGACGTCCTTTCGCAGTATCGCGCTGCCCTTAAACAAGGAAAGAAATCATTCCTTAATGACACCCTTCCTTCCCTTCTTTCAAGCAACCCCTCAAAATTTTGGTCGGTTATCAACCCGCCCAAGAAAAATGCCATAGCACTTGCTGACGATAAAGGCCAAGTCATTCCCAGCAACGAATGCTTTAATGTACTCAATGACATCTTTACTAAGTCATTTTCAGATGCCACGAATGCTCTCGCACCCAAGCTGCGTAATCGTACATTCTTACCAATGGATCCTATCGTCATAGATTCAGTCGGAATAATGAAATTGATAAAAGGTCTGAAGATTTCGTCTTCTTGTGAGGTTGATGAGATAAACTCAAAATTTTTGAAGAACACTGAGGTATATTCATCCGTCATTTTGGCCAGCATTTTTGAACAGTCCCTACAGCACTGCATTTTGCCTCAGGACTGGAAGGTGGGTAAGGTGGTTCCGCTTTTCAAATCCGGTAATGCTCATTCCCCTCTTAATTATAGACCAATCACATTAACGAGCATCCCGTGCAAATTATTTGAGCATATAATTTACTCTAACCTCATAACGTTCCTCGAATTAAACTCATTTTTTACTCCTGTCCAACACGGTTTTCGCAAGCACTACTCGTGTGAAACACAGCTATTATCTCTTACTAACAGCATAGCCTCCTCTCTCGACCATAGATCAATAATTGATTGCATTTTCCTCGATTTTGCAAAAGCCTTCGACAAAGTCCCCCATAACCTGCTCCTTCTAAAATTAAGCATCCTGAACATCGACCCCTGCATCATAAAATGGATTGAGTGTTTCCTCTCTAATCGCTCCCAGTTTGTTACAGCTAACAATTTTACTTCATATACTTCTTCTGTAAAATCCGATGTCCCACAAGGCTCTGTTTTGGCCCCGTTATTGTTCCTAATATATATTAATGACCTTTCTGACTGTGTTTCCTCATCCATAAAGCTTTATGCCGATGACTGTGTTCTTTTTCGTGAAATCACAAACGCTAATGATAACATACTCCTGCAGTCCGACCTTGACGCGATCTCACACTGGTGTAACGATTGGCTTATGACTTTAAATGCTAGTAAATGCAAAATCATGACAATATCCCGCCGTACCAACCTGCCTATACCTTACAGCTACAGAGTTAACTCCATAGCTCTCGAAAATGTCACATCTTACAAATATCTGGGTGTTTACATAACAAACAACTTTTCATGGCATGTTCATGTGAAATATATTACCAGCAATGCTAATCGCACTCTCGGTTATCTGCGCAGGAACTTTTCTCAAGCACCAAATCATCTCAAAGTAATATTATATCAAACATTAATTCGACCGAAACTAGAATATGCCTCCGCAATATGGGACCCAGCTCTTTCGACACTAACCGACGACATCGAAGCAATTCAAAATCGATCAGTACGCTTCATTCTGTCTAATTATGCCCGTACTGCAAGTGTTTCCTTAATGAAATCACAACTAGGTCTACCGAACTTGCATATTCGAAGGAAGATCTCCCGTTCGTGCCTGTTTCATAAAATTTATTTCAATAACCCATTACTTAAAAGTGAACTCTTTTCTGAACCTACTTACCTATCAACGCGTGTCGATCACACATATAAAGTTCGCGCCCCACACTGCCGTACAAATCTGTTTTCTGACTCTTGCTTGCCAAAAACTATAACGGACTGGAACCACCTTCCCCCCTCCATTGCCTATATTCAAGACCCTGTGGCATTCAAAAACGCGCAAAAAATTTTTTTTACTGTCTAGCTTGCTTATTTCATGTTTTTTCTTGTCACTTGTTTGCTGTGTCTGGAGCATTTTGTTTCTTTTCTTAAGCCCTGCAACATATGTTTCAGTTTTTATTTATTTCCAAATACTGCGGGCAGCAGTGCTGCCCAAGCAGGAGTGCCTGTACGCGTGTGCTTTCTCTTTTTTTCTCCAAATTGCTTTGTTGAAATTTTGTTCAACCCCTGTACCCACCCCCTCTGTAACGCCTCCTAGGCCATGAGGGTAAATAAATAAATAAATAAATAAATAAATAAATAAATAAATAAATAAATAAGTGTGGCGGCCGAAACCACTTCGCGCGTGGATGTCCACAAGCTAGATCAAGGGGCTAAGGATGCAAGATAAAACAGTTTGAAATGGCAGAGGACGAGGGTTGTTTCCTTCAAGCCCTAGAAGTGAATGCAATTGATGGCTGAGCCGCTGGTCAGGGGCTGTCGACATCGCAGGTTCCGCCATACGCTGCAAAATTGATACCGGAGCCAACTGTTGCGTCATGCCGGAAGCGACGCTCAGAAACATAACTACGAAGCCAGCACAAGATTGCTGCTCTGCGCTACGGTCGTTTTTCGGGCACATAGAAAAAGCGACGAAGAAGATTGAGCTTCAGGTCACCAGTACAGTGCAGTCTACCACGGCGCTATTCTTTATCGTGAAACAAGAAGTTCTTGTTACATTGAGCGGCAAGGTGGCTGAACGCTTAGGGCTGATTGGCCGCATACACTCAGTGGACGCCTCGGAAACTAACGAAATAGTAGAAAGATTTGGAGATGTTTTCCAGGGGCTGGGAGAAATCAAAGACGTAGCCTACCACATGGAGCTGAAACCTGAAGCTCGAGGCGTCGTCAAGCCAGTGCGACAAATCGCCATCGCATTTCAGGAGCGCGTCCTAGCGGTACTGGAACGGATGAAGCGCGACGACCTCGTTGCTAAGGTAACAGAAACGACTTCCTGGTCTAGTCACATGGTTGTAGTAGTAAAGAAAGAAAAAGTACGCATATGCTTGGACCCATCTCCCTTAAATAAGGCACTTCTGAGAGAGTCGAAGACAGCATGCAAGTTCCGCAACCACAAAACCGTAAGGAACTGCAAGATTTCCTCGGCATGATCAAATTCGTTGTGAGGTTTGCCCCTAACATATGCACATTGTCAGCGCCGCTTCGCGAGCTGTTGAAAAAGCACGTCGCGTGGGTCTGGACAGACCAGCAAGATAGCAGTTTTAGTCAGCTGCGACTGACTCTCGCAAAGGTTCCAATCCTTGCCTATTTTAACCAAGAAAAACCATTGACCTCGTCAGTAGACGCCAGTCAGCATGGAGTAGGAGCCGTTCTTCTACAGGATGGGCACCCAGTTGCCTACTCATCCCGTTCGCTAACACAAGCACAGCAGCGCTACGCGCAGATCGAGAAAGAAATATTGACAATTGTTCATGGTTGCACAAAATTTCAAGAATATATCTTCGGGCAGTCAGAGATTACCGTCGAGTCGGATCACAGGCCTCTGGTATCTATATTCAAAAAGCCACTTTGTGAATGCCCTCTACGATTGCAACGCATGAGGCTTGTTTTGCAAAGATTTCTAATCAAGGTGACGATCAAACCAGGAAAGGAGTTGTTTCTAGCTCATGCGCTTTCTCGCTTCCCGAGTTCTACGGAACTAACCGACGAGACAGAACAATTTCAAGACAGCGTTTTTTTTTCGCTTCCTGTGTCCAACCTGCAGCTCGAAAGTATTCGGCATGAAACTAACAAAGACGCTAGTATGGCTGAACTGCGCCGTTACTCGAGCACAGAATTGCCGGGAACGAAGGACCATGTGCCGCATGCCCTGCGTCCATACTAGTGCTGCCGCAACGAGCTGCACGTTGAGGAAGGCCTGCTACTCAGAACGAACAAAATTGTCATTCCTCCTGCCAAGCGACCGGAAATTCTGCGCTTGCTGCACATCGCGCATGGAGGCGAAGAAAAAATGAAGATGAGAGCCAGAGAAGTAATGTTCTGGCCCGGCATGAACGCAAACATCTCATCTCTAGCTTATTCATGTGCAGCGTGCGAAAAGTACAAGTGCAGGAACACTATACTGCCTATGCTGAGCCACGAGATACCAGGTCTGCCATGGCAAGTAGTAGGGCTCGATATTTCCCACCACGCTGACCAGTCCTACCTAATCCTCGTGGATTTCTACTCGTTCTTTTTGGAGGTTCAAAAGCTACGTCAGACAACAGCGACAGCGGTAAACAATGCGTGCATGCTCGTCTTCGCGACTCATGGAATCCCGGCAAACCTGTGCAGTGATAATGAACCACCTTTCAACAGCGCCTGTTTCCGCTCTTTTGCTGCGCAGCTAGGAATTGCCCACGTAACGTCAAGCCCGTACTATCCTCGTCGTAACGCCATGGCGGAGCGTGAAGTGCAGGAGGCAAAAAAACTGCTAACGAAGTGTCCTTTCGCAACCCTGGAATTTTACAGCGCCCTGCTGGAGTGGCGAAACATACCAAGGGACGAGCAACTGAAGTCGCCGGTTCAAAGGTTGATGGGCCACCAAACAAGGACCCAGTTGCCGGTTCTTCTCTAGCTTCTCGAACCGCGGACTGTGCCATCGCAATCTATTCGCATCGCCTCCAGGAAATAAGAAAAAAAGCAGCGGGTCTTCTACAACCGAATGTCCAAGCGTCTACCATATCTTCTCAACGGGTATCCAGTATCAGTGTACGACACCATACACAGAACCAGGTCGCCAGCTGTAGTTGTACGCCCTGCAGGCACACCTCGGTCATACACCGTACTTACAGACAGCTGACAAGAGTTGCGGCGCACCAGGGAGCATCCCAGTTCGAAAAGAATGCAACCTACGTCGAACCCTGAAGCGACAGTTTCTGCGGAGTCTCTATCCCATGTACAACCTGAGGGCATCCTTCGTAGAAGTGGCCGCATGCGTAGACGGTGTTGTGAGCCGTGTAGCAGCACCCCACCGCTGCCACCAGTTGTTGTGGGGCCCAGACTTCGGATTTGGGGAACGAAAAACAAGCAGGTTTAATGGCAAGAAACTAAGACAGCATCCCGGACTGCTTAAAAAGAACAGCTAAGAAATCCGCGTCCCTTCCTGTATGTATTTAAAAAAAAACAAACATCTTCAAAATCTGCACAACTGAGCGAAAATCCCGAACTTTCCAAAAACCACTCAGCATTACCACTAGAAACTGAAAACTCGTTTGCCTTCACCCCTGCCTCGTTTTTTTTTACAGGGAGTCAATGCACAACAAAAGGCAAACACTTATTCCCGAATCGGACATTCCTCAGCCGCGCCCTGCGCGGTCGTGGTCGGATGGCCGGTCCACAAGCAGGTGCTTCAAGAAAACTGCGGGGTTGATTGGTTCCGCCTCCAGGCGACCTACTGCGGGAAGGGCGCCTTCTCTGTTTTTTTTTTGTCCCGGCTTGTCGCGTCCCCCTCCGACTCACGCGCTCTCTGCGGCGCCCTTTTGTGTGGCTGTCGAGCCCTATTCTTCGTAACGCTAGTAACGCGTAGCATGCGTCACGTGTCCAACGACTACGCCGTCTGTCCCCCTTTCGGCCCGCAAGGGTAGTCACCTTGGCTTTCATCGGGCCCAGCCGCCTTCGGGAAAATGACACTGTGGGTTTTCCCTTTCCCTCAACAGTTCTCGCGGTGCTGTCCCGAGTTAATTTGCCGGCCCTCGCATCAGCATTAACACCTGCCCTAGTCTATTTGAATCGCTTGTCGCGTTCGCGATTTTTCCTGCGTACCGACGCTACTTGCGCTTTATTCTGAGGGCTAGGCGACGGACTAACTGACGAATCGTCCCATCCTGTGGTTTCGTCTGAGCCCCCAAGCTCATTTTCCTCCTGTCTCCCTATCGGAGCATCATCATCCCCTTTCCGGGTTACAACAACAATCTCGTCTCTGTGGCACTTTTCGGCGAGCGTTGCGCTCTTGCCTGGCATTTCACTGCTGCCGTCAGGCAATTCCCGTTCGCTCTTTATGCCGCTTAGTACCGCCTCCACTTCCTGACTGCTAGTGCTCGCCAGCTGCACCAGCGGTGTCCCTTCTCTGGCTCTGTCATTTCTTTCACACCGAACCTCACTGCATTCTTTCTGGCGCGGGACCTCTGTCTTATCTTCCAACGCGCTATCTGTCTCAGGGCTAACAGTAAGCGTGTCACACCTTTCTTTTTCTTCGCAAAGGTTTCGCTTTTCCTGTTCTTTCGCCACGCGGAGGCTTTTCAGCGGAATAGTTTCACACTTCTCGCCTGCCTCCTTGTTGAGAAGAGGTACCACTTGCTGGGGACAACTGCCCGACCTCTTACTCAACTCTTCTGACTTACGAAACTCAATCGCCCGCTGCAGAATCGTTTCACCCATCTCATCTGCCATCTTGTTGCGAAAAGATACCACTTGCTGGGGACAACCGCCCGACCTCTTGCTCAACTCCATATCTAACCTACTGAGCTCAGCCTTTAGCTTCAGTAATTTTGCTTCATTCTCACGTGCGCGCTGACACCACTTTTCCTCTCTTTCTCGCTCTACCTGCTGTCTGAGCTGCTCTTTTTCCTGCTCTTTTTGCTGTCTGAGCTGCTCTTCCTTTTTTTGTTCGATGAGGTTCCACGCTTCACTGAGCTCCTCATCATCTGCCTCCAAATCAGTAATTGCCTGAATGATCGCGGGTTCTCGTGCCAAACCCCTCGTATCAATCCCTAATTCCTCACACAACAGCAACAGGTCCGGCTTCTGCAGTTTCTGTAAGTCCATAATAGTCCTGAGTCTGAGCTATTTCCAAAACAACTATGCAAAAATAGCAAATCTCTAGGATTAAAGCACAGGTGTCTACCAGTTCTAAATTTTAACCCTCTTTTAGAACCTGGTCCACATCAAAGGAAAAGCCGAGCACTCACCCACACACGTGATCATGTCCTGAGACAGCTGCACTCTCGCTGGCCGACCGTTGTTGTTGCTTGTAGCCTCAGATTCCCATCGCTGTTCCACACATGTCGGGACTTCCAGGCCTCGAATCCCACCGCTGTTCACCAGTTGTTGCGGATCGAGGTAGCAGAATCCCACTGCTGCCACCAGTTGTTACGGCCGTGGGTAGCGTGGGCAGTTGTTTCATCACCAAGGGGGCTCGTACTACAGAATGAGGAACATTCTGAAGCTTCGAAGGTTGGGGAACGAAAAACAAGCAGGTTTAATGGCAAGAAACTAAGACACTTATTTGCATAAATTTACAACAGAAGAGCAAGGAATCAAAAATTAAGAGTTCATGACGTCGAGCGACTAGATGAGCCTTTTACCCAGGGACCAGAGCCAATGGTGAACCTATATTACCCAAGGTTCAGAGCGTTCGTGATCACTTTGGTCGCAGGTTAAATAGCCCAAGGCTCCGCCCTTTCACCAGGCCGCAATTCATCGCGACACAAAAGATCGGCACTACACAGCACAGCCAACGAATACACCTGTGGTAGAGCCCACCCGTGGGAACTGGCGAGGAGGAAGCGTAAGTACGTATCCCTGTAGCACTGTGTTGGCAGCTCGCGTCCATCGAACACAGGTGTGGCATGTTGACGTCGCAGACGCAGCTGCGCTAGCTTCCTCCGATTCGTTCCGGGTTTTTTTTAAAACGAGGGGCAGCCTTTTTTCCCCGGTCGTCGGTCCTTCTAGAAGGTCGTTGGCACCGAGCCGTGGGGTCATCTTGGGGGTCAAATGACCCGTCGAAATTGCCGCTAGTGTTGAATCCACCACCGTTTCATCGCGGGTCTCAAGATTTGTCATAACAACGGCCACAACGTTACCCCCTGCCAGAGAGACCGCAGCATTAGGCCCCTGACATGTGAATTCGGAAACCTTTTTCCCTTTTTTTTTCTAAAAGAAGGAAGATGTAAGTATGCGCACCGTCATGTTAACACCTGCCCTTACAGTACCAATTGCGCATGCTCATACCTGTCCTTATATAAGCAGCCTCTTGTCTGATAATAAATACACTTTGTTCCCTGCCTCCCGGCCATTCACGCCTAGTTACTCTCGTCGCTTTGCAGGCTACCGAGATGGGTTCATGGGACCACCGAGGGTATAAATAGCCTGCGTAAGAGACTTCAAACGGTGGAGACAGCTCGGGCTAGCAAAACGCTCAGCTCGGGGATCGTTTATTAAATGTAGTGAAGGGAAACGTGCTCGGCCATGATTATTTTATTTTTTTTTTTCGGCGTTGACTTACCTTGATAATGGCCCACGCTAAAGAAAGAAAAGTGATGTGAGAATGGTTGGAACGCACTTAATTTTGCGGGACGGGCAAGGAATGTGGGCGTCGAGCAAGGTTGCGGTTCTTTTACACCGTTTAGTTTCTTTTATGCATGAAAGCGAAACTGTACTGCAATGGTAACTGCTTTACTTTTCGGAAGTAATTGTTATCTAATTGCACTTGTTCGTGCGGGCAGTAATAGGTATGCAATTTAGATAAAATCACTCGTTTTTGGGACAATAACTGGTAATGCAAATTGATTCTTTTGAAAACATAATTTTGCCCTTTATTATTATCCTTTTCATAAATTAACTGCTATAGCTGGTATTCATTTCTCAACTGTCCTCATGATGATGCGGGTTCACTTCACATACGCCACCAGTACGAACAGCCTAGCCAGGGCTCTAGGACACTGCGGCTTCCGTGGTAACAACGGCCCCTGATGAATTCACTGGCGCGCGTATTGCCGGTGATATCGTCTAATATGTCAACAATGGTCACCTGCTCGCCAAAGAGGATGTTGTCCCGAGCCAGAATGACGTCAACAAAGTTATGAGGGGTCTAGTCTAGAGTTCACTATCTGTGTCAGTGTGGTGCAGGGGTGCTTAGGAATGAGCCAGTTTAAAAAGAACGCTTGGGGCAACAGCTACCCTCTTGCCTATGTACCGAAAGGCAGTGATGTTCTTGTCAAAAGCTGTTCTAGTCGCACATACCCGCCTGGAGGGATGGCAAGGGCAGTTGGGTTTATGTTCTTTTTCCTTTTTTCCCCATCGTGTTCAAAACCGCGAAGAAAAAACAGTTTCTTGAAGCAGGTAGTGTTTTAAGCAGTTGATCTTACAAAGAGAGGGACCTGAGAGAGCCGGTTAATATATTCGCAGAAAAACGTGCAAATTCCGTACGTGAAACTACGGAGCAAGCAATTCCAACATCGAAACATAGACTAAGGAAAGCTATTTTCGCCCATATAGTGGGCACGTCCGTGATCATACATCTTATTTTAGCAATAGAACCACAAAATATTATGCTGTTGCATATTACCCGTAGGTCAAATGACCTCGCATTCTTCAGAGACACTTTCTTTACGAGCCTTGATTTCGTTGGTCACTGCCAACTGTCCTCGTATGGTTTATTCGGAGAAAAGGCTGAGACAAAAATGAAGACTGTACGGGGGCATGCAGCAGGCGCATTGTTGCACGAAGCTCGCCTAGAACGCTCACTGCACCCGCCATCGTCCTACTGCCGGCTGGAACTCGACTTGAAGGCTCCCCTTGGGACTTCGGCCATATCTCTTCCTGGAGCGTATGGTGGAGAGCGAGGGGAAGACCCTGGATGCAGGCAGGATCTTCGTGTCGGCGGTCAGAAGCCCGCCCCAGGTATAATCTGTTAGCGCACCGACTCCAACAAGGAGACGCAGTCTGCCACAGATGCGAGCCGTTTGTGGGAGGGCGATGTTCTTTACTCGTCCTTTCGCGCAGGACATTGAGATGCCTCAGCCAGTGACGGTACTCCGCATGGGGCACGAGAGGACGGCAACCTTAAACCGCAAACTGGCTTCCATCTCCAACCTGCCGCCTTCGATAGATTTGCACGTTTGCCGCGCGCAACTCGGCAAGCACACGAGCGGTAAGTACGCGTTTCCAACAACAGGTCCTTATCTAAAAATGGCCTTAACACAGATTGGGAAATTAATGATACGATACACTGCTATTAACTAGCCTAGCGCTCTACCATGACCTCCGCCAGAGTTATTGAAGAATCATTCGACTGTATAAGCTTTCCCAGTGCCCAGCTCTCTTGAGGCCAGCGAAATATTGCAATTTCCGCTACGTGTATAATTGTTTGTGTATTCGCCTTGACGCCTGTATTATATAGAAATAATTAAAGTAGTAGCTTCAGACTTAAATTTATCGTTGCCGTTCGAAGCCGTAACTTTTCTTGCTGACACCCATATCCCAGGTCATGGCAGAGCAATGACGCAGGAACGCAGAATGTTTGTGCTGTTGCCCGCTGTTTCTATTTCCAATGGCCAAGTTTCCAATTCACTGCCTCACCTACATAGTTCTTGATGAAATATTGTATATCATTGCATGCGGGGGAATACACCTCCAAAGTTATTCAATCGACTACAGCAAGCCTCTTCTCATGCCTGTTGAGCAATGCAATACGTGTTTTAGCAAAACTTAAAAAACTCGGAATACTTTGCGAATACGCTACCGAATTCGGCACGTTCGTCATGGTAGTGTTGTTGGTTTTGTTGAGTACGCAGGGTGACCAGATCATTGGGGGTCGCGGATTGAGTGGATTTGGCACGAAGCCAACGAAACGGCACACACTGTCAAGCTTCCATTTTTTATTAACACAGAGCAAAAAAAAAAAGAAGAAACGGCGACGGCACACCAACGGATACATGGCACCATCTCGTGGCTGGCCAGTACACTACACACTTTTAATGCTCAAACATTCACGGTATTTGAGGGCCATTCTTCGATTTAGGCGCTTAGTGAAGAGGTGAGCACAGTTCCACTACTCGATGTACTGGAGTTGTAACTTTCCCTCTTCGACCTTTTTTCTCAGGAAGTAATACTTCAGGTGAATATGCTTGCTTCTATCTGAAGTAACATGGCTTTTCGCGAGCGCAATTGCACCCTGGTTGTCAGCCATTAAAATCTGTGGTTCATGCATGAATTCATGCGCATTAAGTTCCATCATAAAATTTTGGAACCACATTTCTTCCTTTGTAGTGTGACACATTGCTACATATTCCGCTTCGACTGTTGACAATGCAGTGCTTTGCTGCCTCTTGCTACTCCATGAAATCGCAGCACCAGCTGGCGTGAACACGTACCCGCTGAATGACTTCCTGTTAGCCTTGTCACCAGCCCAGTCTGCATCGCAAAAGGCTTGTATGCACTTTCCAGTTCTCTGGTATACTAGTGCATTATTCTTTGTGAGTTTCACATAGCGAAGAATGTGCTTTATGCCATTCCAATATTCTTCAGTGGGATGTTCATTGAACTGGCTCATGTAAGTAGTCACAAAAGCCAAGTCCGGCCTTGTGCCTCCAACGATGTAAAGCAATGTAGCAATTGCTTGTCTGTACTTGTGGGGTAGGTACTCATTTGTTGGGTTATGGTTGTCTCCTCTTTGGTACTTGCTTCCAGGATCCAAAGAGGACGAAGCTGCCTTTGCGTCTGAGGTGCCAAACGTCTCCAGTATATCGTTAGCGGAGGCCGTGTGGTCCAGGGTTAGTTTTCCATCTCTTTCTCTCTTCAGTCGTATTCAAAGAATGTGGCTAGCCTCACCCAAGCCTTTTGCATCGAATACTTGACCCAAGAGGCTTTTGAAGACAGCAATCTCTCTCTCATCTTCTGCGATGATCAGCAAGTCATCAATGTAGACTCCTACGATGAGGTTCTTCTTCTTGTTGACATCAACAGAGGGTTCTGCTTTTTACCTTCTCATCCCTTCTGACTTGAGCATTTTGTCAAAAGCAAGGCTCCACTCTCTTCCAGACTGTCGTAGCCCGTAAAGGCTCTTCTTCAGAAGGCAGACTTCATCCTTCTTACAGTCATTCAAAGGCTGCCGTGTTTCCATGTAGACGGTCTCCTTCAGGTGGTCAAGTTTCACTTCTCCCCCTGTCCACAGAGCTTCTGGTGACTCTCCTCCAATCGCCTTCAATGGGCACAACGGCATCAGCCCAGAGCCTTTTGGTGACCCCTGATTCAATGAGAAGGCGCCTTGTTATGTCAAGCAACGTTTAGTTCATTCTATCTGCGACTCCATTCTGCTTAGGTGTGCCAGGAATGGACAGCTGGTGCCTTATACCATGTTTGCCCAGGTAGTCGTTGAACTGTTTGCTTGTGTACTCTCCTCCATTGTCACTGCGCAAGATCTTTACCTTCATGCTGTGCAGATTTTCCGCCATGCGTCTGTACTGGTTAAACTTCTCAAGCACTTCGCTTTTGGCCTTCATGGGGTACACAACACTATATCTGGAGTAGTTGTCTGTGAAGGTAACAAAGTAATTTGAGCCCCCTTTGGCCGTTTGTGTGATTTTTCCAACAACATCTAAATGCACCAGCTCCAGTGGAATCTTAGCCAGTGTTTCCTCGCCCTTTGGGAAACTGCTACGCCTTAGCTTCCCAGACCACATGTGTCACATTTGTCTTTCACAGGGTCATCACTAGCTCTGCAGAGGCGTAGAACAGCATCCTAATGAAGGTGGCCTAGTTGTCTGCGCCACAAAGCTGTGTCTTTTGTCTTTGCCATCTTCGTCGACATAATTTCTTCTTTGACAGAGTACAGTCGTCCTTCTCGAGTTGCAGTAAGAATCAGCTCACCGGTGTCCTTTGTAACCTCGGCTTTTTCCTCGGCGAACATCACGTGCAAACCTCGCTCTTGAATTCTTCCGAGAGATAGTAGGTTGCCGTTCAACTCTGGTAGTAAAGATCAGGTTCTTCTTCTTTGCACCAGAGGTGCACCGCCAGAGACGGTTTGTTCCAACTTGAAGACTTGAAGACACAGGGATAAAAAAGGCAATAACTGAGGTTTATGTACAGATATTTACAGCGTACAGAAGTTTATACACTCGAGACAAATTAACGGCAAAAGGACAAACAACAACAAAAAGCTGGATCTGGCTAATACTAGGGGAGGCCCCCACTCGGCGTTGCCGAAGATGCGTTGCATCTCACCTTAGCGCAGAACCCCGCTTCCGGCTCCGGGGCCCTGTTTTAAAGCCTGAAAGGCCCTGCCCACATTTGGCATCTCCCAATCATACTGCACTGCTCACATGATTGGTTTACCGAGAGCATGGTCAGCCCTCCAGCTTCCGTAATGTAGAGCGCTCTCTCCACCACAAAATAAAACAAAAACACAAATATACATTCGTGCCAGAACGTGCTCTAATCGGTTCCGCGGGGCGGGTGGACACCCGTACTTCCCGGCGCGTTCGCGAGCGGCCGCGTTCCAAGAAAGGAGACGCTCCGCTTTGAGTGCCCCCAGCCGCGTTCCAATGACCCCCGCGAACGCTACCGATACCTTACACGCCCTTCCCAAGATTCTACAAAGGGCTCAAATGCCACTTTTAGAATTACAAACAAAAGGGATCGGTGTCTGACACGAAACTACCCTTCGGGTGACATAACATAAACAAAACGTACACATTCAAATGCGCGTTTCACACCTGTAAAACCAGCGCATTCACCGAAGTCCAAGCTGTCGCGCTGCGACCAGTTGCACGAACAAAACCAAAAACAACAAAATGCACACGGGCACCAACACAACATTAAAAAAATGCACACTTAAATACACACAGTGGCATGCCTGCCGTGCGCCGTAACACAGCGTCCAAGTTGGTGCGTTGCACCCAGTTCACCAGCATGCACGCCGTCGTCCTGCTCGCGAATGAGCACACAGACACAGACACTCGCGACTGGAGCGTTCACAGCACTCGCCCAATGCCCACGTGAGCCTCCTTAGTCGCACCGAGCGTCCCTGTGTAGTAACATTCGAGCCACCACGTGTTGTCAGTAACACAATTAACGCCTAAACGGTAACTCACTCATTAGGCTGGCGCCACAACGGGGCGTGAACTGAAAAGACGGTGCCCTCCAGGATCAAAAACGTCCTGGTCATCGATGGGTGAAAATATCTGACCATGCGGCGCACTTGAGAGCACTCTCTCTCCGGCGCACCAGTACGACACGCGTGGTGCGTAAAGAGCATAGCCCCTGGCCCGTCCAAATATAGCAGTACAGTCAGTCTCGCTACACTTGATATGCCGACCTTTAGCACGGAACATACTGTTCCTCGCGTCGACTTTCAGCGTGAAAGCCATGCACCTGCCTCTCTCTACTTTGCCTCTCTTCGAGCCATTTGCCCTGCTCCTGCTCAGGTAAACACTGGAATTGCCGCAACCTCCTTGATCGGCGCTTGCCGGCTTCGTGGCATCGTCTAACTCCGAGGCTCCATGAGCTCCCTGACAGTCACTTGACCCGAGCTTGCCTTGCGGCAAGTCGCCACTCATTTCCGGGTCCTCGACTGACCTGGCCGGGCACACACCGGGTGCGTTCGACCACTGAGCGGCGCTCTGCCCGGTCGGCCCAGCGGTCCCACCTCCGCTCTCTGCCTCGGATGAAAGGCTATTGCTATCAATAAGGCTACGAGGCCCTTCATGCCCTATGACCGACACAGTGTGCGGTTGCGGCAACGCCAGACTTCCTTCTTTCACTCGCTCGCCGATCTGACGTCTGTCCTCACCGACCGCCCCCTGCT
Organism: Amblyomma mixtum; assembly: GCF_055824585.1. NCBI lineage: Eukaryota > Metazoa > Arthropoda > Arachnida > Ixodida > Ixodidae > Amblyomma > Amblyomma mixtum. The sequence goes on along the minus strand of NC_143014.1, from coordinate 227,078,652 downwards.
GAACGAAATGCTCTTTTTCGCAGCTCGCTTGAGACCGAGTTTTTGGAATTAGAGTGATTTCCAACAATCCTGAACTCGCGTCCGCGTCCCTGGTGTCATTTGGGGTAGAGCTAACCTGGGCGGCCGGATCCTCGGAGTGCGCGTTCACCGCCTCTAATACCGCGACGCTGCGTTCCGTCACGATACTTTCAACTGCGATTCTAGCTTCGCAGAAATCTGGCTCACTTTGTACTTTTGCCCGGCTGTTTTCTTGACCTGTGCTTGACAAGCATAACGCTTTACCTTCCAGCACAGGTGGCCTCTCCTCTCGCGACTCGGAGTAGTTGTCCCTCGCTAGTTCACTAGCTCTCTTAGACTCCTTGAGCTCAGCGAGCTCCAGCGCTAGATGCTGGCGCTTTGCTTCTAATTCCTCCAAGACGCACTTAACATCCTGAGGTTTCTCCTCGCACAGCGGCGCCTTTCCTCCATTTACTTTCGCAAGTTCAGCCTGAAAGTACGCTAAGCGCGCCTTCGCTAATTCCACTCGGTACCTCACATCGAGTGAGGGCCGGCATGGATAACCGTCCATACCGCCGTCTGTACCCCTAACTGTCCTACCGGCTCGAACACAGGGACGTGAACAATGCGACCAAGGAAACTCACGGTTTCGATGCGTCGATCCGCATTGCCAGCTCCTTGGCGTCGGAGTCCACCGCCACTTTCCCCGGACGCTGCGATGAGCTGTCGCACGCCGCTGGTCCGCCGCCGGTGATCGTCGAGTTCCCGACGCGCTGCTTCCTTGACCGGACGCAGTCCCGCGTCGCTGGACTACTGCCGTGGTCCTTGCGTCCTTGCCGCCGTGTCTCCGCAGGTCCGTTCACGAACGCTGACCTGTCGCCTTGTCGTCACCTTTCTCCCTGCCTTGTCTTCTTCCTGCGCCGTCTTCCGATGGCTGCAGGATCCTGTCGACTGCGCCAGTAAAGATCAGGTTCTTCTTCTTCTTTGCACCAGAGGTGCACCGCCAGAGACGGTTTGTTCCAACTTGAAGACTTGAAGACACAGGGATAAAAAAGGCAATAACTGAGGTTTATGTACAGATATTTACAGCGTACAGAAGTTTATACACTCGAGACAAATTAACGGCAAAAGGACAAACAACAACAAAAAGGTGGATCTGGCTAATACTAGGGGAGGCCCCTACTCGGCGTTGCCGAAGATGCGTTGCATCTCACCTTAGCGCAGAACCCCGCTTCCGGCTCCGGGGCCCTGTTTTAAAGCCTGAAAGGCCCTGCCCACATTTGGCATCTCCCAATCATACTGCACTGCTCACATGATTGGTTTACCGAGAGCATGGTCAGCCCTCCAGTTTCCGTAAGGTAGAGCGCTCTCTCCACCACAAAATAAAACAAAAACACAAATATACATTCGTGCCAGAACGTGCTCTAATCGGTTCCGCGGGGCGGGTGGACACCCGTACTTCCCGGCGCGTTCGCGAGCGGCCGCGTTCCAAGAAAGGAGACGCTCCGCTTTGAGTGCCCCCAGCCGCGTTCCAATGACCCCCGCGAACGCTACCGATACCTTACACTGGTACATAAAGGACATCTTCTAGCGTGACGAATGACCCACCACACTCTTCAGATAGTTGAATCTGAACTCTTCCTTTCCCCATGACACTCATGGATTCTTTGTTTGCAGTTTCCACTCCTGAGTCGCATTGCTTGAAGCAGTCAACTTTGCCTTGTGCGATGTCATGCAATCTCTAACACAGCTATCAAGATGCCACACATGAGGAGGCGCTGTTATCACATTTTTGACCCATAAAGCCATCTGTGTTGCAATGTTTGCCTGTGATGAGTTTCTCTTCTTCTGGACATCCCCTTCGTCTTGAAACAGGCCACAATCTTTGGCTATGTGACCAATTTTCGCAGAAACAAAGCACCGAACCTTCTTCTTACGCATACTTGAGGTACACTGACGAACCTTCTCTTCCTTCTTGACAGTGAGTTGATGATTCACCTTCTGATTGGGTTGCTTGCTCTCAGTCGTTAATCGAGATTTAGTGACTAGGGCCCTCGTCTCTCTTCGTCGCTTAACCGATCTTCATCACAACGCAGCTTTCTCTTTTCTTCAATCAGTAGTCTTGTCTTCCCTGCTTTGGTAAACAAGGTTTGTTCGTCTTACTCCAAATTGAGGTTGAGCGGTTCACATGTGTCAGGAATGCCCATTAGCTTCACTAATGCAACCTCTTTGTCTGTAAATGCATAGCCTGCACTTGACAACTTCCTATGGAGCACCATCAATCTTCCTAGGTAATCTTGCATTGATTCTCCTCTCTTCATTTTTACATCGAAAGAATCGCGCGTCAACTGGAGTATATGCAAGAGTCCCAACATTGAGTGCATTTCCTGCAGAGTATTCCAGACCTTTTTGCGGTTCTGCAAGTCCCGATGTCGTCCAAGTAGTTGTCCTCGACGATAAGGAAGAGAAAGATCAGGGCCTTGTTGTCAGTCTGCTTTTCTCGCTCGTTCATTTCTCTATTCGAGAAGCCGGGGTCGATCGCTTCCCAGAATCCCTTCTGTACGAGAGCAGCTCTTGCCCATATCGACCATGTGTGATAGTTATCTGATGACAACTTCGGCAGTCTAAACTCGTCTAATGCCGACATGTTCACTAATCCCCGAACGCAAGAGGGACAACGCAATTCTTTTTCGGAGCTGTTTCTCAGTTAGCGTAGGCGAAAACGATTTGTCGGTCACTTCTTTTCGAAAAAATTTCGCCACTAACATGCACTGCAAAGATTTTGTCAGTCACTTCTTCCAGGCAATTTTTGCCGTACTCAAGCCGTACACATCCGTACACATCCGTACGTCTTCCGCACACATCCAACATGGAGCCTGCAGCAACGCCGGTGTCGCGTGACGGTCAGTCTTTCTTACACAAAAAAAAAACGCAGTTCTCACTTTTCTTCACTGGCACACAGCACTTGTCAGTCGCTTCTTCCCGACAGATTCACGATGCTCACGCCTGTCTAAACTTCCGAGGACATCTGCGCGATGTAGTGAAGGTGGCGTAGCTTGACGTTTTCTGCTTCAACGTGGTCGCACCTTTTCATCACTCAATCTATGCAATCCTTCTCATTTCTTACAAAAATGCGGTCGATGCGTCGTCCTGGGCCCATAACCTGTTGATTTTGTTGAGTACGCAGGGTGACCAGATCTTTCAGAGTCGCGGATTGAGTGGATTTGGCACGAAGCCAACGAAACGCAACACACTGCCAAGCTGCCATTATTGTTAACACTGAGCAAAAAAAAAAAAGGTCAAACTATGACGTCGCACCAACGGATACATGGCGCCATCCCGTGACTGGCCATTACACTACTAACAATTATAACAGTTCTTTTACATTAGAATGTAACAAAATGACCAAAGTTATGACGACCATTATGTTGTACATGGTGAAGTTAGTGCGGCAGCATTTTCCATCACGGATTTTCTCTGCAAAGACTTGTCTCGAATATGTGACTAAATATCAGGAATGCGCAGCATGTTGACCTATCTAATCTATTATTCAGCATATCTTTTTTCTGAACCCCACCTTCGAAATATTCCGTGCGAAAGCTACCTTGAGCACCTCGACCTATTCCCCAAAGTGGGGATCAGCGCACCATAAGAACCATATTCGATTTAGGTGAGCATTTGCGCTTGTCTGTTTTATTCTCGCATCGGCTTTAACCAAGCCTTCAAACCATAGAAGAAATCCGCTCCGCTTCTTCCTGATACCGAAAGGCGCTCTAATTTTAGTGCAATCCAGCGGTACACGCACTGGTCATGGTGGGGGACGACGTAAGCCGTTCATGCACAAGACCTGAAATTGTGACAAAGGCATTAGACTGACCATCGCCACACGAAAGCGAATTAACACCCTCCCCCCCCCCCCCCCCCCCGATAAATAAATAACACTATTGACATCGTAGTATGACCACTGGCACAAAAACTGCATATGAAAAGTCTAATTCGCGCATGTCATCCCTTCAATCTCAAATCCCTAAAAATTGTTCAAGGCCCTTTTAAGCGCAGAACACCGCTGCGAAAGCGATGTTTTGCGCGTGTACAGTTTAAGAGCCAGTATTAGAGCGAGCCCTCTCATCATTTATATCTACGATTCGTATGTATGCTAGGTATACGTGTTGTTTCGACCAGCCTGTGGTAGCAAATTAGGTTTTAGCCGAAAGGAATCATTAAAACCAGTTCACGAAATTTGAACTGAGACTTCTTTTGTACATTGAAAACCTTCCTAAGTGGAGCGTACCACCATAGAACAGTCTCGGTGATCAAAATTAGTGTCGTCCGCTGAACGCAAATATGGGCATGAATCACGAAGACTGCGCAAGGTCGCGAGATTAACAAGCCTTCGCCCATGGCTCTGCAGCTACCTCTACATTCATCCGCTGCATACGCGAGCTGCTGGTCCGCGACGCGCCGTTCGCGCGTTTCAAAAATGACCTGACGCGAGCTGCTGACGCCGACTGAGGGGACGGATCCCACGACGACTTCCTGGGGATGTCTTTCCGGACTGACCAGCTGCCATCTTCTCCGAGGGCCACAAGTGTTGGCTCTGAATTCACTCAGCCGACGCCGCATAGCACGGGGGCCGGGTGAATGGCTATCAATTACAGGGGAACGGCAGAGAGCTACACAGTGACACGTGCGGCTTTTTCAAGATTTCGATCGTTAAAGAAATTAAGGCTACACCTAACATAATAGATCAGCTTAAATTTCCCCCATTTCTTACATGAAATTAATGGCGATGTGGGCTTAAGTTCGTAATTAACATTCTTACCCAGGCTCGCTTCCATGTCGAAACCCACGGAGTTAACTCCATTGTTTACCTCGGGGTTCAATGAGTGAAAAAAGCGGGCTTCCCTGTGTTGGTGACCATTTGCTCTTGCGGTTGGCATGGGGATGAAATTTCTTGCGGTTAGCATGGGGATGAAATTGCGGAGGTAAGTTGGTGACCCAAGGCCACTACAGCCGGATACAACTTAAGACTGCACTGAAGCTCCGCCCATTATTCAGGGCCACTGCACAGAATTTCTCCATGGCGAAAAAGTAGTCCGCTGTTGAAACTTCTCTTGCATACCTAAATAAGAAGCTTATCATAAGAAAAAAATGATAAGCTCTAGAGTTTCTGTACCTGGCTTGTTTAAGATAGTCAAACACTAGAAAGCTGACTTCGTTTACTGCTACGATTGGTTAGCGGAGTAATACAGGACGCCGTGATCTGTGGCCCAGTGTTAGCAACTGCTGTTTTTTTTAAGTTGTATGATACTATAGTTTTATTTAAGAAAAAAATTGTAGTTTTGCAGTCCATCCGTTCACTATGTTATAGTTTAAAAAAGGTAACACAAATGTTCTGCATAACTTGGCCTTCACGGCCTCCGTAATTCTCCAAGCCTTTGCGCCCTTACAGTTTCAAGTAGGGCTAGTACGATGACTAAACCTATTTGCCGTACGAAGCGTACTGCCAACCTCGTTCAGTGAGCAATCACAGTGGGTTACGAGATCCCTGAATAAGGGAACCATGCAGGGTGATTTTATAACGTTCAGAAATTCTTATTTTAAAGACAGCAAAAAATACATGGCTCCTGTCTCTATAGCTTCATTTCAAAACAATGCTAATATTTTGCACAGTCGCGAGTAAAAAAGACTTGCACAATGACGCCACCGGACTGGCGAAAATCTCGCCGCGCGGCTGGCGCTGTGCCGTGCTTTGCGAACAAACCTGGCACTTTTGTTAGGGGCATATTCATAACCGCAATGCCACGCGTTGCTACCTGCCGCTCCGGTGGCATATCACTAGTACTAATTTGTTTCACTCGCCACTCTACCTGGTATGGATCCATAATTACACGGTTAACTGCAATTATTTTATCAACTTTTGCCTTTGAGTTTAAGGGTGAGGTAATATCGCGAAAGAAATGACCGGCTACGTTGAAGGTCAGTCTTATTTTAGATTTTCGTGATCGGCAATGTGGTCCGACATACCAAACATCAAAACTACGCATTTTAAACCCCGTTCAGCTGGATTTCTCTTGTTCTTAATTCATAAAATGGCATCGCTCAGTTAATTATTTCATCAAATGCAGACGCATTTTTGTATTTTAAGAGATAGAAGAACGTAAGTTGATTGCGGTGAGAATACCTGCCACATGGACTCCATTTTGTATGTATGTATGCGGGAAAGCCAATCTAAGGAGCTTTCAAATGTGTATAATTGGCGTTCCATATAGCGACCACATTTCCCTTTAACAAAATTAACAAACTACGCAACTACGCTCAACTTCGATGTTGACGGTCTCCAATTCTGCATTGCAATCTTGTCTTTTCAAATCTGAAAGAAAAAGTTGAGCAGTTCCTTTTATTTAGTTTTCCGTCATAATATTGAATGATATCACGTACATAATATCCAGCTTCCTGCACAAACTACGTGCACAGGTCGCTCCGACGTGTCTATTGCAGTTTTCGCATAGAAATCTGTAAATGCCAAGCTTGCAGGCAAAGGACGTGGCTAGAATATCAAATATATTGTTAGCTGAATATATCTTTTCGTACCACAGCACTTCACAAGGTTTAAATCCCAACCCAGGTATCTTTGATCATCTCTGAACATGAGGGTGTTGAAAAATAAAATAAATATTGCTGCGACTGGGTTTCGATGACGCTTCGGCGCGGAGAGATCAGCTTTGATGGCCCCTGCACGAGAGCACTATTGTATGGCAGCAGCCGATAACCCCTCGTGCTAAACTGCTACAAACTCTTGCGCTGTGCTTTGCACATTATCGTCTTCATTATCTACTGTCTGCGGCTGAACAGATCAGGTCAGCTTAAGCTCACTCAGGTCTTAACCCCAGTTCGATATCATCGGCAGACGTGACGACGACAGAGCGAAGCAAAATCATGAGCCGAACAGGCTAAACACATCCTTTCGCACGTCTACTGGGTCTACTCAGTACTATTTAATTTTTTACTTTGGACGCCCTGCTTTTGCCGGTTCTCGAATGAAGCGTCTGTGATCTCGAAAGATACTGGACGGGCGCCTTCGCCTCCAAGGTCTTTAGCGGCTAAGGCGCAACATTTGTGCCGTGTACCTGTCTCCATACACTTTTGAACATAAGGACCTGATTCCCAAAGCCCATTCTGGTGCCCGTGTGACAGGGGCGTAAGTCCAAGCTGGGAAGGTAAATGAGATACCATAGTTGAAATTAGGAAGCGGATATTGACATGAGCACGGCATGTAACCTGCAGCATACGCTAAGCGCAGCATTCATGACCGTTTGTTTGTTAGGGCGCCACAGTGAGAACGATATAAAAGGGCAATGTGGTCAGTAACAGTATTGTGTCGACGCTGTAGAAATTGCGACGATAGCGCCTACAAGCCTGGTAAAAATGGGGCATGGTGAAGATCATTTGAAAAACTGTTTGATCTCCCGACAACAGAAACACGGTGGTGACATGTGAAAACGATATCATCATAACCCTCACCATGAAGCCTATTATTCCAGTAGCGCAGTGACCAAGCTCATACGGAATTAGTTTAACATGAGCGAAGAGGTGGCCTGCGGCACTCGTCCCCTTCCCTACTTTAGCAGAGTTCAACATCCTTGTGTAATTTTTTTTTTCTGAATGAATAGTGATCAACTTTTATTTTCTCTGATCAGCAGCCGCAGTGCGTCCGCGTCCGCCTCGTGTAGCCGCAGCGCCATCATTCAAGGCGGCCATCGGCAGCCTGCGTCGTCCACTGGTCGCCGGGCCACTTGTCGAGCTTCCGTCCCCGTGGGACACTATTTCACCGCTCAAGGCCCGCGGCGACGGAATGTGCTGCTCAGGTGCACCACCGTTGTGGGCGCTGCTGTTGACGGTGGCAGCCCTCTGCCTCGTGCCGGTTTTTTGAGCAAACCACTTTATGGGCCACAAAAGGTGATGCAACATGTTCGTTCGAAATATCTTTCACGTCCTGTCTTTAAACAGGCCACGCGAAACCCACAATGGCAGCTTTGTCGAGTCAGTCGCTCTTTACAACTGCGACTGATTAGAAAGTACCCCCCTTTAAATTGCTCCCCAAACTGAGGCAAACACTCTTCTTGTTTTTAAAGCACGTGTTTGAAGTCAACAAAGGGCGCTGCAATTAGCTATTGGGCAGCGCAGGGAATGAATGAACTTCTGCTGAGGAATAGATGCTCGGAAGGAGAAAAGGAGGAATTTTTGCAAGATCTAGAGGAGTAGGTGGAACAAAGTATTATATTTATTATTAATTGATTTATTTTGTTTACTTGTACTGCAATATTCGTTAGCAACACACCTAATCCAGGCAGAGGGTGAAGGAGGGCGGCACTGTTAAAGGCCGGCGCTTATGGGAGATGGAGGGCAGGAGGGCTACAGGCTGGTTTTGGGCGCTTGTGCTGCCCCCTACCTTGAGGTTGGGATGGGTATGCGGCTGGTAGATGGTGCTTCTGAATGGCACATGCCTCTTTCAATTCGATTTCCCTGGCGCTTTTTTTTTCGCTGCTTCGTGGGTTCCTAGTGGGTGGAGGCCTTGTAGAGTTTAGCGATTCTGTAGGGTATAGTTGGGTTAGGGGGGGGGGGGTAGATGCGCCTCTGGAGGGTGAAGAAGGGTGGTGGTGGAAAGTCGGAAGGGGGAAGGGTGGGAAGTCGCCAGTCTAATGCTGTGGGCTGGTGTTCTTGCTGGTCGTCAGTGCATTCTGGAAGGTGGGCGATTCATTCTCCGATCCTACACACCGAACGACAAACGGATGCCGGCATTTTCAATCGTAACACTTATACTGCTTTCTTATTAAAGACGCGCGAACAGTTCGAAAGAAGAATGAGGAAGAGGTCGCAGTACGCGTGCTCTGTTCCTCTCACTGCGATAGCATTAACTGAACTGTGGCGCTTCTTGAAAAACCATCGTTATCTGTGGGAAGCCCCATGGTGTAAAAGGAACATCCATAATCCACCCTTACCTCCACAATGTATACCTACCGACCACCTACTGACAACTTCGATTCACCTCCCCACCCCACACTTGGCCTCCTTGGCTCTCATCAAGCGTCATCAAGCATCCACCCACGCAAGTCTACCTTCCGGAAACTCCACTGACTACAGCACCACCTACTTCTACTCTCCACCGTGCTACCACATACCAGAAGACCACTCAAAGCGGAGGGAAAAATCGATAGCGAAATCGAATTCAAAAGTGCACTGAGAAAGCCATCTGACGGAAGATGCACCAGCGACCTCACCCTCCTATTTAAAGGGGTCGGCAATCCCCCCTCGGACACCCGCGACTTCCCTCTCGCCCCCTTCTCTACCTTTTAGAAAATACTTGCTCGCAAATACTCGCAGAACTTAAGTCTCAGGCGACTAATTTGAAATTTCCATTTTTTTGTCAACATTAGAATGGCAGAACTTGAGTGTCATCACTTCAACGTTCTCTAACTTCTCTAATCTGACTTGGCGTATTAGATAAATCATTTCAGTGAAAGAAATACAATGGGACAGAGAAGCCTGCCTGACAAAGATCCGGATTTCCATGTGCAAAACAACACATCGCCGATTTTCATTGCTAAAGCATCACAGTCGCTGTTTCTTTTCTCTCTTTTAGGTTCAAGAGGCGGTGCTGCAACATTGTCTACCTCTTGGTACATATTTTCTGAATTAGAAACAACATAAAAACTTCGTCTCCACCCCTGAAGTGCTGTCTTGATCGTCCTGAAATTGTTTTAGCGCGAAAACAATGACATATACAAAGACAAGACTAGAGGCCAAGCCTTACAAGTGAGCGGGCACCACTCTCGATCTTTCTAGCGCCTGGTCACGCGGACACCCACAGCGGCTACCCAAATTATGGTCCCTGGAGCCTTGGTGTTTAACCTGACTGCTATCATGACCGCTGTTTCGATTTGATTTGTCATTAAGCAGGAAACAAAATCGCTGTTCGTTTGGTTTGGTTTGGTTTTATGAGGTTTCACGTCCCAAAGCTATTCAGAATATGAGAGACGCTGTAGTGAAGGACTCCGGAAATTTCGACCGCCTGGTGTTCTTTAACGTGCACTGACATCGCACAGTGCACGGGCCTCTAGAATTTCGCCTCCATCAAATTTCTACCGCCGCAGCCGGAATCGAACTCACGCCTTTCGGCTCAGCAGCCGAGCACCATAACCACTGAGCCACCACAATGACTCTTTGTGCTGAACAAATGGTCTTAGATTATCGCATTTAGTGCCCTACGCAGCCTGTCAGAAAACAGGAGAAAATAGGTATACAAACCCTGATGTGATGTACGCTGTCACCTGAATAAATCGTGCCTTCTTATTTCAGGTCTATTAGATTTAGAGAGCCGAGGTACAGAGCAAGAAAGAGCTCTTCAGGAATTCGTTTTGTTGGCACGCAGTTCGCTGTAAGACAAGTTCCTCTGGGCGGTGCTTCTCATGCAGTGCACGGGAAATTAAATTCAACCAATTCTTTGTTTTTTATGGGCTGGTCACACTTCAGAATCTTTTTTTCTTTTCACCATTTTTTTGCATAACCTTCACAATTGAAACCGGCACCTTGGTTACCTTCACACTGCTAATGTAGCTTAATACATGCTATATGCGCGATATTATTAGGCGCTTAATAGGTACAAATCCGTGTGTAACCTTAATACGTGCTGTATATGCGTAAGGCAATTGCACGCTGTTCACATAGACGCATGGAACTCTGTCTCTTCGACTCTCTGCAAATTCAAGCGAATATATCCCTCTTGAAACTGCTGCGGAACTCAGAGTGAACATGAGGCCAAATCTTTCTGAAATTCTGCATCCGAATCGTATCCTTGAGAACAACAATTTCCCATGCCATACCCCACATGCACTAGAACAAGCGCCGATGTAATCAGACAACCTTCTCTTCTTGATGCGTCAGAAAACTCGTGCATCAAAGAAACTTTTATTTACACCTTCATTCCATTGGAGAACAACCACAGTGAGTCTCCCAAATACTTCTTTAACCGGGTCGCATTTTGGAGCCGCGTCGTACATTGTCAAACTATAATCACGCTAGCATTCCTCCCGCACTTTGAAATTCCGAGAGACATACGCAATGACCAAGAAAGGGCAACCAGTAAGGTGGCCGATCCAGCGCAGCCAGTACGCCATGCACCAATGCGGCGGCTCTATGCGGTTCAATGCGTCTCTGCGGCGGTTCAATGCGTCACTCGACGATGCATCTCTCGAACAGAATAAACACTCTAATCAGCATAAAAGTCCACACGTAATGCTGTAGCCTTCCATTAAAGGCAGAAATCTTTTAGTGTGGGACATGATTTGTATGACCTTTCATGATACAATACGCAACAATCATCAATACTCTCTGCTCACACTGGTTGCAGTTAACTGGCAGCATTCTTTCCGCGCGAATGGACGGTTTGACAGGTAAGGTCTCTGTGTGATGTTTAAAAAAATTGGTTTTGCGGTCGGCTCATATACATCCACTGCATTTGCTATAACCTAGTTTGTCGATAAAGCCGGAGTAAGGCTGCCTGTACATCGGTGCAGGGAGTAGCCTCAACCGGAAGCTTTGTCATCTGCCTTGTATATTTACTCTAATGCTGCTTGAACAGTTAAGAAATTGAATGCACTAAGAAGGTCTTTCATAAAGGCCTCCCAGGACCATATACAGTGGGTGCAAACAGAAAATGAAGACTGGCATTTATTAGCCAATTAAGCATGCCAGGAAGGGATTACTAGCCTTTATTTAAGGCAAAAACTGCATAAGAACTCGCTGGAGAAAAATTGCACACCACCAGCTCCATCAGGTTCTAGAGGGACCAATAAATGCCTTGAAGCATATAGGCTCGCAAATACAGCAGAACACAAAAGTCTATAATATGTATCTAATATGGAGTGCCTATATAATGTGCTTCACGTAATGGAGCCTCTGCAATATGTTTATGAGATTCGCAATCAAAATGTTGCAAACTTTTGTCCGTGCAAACGCAGGCAACTCCGGACCCATCCAAGCCTGTTGTCGCCTCCGATTAAAGATATGAGAATTTCGGTGAGACCCCCTATTGCGAAACTGATGCAGTGGAACCTACAGGTGCTGTGTGCCTCAGGACACGGAAGAGGTGCCAACGAACTTACTTGGCTTTATAGCGCAGTTGCCTAAAAAAACAGCAGTACCCAAACTCTCGTAGAGCTCCGCAGTTAAATGCAAATCCGCGAGCACACGCATTTTGTCAATGAAAAGAGGGTGGTGTCCCCAGTATTGGTTAAAATCTTACTTTGGTTTTAAGCTAGCGAGAAGCTGTGTAGTTTTGGTACTGGTAAATTCAGGCTGGAGAAATAAAAGGGACAAATGAATAACAATGATTTGAATGAAGTAGGTTCTGTATAAGTTCTTGGATTATGATCCGCTGCGTAGTGTGCCCTTTTCAGCCCGTTTCTATGCCCCTATGCCAGATGTCACCAATTTTTCATGCTCCAAGAATGTCCGTAAAAATTATGGTATGGTTTATTGGGGTTTAACGTCCCGAAGCAACTCAGGCTATGAGGGATGCCGTAATGAAGGGCTCCGGAAATTTCGACCACCTAGGTTTGGTTTGGTTTGGTTTATGGGGTTTAACGTCCCAAAGCGACTCAGGCTATGAGGGACGCCGCAGTGAAGGGCTCCGAAAATTTCTACCACCTGGGGTTCTTTAACGTGCACTGACATCGCACAGCACACGGGCCTCTAGAATTTCGCCTCCATCGAAATTCAGCCGCCGCGGCCGGGATCGAACCCGCGTCTTTCGGGTCAGCAGCCGAGCGCCGCAACCGGTGAGCCACCGCGGGTCCGTAAAAATTATGATATCGCTGGTTTTCGACACGTCAGTCTGAAAATGAGGAACTTTCTTAGCGAGCAACTCTGTCTGGAATGCTTAATATGCGAGAAGGATAAGGTTTTAGTTACTACGGCTCATAATACCACATGTTTTATGCGAGCCTGGCATGCCTATCACCACAGGCGAGGCAAGGGAAGGGAGTACCTACAGAAATATTATATAATACACGTTAGATAAGAATATCGGGTGGTACCCCTGAAAGTGTTCAACCGGTTTCCATCAGTGATTTTCTAAATTAGTGTGACATCCCCAGTATAAAAGTTGGAGACCAAAACGCCCACATCATAAGTAGGACTTAAACTTCAAAACATCTACAGTTAGATGCAAGGCAAGACGAAAACTTTTTGAAAGAAGATTTCTGACCACGCTGAGCTGAAATGGGTTTTTTGGTATCGTCTAAAGTAATATGCCCCTCAATTACTGCACAGTCCTCGTCAAAAATAAATAATAAATAAAATAATTCGTAGAAACGCTTCACAGAAGCGGCTGAAATGTGACTTACGATCATGGCTTCTACCATTTCCGCAGAGACGCATATAATAGTTGAAGAAAGCACCAAGAATACCGGCGGTTGTCACTGCGTGTATCACCTCATTCCTGAATTTCCAATATCTCTTGGGAAAGACCAGCCTGCCTTTTATAAATAAGTGCCTGTTGTTACATTTGGTCAAGAAATCTGCGTGTTAGCGACCTAAGTAGGCCATCTTGACATTTTTATGGGCATAACTGTTTAAACTTAATATTCAAACATAAGCTTTAATATTTTTCAAGGAGTCAAAATACAATGCTCTGGTGCTTCTTTCCTCTTGATGCAGATTTAAGGATTCTAACTAGCTTCGAAAAGTGAAGGCGCTTCAGAAACGTGATTCATGATGATATTTTTCTGTCAAAATTTTCAGCCCCCTACTTAAATATATCCAATTTTGAAACCCTGAAATGTACTCACTTGCCCACGTATCTTTCAGCCAAGCAGCCATAGCCGGCTAAGAAATTTTTATTTCAGGGAAAATATTGATATAGCCTCCGAAGCTCCCACTGAGCTCTCACGCTCTTCATTTCACGCTCTTTTCAACACTGAACATGCCATAAGCATAAGGATATTGTTACTCTTTCTTAGAGTGCCATAATTTTAATGTGAGCCTATTAATTCCAACACCGCAAGCTGCAGATAAAAGCAGGAAGCATCGCACGGTGCCATTGTACAGTGTTCAACCGGTTTCCTTTGTTATTTTTAGGATTAGTATGTTATGCCCAGAATAAAAGGAGGGACACAAAATGCCCACAACATAAGCAGCACTGAAAAATTCCAATAAATTAGCTTTTGGGCAAGGCGAAAGCTTTCTTTTAGGTGATTTCTTATCCTGGAAAGCGTGGATGGCTGCTTTTACCTTGTCTTCACTAAAAGGCTCCTAGATTACTGCATGATGCTCATCTGCTGGCGGAAACGCTTCATTAGAGCAGCTGAACTTTGGTTCAGAATTGTAGCTCCTGCTATCTCCAAAGAGCCACAGATAATAGTCAATGAAAGCACCAATAATACCAGGGGTATCACTATCAGCATTTCCTTCGTATTGAATGTCTCTGCAAAGAGCAGCCAGCCTTTTATCACTAAGTGCCCGGTGGGACAGTTGGTTATCAACGAACCTACTTGTTCGAGGCCTAATTAAGCCACCCTGATATTTTTTTGTGCTCAGCTGTTGTAGTTGTGGTTTGATAATGTTGATGTTATAAATCTACGCTTCTCCTGCAATTCTCTCCGCCTTATGAAGCTTATATGCGTCACAGGTCACGAAGGTGAAGAAGCTTCAGAAATGTCATTCGTGCTGTTACTTCGGTGTCCAAATTGTCAGCCTCGTCCGTAAATATTTCCCCTCTCTTCAATACTGAAAGATTGTGCCTTGCGCATGTATCTTTCAGTCAAGAAGTTACAGAGCACTGGAAATTTCATCTGATGGAAGATATTTACTCAGCTTCCAGAGCTTCCACGAAGGCTCTCTACCGAGCACCATAACCACTGAGCCAACGGGGCGGCAGAGTGAAAATGAAGGAATTGTCTACTACCGCTGCTTTATCGGTCATTGGCAACAAGTCGAATTTGGAAACTGGGTCTGCGAGAACAGCACAACTGGACTGATAGAGCTGATAAGCTGATCGGTCTTCAGTATTGAAAACAAAACAAAGACCTTTCAGTAATATTATTTTGGCATCCGTGCGTTCGAGGCTAGCCAACCACAGCAACAGCTCACGCTCTGTGTTGTTTTTGGTTGGTTTGTTGGTTTATAGGGTTTAACGTACCAAAGCGACTCAGACTAGGAGGGATGCCGTAGTGGAAAGCTGTACCAAGGTTCACCTCTTCGCCAAAAATGACAGTGCCCAGTTAGGACAAGGCCAGAAGTGAAGTCCTGAAACGTGGGCGGGTGCAGTCCCTAGATAGTGCGTTTTCTTTGCAATGAAGTTTGGTTTACGAGTGAGCCACTATAAACCAAAATCTTTGGTGTTACAACTATAATATTGCATACATATCCAAAGGCATTGTCGTAGTTGTGAAGAGCTCTTTCAGCCGCACATAACGGCATTAAAGGTTGGCAAGAGGTGTGGGATTTTCCTTATTTTTGCTTCTTTTCCAATCGGGTCTAAAATCTCCGAAATACAAATTGACATAACCAAAAAGGCTTAAGAAGAGAGTGATCTCAGTTAGGTGGGCAAAAGATTAAAGAAAAGTCTGCCCATGAAATTATGAACACATTTCCACATGGGAGCATATACAAGGACAAGCCACCTACGCTCATGCACTAGGTGCCTCGGAACAAGAAGTGATTCCGTTCTGCTAACAAACTGCGATATCCTACTTCTTTAATTAAGCGACACGGCTAAAAAATATTCCGCTATCACATTAGCCGTAAGTCAATTGACTTTGCTGTCTTGTGAGATATTTTTCTTTCTACGGAAATTGATTTCTTTGCCGACCGCCACCTGTCCTTGCATTATTTGATCAGGGAATAGGTAGAGAAGAGAAAGAAGACCGCACGGGCAAAGCTCGCGCTTTGCTCCTAGAAGCTCGTCTCGGACGTTCTCTCAACCTGTCTTCCCGCGAGGCTGGCTGGAACTCGACTTGAAGACTTCCTTTGGGAATTTGACTTGGTCTCTGCCTCGAGCTTGAGGTGGAGAGCGAAGTAAAGAACCTGGACACAGGCCGGCGCTTCTTTTCTGCGGTCAGATGCCCGTACAAGGTATAATATTTTTGCGCACCAAGTGCGCCAAGGAGACGCCGTATGCCGCAAATGCTACGCCATTCTGAGAGAGAAATGTTCTTTGCGCGTCTGTTTGCGCAGGACATCGAGGGGTAATGGCCGGCGGCGACGCTTCACGCCGGGCGCGCGGGCTCAGAGACCTTCAATCGCAATGTGGATTACATCACCGAACTGTGGCCTTCGTTCGCGTTCCTGGTTTGCCCATCCAACCTCGGCGCGCACACGAGGGGTAAGCCGCCTTTCAATCAAGGGGGCTCCGTCTGAAAAAAATTGCTTTAGTTCAACCCGAACCTAGTAAGACGGGCGAAAGATCTGTTAAGCATGGTTGTTGAAACTGACGTCATTCCGTATCGTAAAGATCGCTAGATTCCGCTTGACGGCGACGATACACCGTCGAGGCATTGGTTCCGGCACGTTGCTTATCCGTGGCTTTGTGTAGGTAAACACTTGCCTCAGCTTTTCGCATAGGGATCGGCGCGTCATGCAATTTCTAGCAATAGCGAGAGTGTCTGCGGCTTCTCACACGCAGCTATGGCGAAACGCGGCAAGTCACGTGATTCGATAGTTCTCAGGCGAGGGAACGCCGTCGGCTCAATGCGCGCAACTTTGACGATATGTGGTCAGTCACGTGGCATGACGTCAGAGCCAAGCCTGCTCTCCTCCTGGTTTGCAGATCAAATTTCATAGCAAGATTACTTTCATCATTGTAAGGGAGGAGTAGAGCTTTCGCTCTAAAATGGCCACAACGTAAACGGTGTAATAATGATAACCTGGTATTATATTCGGGATTCTAGCACTCTGCTTTGATCTCGAGCAGAGTTATTGAATGAACATTCGAGATAATAACCTTGCAAAATGCCAGCTCCTCTCCTCTGTGAGGAAAGCGAAATATGGTAATTTTTGCTGCAGGCTCATTTGTTAGCAGATTCTTCTTGACAACCAATGACATCTTGGAAGAATGAAAGCAGTACCTTTAAGCTCAAAATTATCCCAACTGTTTGAAGCCGTCATTTTTCCTTGTGACAACGCAAGCATGGGTGGCGAAGGTGCAGGAATGAAGAATGTCACCACTGTTGCGCCCAGTTTGCACTGCATTGCTTTGCTGGCGGCCAGGGCTCCAATTTACTCGGTCGAAGACGGCCTGAGCTGCATCATTCTTACTTTAATATTTTTAGCACTCAAGTGCGGTGTGATTACTATGGTGGGAGAAAATCCTCGAAGGAATGAAGATGAGTTTTAGTCGCATGACACTAATAAGACAATTACGAATTATATATCTACAAATTTAAGACAAGTCACAATACAGTCCATTAAACGGAAACAAGAAACAAAACCACATGTACAACAAATACCTCTCCGGAGTTTTCCTATCGATTGCGGCCAGCCTCTTCCCACGCGTATTATTGCAATTCAGCACCAGTTGCTGCACAAGTTTAGAAAACTTACATGCTGAAAAACTGAAAAACCCACATGGTTCCTGCCGTGATACTAGTGGTACAGCCATTTTTGAAAAAAATATGCTTTCTACGCAAACACGATATTGTTGCAGATTTTTCATTTCCATCGCGAATTTTCGGTGCTAGACGATTGTTACGAATATGTGACTAAATAGTCTTAATGCATTGCATATTTTAACAGCCTAAGCTAGTATTCAGCATATTGTTTTTTTTGGCTGTGCCTTTGAAATATTTCTTGCTAAAATCTTCTTTAAGCACCTGGACTTCCTACTGAAAGTGAGAGAAACCGCACCATCTGATCCATACTCTGTTCATGTGGCCTTTTGCGCTATCGGCCCTTCTGTTCTCGCGCCCGCTTTAACCTAGCGTTCAGAAGAATTCGTCCGCTCCAGCTCTTCCTTATATCCTATGGCGCTCTAACATAAGTGTACTGCCGCTGGGTCCGCACCGCTGATGCCGGGACACGAGGTAAATCTTGCGTGTGCAACAGGTAAAGTGGTGGCGAAGATGGCCGCTTCGAACCTTACACTCGCTCCAGCGACAAGAAAGCGAATAAATCCCAGAGAAACCACCGTCGACTTTGCAGCAAGAACACTGACTCTAATTCCTTGCATCAAAAGCATGAGGGCCCATAACATCAGGTTTCTCATAAATTAGTGAAGACTGTTCAAGCCCCATTTGGGCACACAAATGGGGCTGTCTTGAAGGAAATGTCTTGTCTAGATGTGCGAAAGCATGTGTTTATCGCTTCGCTCATGGTGTTCCTTCGCTGGGTCGTCAGCCAGTCTAGTGACTGTATTAGATTCAGAGCGGGAGTGTTGTACTTTACCACAAGGCGTGATCGGCTGCGGAAGTAGCATTTTACTCTCGCGCAGTGGCCAGCGAAGCTTATCTGTAAACGTCCCCGCGGGTTGAAGCACCGCCCCGGCAATATTTATTTCATTTCTGCTTGGGCTGTTCTCAAGCTAGCTTTGGCCAGTGTCACCATCAAGGTCACCCTCCCATTGGCTACAGGTGGCGCTTTGCTCCTCACGACTTACCAGAGCTTCCTCCCATTGACTACAGCTTGCGCGATGCCACTCCGAACTAATCCGAGCTTACCCGAGTTACTACGAGCCTTCATACAAGAGCCTTGGTTGGGACCACGTTAAGTAGTGTTTTCGCACTAAATGTTGATCAGTAATTTAGTTACTATTGAACGACTGAAATGCCTGTTTATTATTTAACAGGCTGATTATTGCACGAGATCACTTACATAATATCCGCCATGTTGTACAATCTACTCTCCAAACAGAAAGGGGTAGGTAAAACGGGAAGAGGCTGTCCTTTAGCGCAAGCACTATCTTCAATAAAACGGAGGGTGCTAGACTACAGCTTACTCCCTTTTCAGTCCCGTATAGGCGTATTCGTGCTGTGGACCCACAGTTGACTCCGATGTATCTCGCGCAGTGTTTGAAATGAGCACTAAAACAAACACTAAAACTTTCAGGCAGGTGCATAGAATTAAGGCTAAGACAAAACTGCGACTTCTGGGGGGGGGGGTAAACAAGATAGCCAGGGGCGATAAAGAGCAATGCGCATATTTAACAGAGCAACGTGCATCGCTTAACCGCTGCACCAATGCGCCAATAGGACAACGAGGACTCCCAGGAATCTGCGAATAAAATGCAGAAAGTTACCGTCTGCATATATGGGAACTAAATCATCACATTAGCGCGTCATACCCGCAAGGCGGAGCTTAGGCAAGAATCCCCGTGAATATGTTCTGCATGAATAGAGACCAATATTTATTTCCTCGTATCTGCAGCCGCAGTTCGACGTGTCCGTCTCGTGTAGCCGCCGCAGCACGATACAAGACAACATTATTTGCCCGCGGCGTGCACTGGTCGCTGGGTCCCTCGTCGGGTTTCCGTCCCTGTGGCAGCAGCACCGGCACCCAGTTTCAGCGATATGGGACGTGCCATGGTGCGCTGTCGGATGCGCCCACCTTCCGGGCGCTGCTGTTGACGTCGGCCTGTGTCTACCACCTCCCGCTCTTTCAGCAGGCTGCCTAAAGGTCCGAAAAGGGGATGCCACTAGACGGGTGTGAATATAATTCAAGTCCTGTCGTGAAATAGACCTTGTGCTGCGCACAATAGTTATCCGCTCTTTACAGCCGCAACTGATATGACAGTATTCCCTTTAAGTTGCAACGCAAACTAACTAAAACACGGTTGTTGCTATAAAAATATATCTGTTTTCAGTTATAGACGGCTCTTCTGTGAGTCATTTGGGTAGCGCTGGGTCTGAATGAACTTGAGGTGAGAAGTACACGTTCGGAAAGAGATAAGGTGGAATTTCTAGACAGCGTAAGTAGGTGAAACAGAAGTCTTTATTTGGTAATTTATTCATTTCATTCATTCATTAATTAGGTCCTCGAAGGCCCCATTTAAGGGGTATTACATGAGGGGTGGGCGGGGAGTACGGCAGTTATGACAAAAAAAATTATTTTCGATGGCAGTCTTGAATTGTTGAAGATCTTCAAGGGAAGCGATATGGCCGGGAAGGTCGTTCCAGTCCAGGGCAGTACGGAGGAAAAATGATTTTTGGAACGTTGTGGTATGGGCGCGCTGGGGGTAGACTGCTCTGAGATGGCTGTGACGGGATAAACGATGGGCTGGACGGATGAGTGCGTTGTTCGGTGGCAAGCTGTGAAGAAATGTATGATAAAGAGAAAGGCGAGCTAGTTGACGACGGGATGCTAGGGTACGAAGTTCAAGTTGAGATTTTAGTCCAGTTACACTAGCGCGATATGAGTACTCTGAAAGAATGAATCGCGAAGCGCGATTTTGAACAGATTCCAGTAAATTCGACAGGTTGGTTTGGTGAGGATCGAATATAGAACTAGCGTACTCTAGTTTAGGTCGGACAAGTGATATATAGGCAATTAGTTTGACGGAAGGGGGTGCTAAGGAAAAGTTACGCCGTAAGTAGCCAAGGATGCGATTGGCTGAATTAGCTATATTAGTAACATGACTGTGCCAGGATAGGTCACTGGAGATATGGACACCTAGGTACTTAATATTGTCGGTTTGAGTTATGGGACAACCTTAAAGGAGGTAGTTGGGAGGTGAGTAGTTACGTCGGCGGTAAAAAGAGACTTAAAAGACATTTAGTTTCACGAGCCAGGTATCGCACCACTCTTGCACTTTAAGGAGGTCGTTCTGTAGGACGGCAACATCTGATCGGTTATTTATGGAGCGGTAAATTACACAATCGTCAGCAAACAGGTGTATGTTAGATGACATGTTATATATTTAGTTTGTATTTATGGATTTCGCATCTACTGCAATCCCCACTGGGGGTTTTAGCAGGGTCGGACGCGGCATAACGTGCGCTAGGAGCGCAAAAAGAGATCATATTAACATAGCTTGAACATTTTGATAAATAAGCATAGACAAACCATTTTGATACAGTACTGTGTCAAATTCAGGTAGAGATGATTTGGAAACTTGGCAATTGCTTAGGCTATTCTATTCATTTACAGTTGTTTGAGAATGCTGAAAACAGTTTTTGTGCGTGCTGAATTCCGCTATTGCGTGACTTTGCCCCTGCCTAGTGGCATAGCCATGTAGAAAACAAATTGCTACCGTGTGATCTACCTTATAGAGTCCGTAAATAAGTTCAACAAGAATTTTAGTCTAACGTCGGTTTTGTTGCTTGATTAGCGCCAAGTTCTCTTTAGTTAAGAGTTCAATCACTGCTGAGCGTCCAAAGATAATATAAATGTAGCGAGCAGGTATTATTTGCACCATTTCTGTCTTCTTATGCTAACTTTAGTGAAAGTGTGCAAAAAAAAGGCATAGAGTAGTATCGGCAAATTTAGTTTTGTATGGGAGTAGTCGTAAAGAATTAGTGAAAAGCCCCGAAGCTCTCCTCAGACAGAAAACTTGCGATTTGCGTTAGCTATCACGAACAGTACGTTTAGTTCAAATTTGGTCGTCAGTGATTAGAAGTACTGGATACTTATAACAGGTTACTTTGCAGAGAAACATGTGATTACTAGCGTATTGAGACATCAGTTTATGCGTCGTGTGTGTAGTGGACATAAATTGGCAGTAGCTTAGCTCTGCTATGCCGTGATATACGTAGCTTGAGGTTAGGGCGAGCTGCCCACACCTCGGTGGACACCTGAACCAGAGGCGGACACCTCAGCACCTTGCTCCTCTCTCATGCGCAGCACGGCTCTCCAGAAGCTGCGCGAAACTGCTCAACCTCGACCAGTGTAGTTCTCGCTAAAAAACAGCTTCCTGGAAATTGATCGACATTTACCAATTTCGCACCAGGCCACTTGTATCGAACCATCATCCAACAACTCGTGATCAACGATGTCCTATATTTCTGAGTACAAAACACAGTCACCACCATAATGTTTAAATTTAATGGGAAACGATTCAGCGCGTTATTTTTAAACAAAAGGAATAAAAAGTCTTAAGTTTGAGCCATGGGTAACGCGAGAGTACTGAAGTCTTCCTGAATGGTGATCATTAAACGCAAAAAATTGTTCTGGATCCTGGAGGGTGGCACTTAGCCAGATAATTCGCCAAATAATTTTTATTGCCCTGCTCGACTTATGACGCAGTTATTCCGTAAGGTACCTTGGCGAAAGCCTTCGAAAATTTATTTTAGACAGCGTCTCTTTCTTTCCCTTCGTTTACTGCTTTGGCAAAGTCCTGCACTTATAGCACTAGTTGGCTACATGTAGAGTAGCCAACTGGTGCAAGTAGATATGTTGCGATAAGAATAATATTTGGGTATCTTTCCTCAGAAGGCGTCTGCAGTGGTGCATTGCACAGCTTTGTGGTCCGATGTTCCGTTTTCTATTTCGGCGTTTCTTCTGGTGGTCACTGATCCGCTAACAAAAAGTTTTAGCGCGTCTGAAAACTGTGCTCGATGATTGTATTTTCTTCTGCAATGTGCCAAAATACGAAGCCAAAAGCAGTGAGCAAAAAAGCTTCACTTTTTGGGTCGTGCCTTTTAATTGAGAAAGTATACCAGTCTACGAGAGGTAAATTGAAATATCTGAACAATTTAATTCGATTACGGGTTTTATATTAGCACAGAAATATTTTTACAGGATAAGCCTCCTGATTCGAAAATTGTCCGAAAAGCGCTGGATTAACCCTGGATGATTATTTTGATGCTTCCAGTCTGAGCTGGGGCTTCGCACACAAAAACGGAATATTTCTGGGGGTTGAGGTGAGAAGATAGGTTCTAGAAGATAGAGGTGGGGTGAGTCGATGGTTGTGATGGAAGGATGTGCAGGCTGTTACCTAAGACGTAGCGAAGGACATGCCTGATGGCTGGTGAATCTAGAGGGCAGCTGGCTTTCCCTTTCAGTTTTTGAATTCGTCTTCCCCGTCCCTTTTTCATCTCGCTGCTAAGAGGGCTTCTCGTGAGTGGGGGCTATTTGGAGGTTGGGTTGGTGGTTAGATGTTCTTCTGGGGGTTGGGGAATGGCTGAGTGGATAGGTGTTCCCACTTAAGAATGAAGGTGGCGGGGAGAGGAGCTACATCGAGGGCGAGTGTGGGGAGGTAAATAGAGGGCGGCGGTGGATGTGTGGACAGCCCCTAGGTATGGCGGTGTGGTCGGGAGGTGGCTGCTGGGTGGTGCTTCTCGAGGATGGAGGCCTCTTTCTCCGATTGCGGCGAGTGACTAGTAGACGAATAAATTCTGGCATTGTGACACTTTTAGTGCTTTCACACCTCAACTGCATAAACAGGGCGAAACAAGGGGAAAGCAACACAGCTCGTGAGTTCTGTTCCTTTCACTGCGAAAGCATCAACAGTGGCACTTATCGAATTCGCCGGAGATGTCCGTGTGAAGCCTCGCTTAGTTGCCCGTTTACGTGAATCTTTCGCCTTCGGGAAGCATAACCCAGCATAAAAGACCCCTCACCTAGAGCTATGCCGACGTACCCACCGACACCGTCGATGCACCTGCCCAATCCCACCAGTGCCCACCTAACTCTTACTTTTGTTTCTTTTTTCTGCCCGCACTAATATATCCCTAGGCAGGGCCACCTGACGGTGCGCACAGGGCACTTTATTTTTGTTTAATTTCAAGGCCCTTTCTAACATAGGTCTAGGCTGGGCAGGCGGTGAGGGCAGGGCACTTTACTTTTCTATATTTTTTTAAAGCCCATCCTAATATATGTCTATGCAGGGCACTTCTCTTTTTTTTTCTAAGCCCTCTCTAACTTATGTCTAGGCTGTAGCCCGCGCTCGCTACGGTTCACATGTTCTCGGCCAATCCGTCATGACCCTTTTCTGAGTCCATGAGATCATACAACCGGCATACCAGCAGCGCAAAAATTTTCTGGACGATCGCGATCAGCACTGAGAGTTCTCGCGAAAGTCGGATGCGATAGAACTGACGGGACAAAAGTATTTTATGTAAACTGTTAATTCGCATGTGGTACGACGCGGAGGCGACTCCTTGGATATAAGACTTCCTTTAATGTAGCTCAAGTGCACATTAATATCTTTCTCCTTTGATACGTAGGTATTTATTCAGATATTTACGAAAAATATATACTCACACAGCTTTCGTCTTAGGCCAGAAATGCATTTCAAAATCCTTCTTCTCTATCATTATTGTTTGTATCAGAGATTTTCGATGTTAATTATTTTACGATTGTCTAACTCGTTGTAAAATATACCAAGAATTTGTCATCGTAAGTGAACTTCGCGCTTAAGGCAAGTCATTCAAATGAGTGAAATATGAGGTGACTCAAAACCGCGTATGACTAATATACGCAAATAACGCAACCCCGTTTTCCTTGGAAGTACATTCACTCAGCTATTTTTATTTTTCATTCTTTCCTTTAGGTCCAAGGGACGGCTCGGCCACGGAGTCTCCCTCGTTGTAAATAATGCGTGAACTATGCGCGACATAAAAACTTCGTCTGTGCCCCTCAATTGTTGTTTTGATCATGCTCTTCACAGTTTACCCACATGAAATGCTGGGCTGACTACCGTGCGCATGTGACCCACTATGTATCGTCACAGTTCTTCCTGCTTGCGCTCGACAGCACCTGGCCATTGTCGGCAGAAACTTACATACGCAGGATCAGCAAAGAAATCATTTCGTTCATGTGTATTCCCGGATAGGCAGCAAGGCTTCTCTTTGACACAGCGAGGTAGCTTGAAGCCTTAACCAAGCCAGAGAAAAGCCAATATGAATTGCTTCCAACCATGACGAAACCGAATATTTCCCTCGATGCGCGAGGTGACTGCCGCTCTATGCTGTGAGCAGCTATGAGCACAGCATCGACTGCTGGGAAGAAGTGCAGCTGCCTCAAGACAACCTGTAAGTACGGGTAAACGGCGCGCGCGTAGAAGTCTTCGTCTCGATGCGGCCAAAAAGCTGTCGCAAGCCAAGCCACATTTTCTCGCGGCTGAACTCGAACGGTCATCCCAGATTATTCCATTTATTTCAAACTTAATTCATTTATTTCGAAATTCATTTATTTGATTTGCACCTAATTCAGAATTCCCAATTCATTTACTGCAATTCACCTTTAATTCATCGTGGGAGGGTACAGCGCGAACAAGACGACGGACGAAGCAGGAGGACACAATGACGAGCGTTGTGTTTGTGTCCTCCTGCTTCGTCCGTCGTCGATGTATTATTACAAACTCGCCCATCTATCCATCGTTCATCTTTAATTCATTCTATGCATCATTGCTACATTATACCCACATTAAATCACCTTAATTGATAATTAATTCACCTTACTGAAACCATTGCACCTAAATTCATCTTCATTTACTACTGGCGTTTCTAAAATGTGTTATTGTTGATTACATTTCGACTAACTCCAAAACCCCCACCGTTTCACCCCGGTATTCATTTTGGGCATCAAATTTTGTGCCGCGCGTTGGCTCCGCCTACCTTTACACTCAGGTGGGCCAATCACGTGGTACATCATATGATGTGTCACGGGGCATCGCACATCCGGCGACTGAAATTTCGCGCTATTACCGTTCTGACCACG
Organism: Amblyomma mixtum; assembly: GCF_055824585.1. Classification (NCBI taxonomy): domain Eukaryota; kingdom Metazoa; phylum Arthropoda; class Arachnida; order Ixodida; family Ixodidae; genus Amblyomma; species Amblyomma mixtum. The sequence goes on along the minus strand of NC_143014.1, from coordinate 227,053,005 downwards.
CCCATTTTTTGTCGCTTTTTGGCTCTAATTAACTAATGATTCGATCGGCACCCAAATTTCTGCACCGCGTGCTCACATCATCCTCCTTCGATTATAACCATTTTTGAGGCGATATCTCTCTAGAATTTCCCACAATTGCTGCGGACGCGGTTTTGATGACAAAAAGCCGCCGACATAGAAAAGTAATGCTCTCGCATTAATGAAACCGACTAGTGGTACAATACGACTAAACAGTTCTCCTTTCGCCGCAAGCTGCTGCTGCCAAATGAGGAATGCTGTCCCCTTATAACGGCGCCTCGGTGCTCATGTGCAGTCAGCAAAGCAGCAAGGGTATCCAGAAGATCGGTGCATATGAGCAGACCACCAGAGTCGTTAGGCAGCCACTGATTGGGAAGCAGGGCCGGAAATACAATGAAGAGGCCTGAAGTGGTACAAGACGATTAAACAGTGCTCCTATCGAACCAAAAGGCTGCAGCTGAACAAGAAATTATTTCGACCCGCAAATAAACTATGATCGCAATTTTTAATTTCAGCAACCTTGATTTCGTTGGCCATTATCAGTTGTCCTCGGATAATTTGTTCACAGCAAAGGTGGAAACGAAGAAATTTCGTTTCATGTGGTTTAACGCCTCAAAGCGACACAGGATATCGGGGACGCCGTAGTGGATGGCACCTGGAAGTTTGACCAACTGGGGTTCCTTAACGTGCCCTGACATCGCACACCACACGGGCCACCAGAATTTTGCCTCCTTCGAAATCGGACCGCTGCGGCCAGGATGGAGCCCGCGTCTTTCGCGTCAGCAGCCGAGCACCTTAAACAATGAGCTACCGCGGCGGCTTGGAGAAGAGAAAAAAGACCGCACCGGCACAGCTCATGCATTGCTGCTAGAAGGTGAACAACAACAACAACAACAAGCTCGCCTGGAACGCTGTGTCAGCCTGTCTGCTCGAGGGCTGGCTGGAACTCTACTTGCAAGGCCCCCTATGGGGCTTCGGCGAAGTCTACTTCTGCACCTTGTTTTGGTGTCCAAGATCTTCGAGGCGAATATCCTGGACACCGAAAGGAATTTCGTGTTTGCGGTCAGAAGGCCGCAGAAGGTGTAGGCTCTTTCCGCAGGCTCAGACATGCGAGGCCATTGTGAGACAGCAATGCTCTTTACGCGTCTTTGGCGCAGGACACAGAGAGGCCTCAGCATGCGGTGATGCTTCGCACCGGGCAAGCGCGCGCAGAGATCTTCAGCCGCAACATGGCTTGCATCGTCCACCTGCGGCCTTCGTTCGTGTCCCTCGTTTGTCGCGCCCACCTCAACGAGGACATCAGTGGTAAGCACTCAAAATGGAGGCTACGCGAATAGTGTATTTAATGATGTATTGACATGATATTGTAGGCCCAATCGTTCGGCTTTGATCCCCGCCAAATTTATGGAATGAACATGCGATCATATAAGCTCGCACAATGCAAGCTGCTCTTGCTCTGTGAGGTAAGCCAAGTATGCTATAGTGTGCTGCAAGCAAAATCGTTAGCGATTCTCCCTGACACTGGTGATTTCCACTAAGAATGAAAGTAGTACCTTCAAGCTCGAAATGATATGGCAGTTTGAAACCTTTGCGTTTTATACTGACATCGGTGCCATAGCTGATAGCAGAGCCGCGGTGCAGAATCGCAGAATGTGGCTGCTGTTGGGCGCTGTTTGCATTGCTAGCGGCAAGGGTTCAAAATTACTCTCTTTAAGACTGCCTCATCTGCAAAATTCCGAATCAAATATTAGAAATACTGACACAAGGGGTGAATACCTCTCTCCAAAGTTTTCCTATATATTACAGCAAGCCTCTTCTCAAGCATATTACGGGGATACAACACGCGTTCCATTAAAATTTAACAAAACTATAATACTTAACGAACAAACAAGTTACGCTGGCAAATTCGGGATGCTAGTGCAACAGTAGTATTTGTTAATAATCTACGCCCTCCATACATCGACATTATGATATGAGTACCGCTGCATTTCCTCTCGCGGATTGTCCGTGCTCAGAAGATATTTGCGATAATATGACGTAAGAGCGGCAATGCATTTATTTAGCGTACCTACTGTAGTATTCGCCATATCATTTTTATGGGCACTGCATTTGAAATATTCTGAGCGATGATCCACCTTCAGCATCTTGACCTGCTTTCGAAAGTGAGAAATAGCGTAGCATGTGATATATACTCGATTCAGGTGACGTTCGCAACTACAGGCGATTTTATTTCCACGCCGCCTTTAACCAAGCATTGAGACATAAGGCGCCATCCACTCCGGCTCTTCGTGATATCGAATGGCGCTCTAACAGTAGCGCACTGCCGCTGTATACGCACCGCTGACGCCGGCGAACGGGGTAAACCTTTCATCCGCAAGAGGTGAAATGGCGAAATGAAAAGTCCAACGACGCAATTCATCCCCGTTGTTCAAAAATTTGTAAAAATTGTTCAAGCCCCTCTTATTCACACAGCACAGCTGCGAAAACGATGTTTCGTGCGTGTAGTCAGACAGCATTAATGCGAGCCCCTCTTGGTCTATATCTCTTGGTCGTATGCATCCTCAGCATTCGTATTCCTGCATTTCGAGACCAGCATGTGGTAGCAAATTAGGATCTAGCCGAAAGGATTCATTAACAGCAGCTCAATGAACTTGAGCTGGCATATACCTTCGCACATTTAAAACATTTGCAAGGAAACTAAACACAACAAAGTACCATCGGTGCACTAATACCAGAGACATTTAGTTGTCGCATAGGTAGTATTTACTTGTGACCACCTTGTAGTTCGACCCGAGATCTGTAATCTCTTGTGACAAGCTTCCGCTTCCGTTCCGCAAATGCTAAGGATAAAATTCACATTCCTGGTGGTTGCTTCTGATGCTATACCTTGGATTTCGGCAGCATCAAGAGCGTACTACAACCTGTAATGTGCATTATGGCAGCTTTTTGTCATTATCACGGTCTGTTCCGCTGTGGGCACTGGCAACAAGAGGTGGAACCAAAGATCTGGTGAGAGCGGAAACGCGAAAAAATAAACTTAATTGTTCTTCCCAACGTCCTTCGCGGGAAATGCAGCAGGCCGCTGGAGCTCTTACGTCGTGCGCAATGGTTTCGGCGTCTGCGCCGAGCCGATCTCAATGTAAACCCGACGCACTACAAGTCTGCCTTGAGCATTTTGTGTCAGTCTTTTTGACTGGCGGCTCTTAGACTAATCCTCTCGCGAGATACTGTTATGCGTCCATGGATTTCATTGCATTAATGTGTTCACGCGTCACACGCGCAAAATAGTCACTAATATCAGATATTTCGACCTTTACCACAAGATCAATGTCAAATGTGTGGAAATATTGGGGGTCATGCTTTCCGTCTCCGCACTTCCACTCCGCGGATGCAGCGTTCCCCCCCGCTAGGTCTCGCTCTCCATGTGCGGACCTCGTAAGTTAACCTTCCAAAGGAGTGTCGATTAAGTGCTCATCAAAAGCGTAGCATGGACGGCAATTCCTTCATGCTCCTATTCCGCTCATCTCGCTGTCAGGAAAGCATATTAGCCTTGCTAGCAGCTCCGAATTAGGGTCAGGCCTAAAACTGTTCCAGGCGGGCATTCCATGAAGTCCAGGCGGGCATTCCATGAACCGAACCGAGTGTCGTCCCTTGTCCAAAGAGCTTGCCACACGTTGGACTGTCGTAATGGAAATATTTGGGGTCAAGCCTTCCGTCCCGGCACTCCCTTCCGCTCCACGGGTGCAGCGTTGCCCGCTCGCTAACCGCGGACGGGTTGGTGCTCGAGGGAACAAATGGAAGGACGACAAATCGTGAACACTCATATGCTATTTATTACATGTGCAATGAATACACAAAGCGGGCCAGCTAGCTACAGGACATCGACGAGGCATTCCTCGGAAATAGAAATGCTACGTAAGAAGTGTTTCCTACTTACCGGCTGGGGCAGGGGCGCGACTTCGGGGGTATCGGCGGCGAAAGTTTGTACGCGCCAACAATGGCAGCCGGGTTTTGCCGTGCGCGCGGCATTCTTTAGGGCAAAACCATCCGCGAGCATTTGCTAGGGGAGGTGAGCCGAGCGCGTGTTTACTGCGCTCGCTTCGCTGCCTGGAACCAGAAGTCCAGCGGCAAGGCGCGACGGGTTCCCATGGGCCTGCCGCGGTAGGTGACGAGGGCGTGCGGCTGCAACCGCTCGTGACACTGGCCGGATCCCGAAGAGACTCTTAACGGCTCTTCGGAGCTCCGCGTAGCCTTGGAGGTGGCGCTCCAGTCGCTGCTTCCGTTTACCCCAGGAGGGAAACTTCCCTCCTCACCCAGCTGGTGCTGTCGTGACGAACGATAATGGTGGTCACCCACATCGAAACGAAGGGAGGGAAACAGCTTTTCCACAATTGACAGCTCTCCATTTGTAAGGAAAAAAATCAGCCGAGACACTTAAGCTCCGCCTTGATGGTACGTTGCGATAGCGACTGGATTAATTCACATATATGCAGAAGGTCCTTCTATACCTAACTTTCATAGATCCCTAGGAGTCCTCATACCAAACCTGGCGCAGTGGTGCAGCGATTAAGTGATGTAAAGCCTTTGTCAAAAGTTTGGAGCCCACGGGGTTTGCTTCTGAGCCACACTGTTTGGTTCGTAATGCATCTCCAGCGCTCCAAATTTCCTCAAGGTAAGAAGATTTCTGGTCCTGCCTTCTCCAATGGGTAGGGCTGCCACGAATGCTTCAGCAGTCCCCCTACAAGGCTTAGAAAGAAACCCCCTGGGCTCTAAACATTTGACAAAAACTGCACCACCCCCTGCGAAGGCAGGTGCTCCGACTGGTGGGCCTTGTGCGGCCGACATTGCTCTTCCCGAACGACCATTCATTAACTGCCACCTACCACGATGGGCAATTCACTCACTACACGTTGAGCAGGTTGTGATGACCCTGCAAAGTCACCAAACTGCCTTCTAGGTTGCTCTCTGATGACCACCTGCCAGAGCCATTCCCGTTATTTTTCGCTGAGAACGCCGGCACCGGATTTTCTCCTGAAGAGGGCCTTTAATGCTATTGCGTTAAAAAACTGGTCAGTGCCTCTCGACCGGGCTACTTTAATTCGTATCGCTCCATCTATAGTGCCTCTACCCATTGCACGCTTACTAAGGTGTGATGAGCCTGGCTGACTAATCCTATTTGTTCAGGATATCCGTACAGTTCATATCCACAGGAGCTCAGACAGTTTGGTACACTTTGGTCTGTCGATATGGTGTACGAGCCGGCCAGCGTGATTGCCAGTGCTACCCCAGCTGCCACCGCCACACATGTGAGGTCACTGTGACTACTACCTATAAGCGTTTATTCGAAGCCAGCTACGCACCCGCAGTATTAGGCGCGCGGCCAGGCAGGACCACTGAGCTTGCGCAGGAGGCGTCAGTAATTCGTTATTCTTCAGGGCTCGTTTATCTCTGCAGGGCTAAAAGCCCCTATAAGGAAAGGTCTGTAATGCGCACGCTTCTTTACCCACGAAGAAGCTGGAAGATCGTCTCGGGACAAGGCAAACCTCCGAACGTTGCTCTGCAGCTTCCGCCGCAGTGGTCCGGTGCCTTCGCGAGCTGCAGGTCCTGGACGCGTAGTTAGTGCGCTTAAAACATGACCAGACGTGAGGTGCATACGCCAAATGCTTGAACGTTTTCCACGAAGACTTCATGAGCAAGTTCTTCCGCATTGCCCTGCGACCATCCGAGACGGCCACCCTTGATGGCACTGAATTCACGCAGCCGCAGCCGGCGAACGCGGAATCCGAGTAAGTGATTGTAATCAATAACATCTTAACGGGAGATTGTACTGTTCTTTCCAGTTTTCGCTTCGGAAAGAAATTAAGGCAACACCTCACTAATTAAACAGCTTAAATTCTCTCCATATCCTGCATGAAATTCTTGGATAAGTGAGCTTAAGCACGAAATCGTTTCACCTTTTTCCAGAGGCTCACTTCAAAGAGTTATCCCACCGAGTTAAGTCGACCTCTTATCTTTGAGTTCAGCGCCTCAGCAAAGTTGATTTCCCTGTGTCAGTGGTCACTACAACTGCGGTTAGCTTGGTGAAGAAAATAGGAGATAATAAAAGGCACCATGGCAGAGTTGTTAGATTTAAAAAAAAAATATGCTGTTCCAGTAGGATTATTGACTCTCAAAATTTGAAGAGGGTAGCGAAAATTTTCTACGTGCTTGGCCTTCGCGGCCACCTGTAATCTTGCAAGCCTTTGTTTTCTTTTAACCTTGAAGTAGTGCTGATAGGGTCATGAAGCATGTTTGCAGTACGAAGCATATTCCCAAGCTCATTGACTTAGCTTAGCAGCGAATATTGCTTACCAGGTCCGTGAACATGGAAGGATAGGGGGTGATATCTTACCGTTCACAGATTTTTATTTTAAACGCTATTGCAAATACATCGCTGCAGTCTGTGTAGGTTGACTGTACAGCAAGGCGGACATTATGTATCATAGATATCGATCAACAATTATAAAATTGATTCAGAATTACTTAACCATCTTTTTAGTTTCACGTGAGGAGCCAAAGTTAGATTGAAAAATTGAAAGCTGTGCAAATCTAAAGTGAACCCTATTCTTAAATTTTCTTAACTTGCAATTTGGTTAGAAATATCGAACGTCAAAATTGCGCATTTGATAGCTCTTTCAGTTGGCTTTCCCGCACTGCATATGTAAAAAATGGCTTTGCTCGCATTTATTACGGATAACATGCGAGACCCATTTTGCGTATTTGATTATATTTAATAAATTAACTTGATTTCAGCGACAATAGCACGCGGAGCAGCGGCATTTTTTTAATGGATCGTGCCCCGTTAATATAACAGTGTTAATATGGACGACTCTAATTATGTAGAGGTTTTCTGGGGACCAAACTTTTTCAATGTATTAAGGCGGAAGCCTTTAATCGCTCATACTCGCGGCCAACGTCCCGTCCGGTGTTACGCTGTCTTTCACGAATAAGGCGGCAACTACTCAGGATAGGAGAAAACGAATGATAGCATCAGATAGAGGGGACAAAATGTAACCCCGACGCCTGGTTGGATGACTGTAGAGTGATTGGTTATTTAATTATAGGCAATTACAGCGAAAAACAAAACAAAGCTAACAACCAAATGCGTCGACATAGTGCGGACGTCGATACAGGCACGGAAACGGTGTGACGTCACATACACCGGAAATCACTACATTTTAAAAATGATCACAAACTGAGCGGAAAAACAGCGGATTTGTCTCAAATTAACTTGAAAATGTGTACTTAGCGTAATTAGCACTTAAGATGACTGAAAGGTCTATATTTTCGGGAAAAATTACTCAAAAACGAGCAAAAGTGGATGATTGCTAGAAAAAAGCGAGAAGTTCAAATCAGTGCAATGAGTCGCAAACGGCTTTCGCCTTCCAGGACATCGGAATATCTAAATTCCTGCAAGTATTTTTTTTTTACTTCTCATTCATATGAAAACTCGCTGTCCGGGCTATGGACACGATCAAAATGCAGGAAACCCATTGCGACTCATGTATTTTTGTCCTTTGTTATCGACAACGAAGAGAACAAAATCCCGACTGCCTCTACCGGATGTCCCGCTCCTTTTATTTTGAGTGCAGAACATCACGAAAAGGCAGTGCAAAAGAGAAAATGCTGCAGTAATGATCTTTTTGTCTGCGTGTGACTTAGAGTAACAGGGTGCCCAATTCACACGCCTTACCATTTTCAGAACTGCATGTATGGTTATGAAAAAAACTCTTCGCATTCAAAGCTTCAAACCACATTGAGCAGACGTCAGCCGAATGAGTACAAAGTTCTTGAATTGTTAAAAGAAGAGGAGGGGATAGTTCATCACACCAAGAGGCACCATTACGCGTCTCAGAGACCATTAGGCGCTTCAAACGCTGTTCACCTACCCGCATTATTTTAAAGATGATGTCGGCCAGAATTATGCACCACGAGCTTCGAAGATTGCTTGATTTCTAATTCGAGGCGTGCCACAATGCAAACAAGCAGTACGTAATCATGAGGCGCTATTTTTTAAACAATATATCGTCTTGTTTTCTTCATGAGTCGCTATTACAGGCGGCTCGCTTTATGGACACTTCTGCCTCGGGACAAAAGTGACCGTATTAGCAAGACAAGTCTGCAGAACAATTCAGGAAAGCAAGCATAGCGAGTTGTCAATGCTCTTTTTTGACATTCGATATTTTGAACAGCAATAGTGACTTAAAAAATTTAAAAACTAGGTTCGCCTTCGAATTTGACAGCCTTCAATACCGCAACATAATCTTGCCTAAAAAATGCAAAACAAAAATGTTGACTAGTTCATTTTTTATCATTAAGCATAATTACTAAAAGATGTCAAGTACATAACGTCCGTCTTTTTGTACAGTATACCTTCACGCATAGCTCCGGCGTATCTTTTTCTGTTTTTCAAATAAAAATCTCCTCATGTCCACACTTTGAGGATGAGTAGGTACCTAAAATAGAGGCCAAGGAAAAGCTGCGAGTGCTTTGAAGGTAAACTAGATAATCAAGCGACATAAATAGCAACGTGGATTGTAGAACAAAAGTGAAATAAGGACAGTTCAGCCGAAATTGATAAGCGCGATTGGATATAGCCAAGGCATGTTGTCCACGGGATTCCATGAACGGAGTATTCATTACAGGCGCTCAGTTACTGCGGCAGAGTAAGTACTGATTGAAGAATTTCCGCTGATAACGCCTGCCAGCCGGCACAAACAGGGCCATTTGGAAAGACCCCTGTTCTTCCAATAACTCAAACAGGATCGTGTTGGTGATGATGGTGCTCCTGGTGGCCATACACGTAAAGGATATTTGCTTGAATGAAGATTATCCTTCCAGAAGCGCAGTCACCGATTTAACATACAGCGAATTTCACGTGACGAAAGCGATGCCTTTGCGGCGCTCGTGCACTGTCTCGGTTATCAGAGTCTGGCAGCTATGTGTAGCATGAATAGTGATCAATGCATATTTTCTCCTCTCAGCAGCCGCAGTTCGTCCGCGTCCGCCTCGTGTACCAGCACGGGCAGCATTCAGGCGGCCATTGTGCTTCCACGCCAGCTCTTGGTCGCGGGGCCGCTCGTCTGGTTTCAGTTTCTGTGGGAGACAATGCCACCGCATAAATTCTGTGGTGATGGTGCGTACCACAGTGTGCTACCCGGGCGCTCCAGAAGACGGTGGCCCGCATTTACCACCGCCTGCTTTTCGAGCAGACCACCTGAAAGACCGCACAAGGGATGCCACATGACGCAACTAGATATATTCCAAGCACTGCCTTCAAACTGGTCACGTGCTACGCACAATGTCAGCTTTGCAAAGTTATTCGGTCTTTGCAGCCGCTACTTATGTTAAAGTAGATCCTTTGAACTCCACCAAAGACTGCCACAAACATGCTTATTCTGCTAAAGATATATGCTTGTAGTTACGTGACGGCGCCCTGATGAGCAATTTAGATAGCGCTGGGCCTGAGTGAACGTCAGGTGAGGAGTAAATGCTCGGATATAGGTAAGGTGGCATTTTTAACAACAGTAACTGAACCAGCTCAAACAAATTATTACGTTTATAAACTGTCCAAAAGTCTTGAAACTAAAGCACTGCTGCCGGGAGGTCTATTGAAACGAAATATGGAACAAGTTAACATTCAAGTGCTTTTAGCTGAAGTAATGTTAAAAAACTGACATAAGAATAACGCAACCTGATGCTAGACAGCTGCAATAGCAGTGGAATTTACCCTCGATGATTACTTAGATGCTATTACCTAAGGCGAGGCTCCACACATGCAACTTTATTTTGGTGGAGGGTGATTGTGGGCGGAGGTGGGCGGTGGATGCCGCTTCAGAAAAATAAAGATAAAAGGGAGGGGGGGGGAGTGGTCGAGGGGGTGCATTTTCAACCCTCTACCTATAATTTAGGCGATGAAGTTATAGGAGGATAACGGTAAGTGGGGCTTCTGGAGGGTAGCTGGATTGCGAACTGTGTCTTTCAATTCGATTTCCCTGGCGCTTTTTCGTTTTCTTGCTGCGTAGCCTGCCAGAGTGTGTATGCCTTGTGAAGAGTGGAGGTAGGCAGATCGGTTGTGGGTAGCTATTCTCTAGTGTGGAGTTGGGTGAGTGGGTGGTGGTTGGAGCCTGTGGAAGGTGAAGGTGGGCAGGGATGAGGAAGAAAGGTTAATCGGGAGTGGTCAACCGCCAACCCAGTGTGCTTGTGGCTGGAGAGCGCTGCTTTTTGAGAGTAAAGGCTTCACTCTCCAATGCGACAGAGCGACGGACGGACTCCGACATTTCCGTGTTGCGACACTGGTACTGCTTTCACTGTAAGACTGCGGAAACTGCAGGGAAGACGAAAGAAAAAGCAAGGCAAGGCAGCGTTCGTGTTCTCTTCCTTTCACTGCTTTAACACTAACAGTGGCGCTTTTTGAAAATTCCAGCGTTATCGGTGTGAACTCTAGCTGATTGAACCCTCCACCCTCCATAAGCACCAGAAGCGCCCTCTACCATCCACTATCCAACTCTATCTTTCCTTCAGAAGCGGCACTCTCTAGGAAAAACCACCTTCCCCCTCTACACACTGCTCATCACCTTCTGGAAGACCACTAAATAGCGGAACGAAAAAGAAAGGGCAGCCGATGTGCATAATTTAGCTAAATACGGATATATGCGTTAGAAGGTTGTTTTTTTGGAATTTTGGAACCCTTAATTATTGCTAGGCTAAGGTTTCTGTCTCGATGTGACGTATCTTAAAAGAGTGAGCCACCTGCTTTATAAAGCAACTGGCTGACCTCCACCAGGGCTCACACAACGTCTAAATGCCGAGGATGGACACTACAAGTGCTAGCGGTCTAAAAGCGACATCGACCCTTGTCCGCCCACCATCACACTTCAGCAAAATTCTGTGCCACTTTTGACGACTCGGGCAAAAGAGCAAAAGCATCAAAGCAATCATCAAGATTCACTCCAACTGCTATCACCGCTTTCTCGTATCAGGTTTTATCATCGTCGTGTCAATTTTTTCTTTCGTGCTTCATTCAGTTTGCGCTGTTTTCAACCATTATAATGAATGTAAATACGACTAGCCAAAACGCCTCCGTTGCTAAAGGCGTACAGAGGGCAACACACATGCCTAGAACAATCAAACTCTGCGTTCCGGATCTCCCAAAGCCGCTGCAACCAAGAAGGCAAAAAATGACGATGAAATTCTATGAGTTTAACAGTTCATGTTCACATCCACACCATTTTTAACGAAATCTAATCGCTAGTTATCGCGTGATACGCTCGAAACACGCTCAGAGCGTGTTCTATACATGCGTTTTGCCCTCTGTACTTGGATTCTGTGGCTCCGCAGCTCTCGGAAAATCCGTCATAACCCTTTCACTGAGGCCACCAGATGATGAAGCCACATTCGTCTGGTGGGATGAGACCCTGGTGGAATTGCACATGACAAATCAGCACCCTGCACACCTGACTAACTGCTCTCGTGTAGCTCGAACGCTAGAGAACTGACGGCAGAATAATTTTGCATGCGAACGGTCTTGTCGCAGGTGGTGTGACGCTGAGGCGCTTCCTTCACGTTTCTCCACTATGAAACGTGAACTCTGCTGGTGCCCTTGAAATGAACACCGCAAAAATCTGAGACTTAAATTATTCTTTAGCATTTTTCACAATCACACGGGAATCACTGCGTCAGATTGCTTTCGGCGAACGCATTGTTTCGTCTCGAAATGACCATAAACTCAAGATTCGTTCAAACCAGTGCCGCACGGATTTGCTTAAACAGTCATTTTTTCCGCGTATTATAAGCGATCCTAACATATTACTAGAAGATGGTTTGCCGCAAAACTGAGGATATGTTTTACGATGATGTGTGCCTCCCGTTCTAATGCCCTAGGGGTCCTGCGGATATTGTATGAAGAAAGAATAAAGGATAAGAACCTCTTCACTGCAGCTCAAGAGCGCATTAAAATATATCCCACTTGATCTGCGTAGAGAGCTACGCAGAAATATTTGGTCACAGAGCTTGCACCGCATATCACAAATTTGTGATCGAATTTTTCCGCTTTTTTTAACACTACTGAAATGGGAGAATTTGAAAGCAATCATTTACGATTCTCTAACCGTCTGTAAAAATACTAGGCATTTTTTTGCGCGATCGCAAGGAGACTTCGCGTTTTAGCCAAGTTATTTGGCTGTCAGAACCAAAACGAGACACAAGCCCCCGTTTTGGGTAAGTGGTTATGGCGCTTGGCTGGTGACCTGAAAAGCACACGTTCTATCCCTTTCGGTGTGGTCGCATTTCGATGGTAGCGAAATGCTGGAGGCCCGTGTACTGTGCGATGTCAACGCCCGTTAAAGAACCCTAGGTTGCCCATATTATCCGGAGCCTTTCAATACGGCGTCTCTCATAGCCTGAGAGACACAAAATGAGACACAAAAGTGAGCCTGACAAAGATGCATTGTTCTCTGTGAAAAACAAAGCATCGCCCATTTTCATTGGAATTGCATCACAGTAACTGATTTTGTTTCTTTTTGTTTTTTAGGTTGAAGCCACGGCCCGGCCGCAAAGTCTTCCTCGTTATAAATAATATGTGAATTAGATGCGATATAAAAACTTCGTCTGTGCCTGAAGTGCCGTCTTGATCATCCTGTTGACGGTTTGCACACACTGGAATGCTCGGCTGAACGCCAGCTTAAGCCGTCCGGCTTGGGCAGACGTCTGCCGCCCTAATTTCGAACTATTATTTCTGTCGTACAGCGCTTTTAGTGTGTTATTGCCTGTTCAGTGGTGTTTTTACGCCCCCGCGGCAATGCGTTAAAGTAGCATCCAAGCGCGCCTTAGAAGCACACAACATGGGCACAAAACATAAGAGCAATGGCATTTTCTACCTACCGCCTAGCTTGAACTCTGTCAGGACGAGATAAATGTACAAAATTCACTCTAATTTTAAACTCAAGGAAAGTGAATAATCCAGATAATTAAAATCTCAGTGTGGACAAGTCAGTTATTGATCGTGAAAATTTAAAGCAGCCGATGTAACATGGGCGACGAAGAAACACACAAACGACTGCACAAGAGCTGTAGCTGTCCTGTTGGCTGCATTCTTTCAATCGTCCTCGTTTTGGCGCATGGCTTCAAATTTGCTCCATAATCAAGGTTCGCACAATAATACTTGTGACCAAGACTGACAGTTTCCAGCACTCATTCTAGCCCCAATTATTATTTCTAGTGCACCAATTCTGAGCAGTGATCTTGACTGATGGAAATTGCGAACAGCCCTTGAGGGTAACATTTGTAAGTAAAACTACTTGACCGCGCAGGTATATTTAAGGAACAAAAAAAATGTTCCTAGCCTGTTCATAGCATGCAGTGCTTGAAATCTGCAAACACTGAATGCGCAGGAAGAAGTTCCACAGATTACATATCTCTTGAAGCGATCACTACGACAGAATATTACCGTGAGCGCTTCTCGATTTGCGTCAGGAAATACCGCTGCCTACCCGTAGTGCTCCAAAATAAATCAGCGAGATCGAAATGCGCACTCCAGACTGCCACTGCTACTCTGTATTTCTGGTTTTTTTCTGCGCCTAGGCCGCGGTTTTCTTTTGCTTTTTTCGAGCGGCCAGGTACGATGGCTTATGCGCGAAAATCGGGGAAAATATGGGCCACTGACCGCGAACTTGGAGCAAATTAGGTCTGACTTGGATATAGCTGCATGAACGCTGAATTTATCGCGAAAAGCTGACGTCACGAGCACGATGAATAGGATAAAAGTCGTAAGGTATAAAATATTTATTTATTCATTTATTCAACATACCCTTAAAGGCCCTACTTCGAGGGTATTGCATGGGGGGGTCAGTTTAAAAACAAGCATACATGAATGAGGAACATCGTTGACAAGCACGCGAACAGTAAACAGGCTTGGCATAACATGAAAAAATGAGAACGACAAAGTAAATAATGAAGCAGGCGTTAGAAAACAATATATTACAAATTATAGGTTTAAAGAAAACGATGAGGCATGAGAAAAATGAAAACTACTACAGTGCACGTATAAGGCACGAAAAGAACAGAAGTAAACGCAAAAGTACCGCCCGTGGAAAAGAAATAAACATTTCAAATGCCACCGTGGCTGCGGATGAGATGAATAAAGGCGGAGGCATAAACTCTATTTATAGAGTCTTTGAAGCGGGAGGCTCTCTTCTGGCGCAGGCGGGCAACAGTCGCTTGGTGGCCTTGATCTCTCGGATTAAGAAGTACTTTGATTTGGGCTAGTTGGTTCATATCTTGAAAGTAGTTCGGACGGCGCGAAAACAACAAAGACAAAGTAGACACGAACACAACAGGACGGGCACCAACTTGCAACTGAAGTTTATTGCACCAGACCCCTACATTTTATGCATCACCCCAGCCATATCTCGCAAGCCTATCGCACAACAAAACGAAATTGTCATCAAAAGTCCTAACACCGGAAGTAGGCGCAACTATTACAGACAGATATGCGTTCTGCACTATACACATGATAACATTTTCCTTATTTTATAAGTCTCAAGATTAGAAGAGCGCGCAACCCACATGAAAGCAATTCATTCTCAAAAGAAATACACACGCTTGAACAAAGCAACCAGAGCGCAAACTCAACAATCCTGATTTAACACAAATTGTGATAATGAAAGAATGACCAACAACAAACGCGGAAATTTTTTTTTTTTTGGTGGACATGAAAACTTAAACCTTCGGGGAAACCTCCCAGCGTCAATGAACTATTTCTAGCATCAAAATTATTGAGAAAACCTCCCAGCGTCAAAGAATAAACGTTAAAATCTAAAGACAGCCTTCGAGAAAAGCCACCTCAGCGTCACTAATTGAAATTGAAGGCCTACTCACTCATGCACTTCGCGCTTTCTTAATAAAAAATGCCTCCACTACTTCCCGCTCAAATCTGTCTTTACAGCTCTTCAAAAAAACTGTTTTGCTCAATTCCGGACTACACCCTTTGGAAGTCTTGCAGTGGTCAGCAAGGAAACTTCCATGTTGTTGGCGCACATTCCGCATGTGTTCGCTGGCACGTTCATTAAAACATCGACCGATTTGCCCCATGTACACAAGACCGCAGCTTAGAGGAATCTGATATACCACTTGTGATCTGCATTTCGTGAACTGTTTTTGATGTTTAATAGGGCAAACCGGTCGTTTCTTCTCCGGTTTTGACATAGTGGAAATCATTGACAACTTTGATGGGGCCGAGAACACAACCTGCACCTGATGTTTGCTTGCGACTTTTTTAATGCCATGGGAAACCTTATGCATGTAGGGAATCACAGGGACCGATTTTTTTCTTGCTTCTAGATGTTTCTCATCCCGAGGCTGCTTCAATCTCTGAACTAACATTTCAGAAACAGCCAAAATCAAATGGGGCGGGTAACCGACTTCATGCAATCTCTGAATTTGGGCAGCAAAGCTCGATGACATCCTGTGATGTCACGACTTTCTTAAAGCACTCAGAAGGGAATTAACGATTATTGCTCTTTTTACGAGTTTTGAATGAGCACTATCAAACGGCAACAGCCCTTTCTTTGATCTGGGAGTGTATGCCCTGCATAGGTGATCGTTCATGAAAACCAATCTAACGTCTAAAAACTGCAGTTCACGATTCACTGGTAACTCCCACGTGAACTTGAGGTCCTGGCTGTTATTGGTGAAGACTGATAACACACTTTCTGCCGCCGAAGCTAGATCGGACTCACGAACATTCTTCATGATAACCAAAAAATCGTCCACATATCTAAAAATGGATACTACACGTGGGTCTATAAGATGACTTTTAATTTGGTTCCCAACAGCTGACAAGAAAATATCACAGAGTACAGGTGCCACTGAAGACCCTATGCATACACCTTTTTTCTGGACAAAGAAGCTACCTTCAAATGAAATGGCTGTCGAGCCTAAGTAAAATTCTAATAAGGCTACAAAACTGTCACTGCTAATCCCAGCTGTATTTTGAAATTGAACTTCACCTGTTGTGATGATCTTTTCTCTGACCGCGCTTAGGAGTCCATGATGAGGAACAGAGTAGTATAAATCTTCAATATCAATGGAGAAACCAGTGTATTCGAGGGAGGGCAAAACGTTCAGTTGCTGCACGACGTACGAAGAACTGCGAACCATGAAAGGATCATCTTCCACCAAAGAACCGAGGTGCTTCTGAAGGTAGCGACTGACAACGCATTGCCATGTCCCTTTTTCCGATATGATGGATCTTAGTGGCATTCCAGGTTTGTGGGTTTTGACCGTGAAGAATATTTCGAGGAAGCCCCTCTCTTCATCTTTTGCTCGCTTCTTGATGGCTTGCAAGACTTGCAAGACTTGCAAAGGGTGTAGTCCGGAATTGAGCAAAACAGTTTTTTTGAAGAGCGGTAAAGACAGATTTGAGCGGGAAGTAGTGGAGGCATTTTTTATTAAGAAAGCGGGAAGCGCATGCGTGAGTAGGCCTTCAATTTCAATTAGTGACGCTGAGGTGGCTTTTCTCGAAGGCTGTCTTTAGATTTTAACGTTTATTCTTTGACGCTGGGAGGTTTTCTCAATGATTTTGACGCTGGAAATAGTTCATTGACGCTGGGAGGTTTCCCCGAAGGTTTAAGTTTTCATGTCCACCAAAAAAAAAAAAAAAAATTCCGCGTTTGTTGTTGGTCATTCTTTCATTATCACAATTTGTGTTAAATCAGGATTGTTGAGTTTGCGCTCTGGTTGCTTTGTTCAAGCGTGTGTATTTCTTTTGAGAATGAATTGCTTTTATGTGGGTTGCGCGCTCTTCTAATCTTGAGACTTATAAAATAAGGAAAATGTTATCATGTGTATAGTGCAGAACGCATATGTGTCTGTAATAGTTGCGCCTACTGCCGGTGTTAGGACTTTTGATGACAATTTCGTTTTGTTGTGTGATAGGCTTGCGAGATATGGCTGGGGTGATGCATAAATGTAGGGGTCTGGTGCAATAAACTTCAGTTGCAAGTTGGCGCCCGTCCTGTTGTGTTCGTGTCTCCTTTGTCTTTGTTGTTTTCGCGCCGTCCGAACTACTTTCAAAATCTCTCGGATATCGACGACCTGGGCAGCTCTCTCTGTGAGTAACTTTTGCTGCCGCTGCCACAGGTCCGAGCTGCGCAGCGCGGTCTCCCATGCTCCTCTGTGGTTATTCCGCTTAAAGGGTTTTTACTGCAGGCCCAGATGATGTGGTTAAGGTTAGCATACTCTCCGCAGCTTTTGCATTCTGCTGAGTATATATCTGGATGAATTTTGGCCAGTATTGCGGGGCATGGGAATGTGTGTGTTTGGAGCTGTCTGAGAGTGGTTGCTTGCTCTTACGAAAAGGACAACAACATAGCCGGAGAATTAACTATCCGGGCAGGACCAGACGCGTTCCCAAACCACGGGGCCAGCTCAGCGCGGGACCATCCACTCAATTTTGGTGAAATCACGACTTTCTATCAAAGGAGCGGAGGCGTTAGATTCAATGGCTATGTGCCCTGGTAAATTGTTGGAATCTTTGAGAATGCGTGGTATGAATGACTTCGCACATGCAGATGAACGGCACGTGATGCGCTTGACTTAGTGCGCACGGTCAAGCCGCGGAAAGAAGGCTGATGGGGATCGGAAAAAACCGCGGTGAAGCAATTGCTGGTGATACAGTTTATGGAATAGTGCTAGTCGTGATAGTTTACGCCGGTTAGACTAGTCTTCTAATTCGGCGCGATTTTTTAATGCAGTGACGCTGGTAGTGGTAGCACGGTTCTTCAAGGAATCAATGTTACCTACGTGATAGGCTTCGTCAGGATCCCCAATAGCTGATGCACATTCAATCTTCGGACAGATGAGTGTCATGAACGCAAACTTTTTCAGGTGCGGGGGAGCCACTCTGAGGTTATGCTTGCGGTTATGCTGAGGTTATGCTTATCTGGCTCGATCCACCTGATGCCCAGGTGGCTCGATCCATACGAAACAAAGCGTACTAGCCAAGCTCCGCCCCGCGCGCGTGATCAATGCGGCTGTGGTACTAGTAGTTAGCTTCTTTCTACATCTAGCAGGTGGCGGTTTGTTTGTTTTTATTCTTTCATATCTGTTTTTGTTCACGCAGACGCCCGTTCCAGACGCACTGACCCCACTTTTTCTTTTTTTTTGTCGCCACCTGTTTGTATCAGTTCCTCTGTCATGTGTATAAGAATTTATTATTCCAGCATGATCACTACACTACTAAGCTGGGTCGAATGCAGGCTGGGGCAGCCGAATGTCGATGTATGCAAAATGCAAAACAACCACATGCGCTGCGTGAAAGTCAACGCACAAGCGGTCAAAAGTAATCCGGAGCCGCCCGCTACGGCGTCTGCCATATCGCATGAGACGCTGCGACAATAATCCGACTTTCGCGCGCACGTTAGCGCGTCAATGGGGCTCATCTCGTCATCCTCATCACAACTCCATTCAGCTCTGATGGATGTGTCGTCCTCCAGTTTGACAACAGGCGGTCTATGGTCAACAAAATCGTCGATGACATGGTCCAGTTTCCTCATCCCATCTTCCTTACTAATAGCATGCTGCACGTAATTCTTCCATTTCTCAGCAGTCACTTGCATGATGCCTTCCCAAACCAGCGGCTCAACGTCTTAGAACTTGAACGTCTGTCATGTTTTGACTGGCGACGAAGCCCTTGACATCGCTTCAAACAAGCACTATCGGGTTCAGTTGGCAGTATTACGGTGGCAAGCGCACAACGAGACGGCCAGCAGCTTCGGCGATCCAGTCTACACGGTATCGGTCCCCACCTGTGTTCACTTTGTTGACAAGCTTCATGAGATCAGCCTTCACCATGTCGCTACTCCACGCGACACGTTTTCTGGGCGCTCAAGTCTGTATGTCCTTTTTTGAGGCTAGTCATCCGCCGCACTTTATCCAGCTTCACAGAATGATATGGCTCGTTGTCCATCACTGTAACGCTGCCGGCGTCTTCGGGGACAACATTCGGCCCGCCTTCAACGTCTGCGTTGTCCACTGGTAAAGCGTTCACTCGCTCACCTGATTGAGTTTTGCCGTCCTCTTGATGAACGCATTCGTACCTGAACTGCCCTCGCTCTCGACGCGAAGCACTTCAAGAAGCCAACTGCGATAGCCTGCTTGGAAAAACAGCGCACTGTTGGTGTAGGGTACACAGGCGACAGAGCCGACTCAGCCGGTGCCATGTTGAAAAATGGCGACGCATCACTACCTCGCAGCAAGCCTCTGCAGAGCTGTGTTCGTACGGGCTTTGTCTGTTAATTTCACCAGTGATTAAAGCACTCTATGCTATTTAAATGTACCTGTCCAAACTATGCTTTCAGTTCCTGTGCTGATTGTTTGATTAATAGCCCAATACTACTCAAATATTCAAATATAGTTGTACTCAAATATAGTTCTACACTGCTCAAATATTCGAGGGACTATTTTTTGTGTTCCAGCAGCCCTGATTGGACGAGGGGGCTCAGCCTTCCGTAGTGCTGCAAACATCTTGTGAGACGAAGTATAGGTGGGAGGTGTGGTCGGGAGGTGGCTGGTGGATGGTGCTTCTCATGGGTGGAGACTTCTCTCTCCTATGCTGCAGACTAGCTAATAGACACACTACTACAATCTACGGCACTACAGACAGACTACGACAGATTTATTCGCTAGTATGCGTCATCGCTGCCGAGGCATGAGTTCAGCTGTCATCTTCTTCGCACGCAGCCCGTTGTTGATGTTGGATTCTTGGTTCGGTCCCGCTTTGTCTCAAAGGAAATGGGGCACGGATGGCCTTGATGTTCGCGCTTCCCGGAGCTTGCTAACTTCAGTCAACCAATCACTGGCTGCAAATTCTTCTTGAGAGATTGGGATGCCTTCTACGGTGGCCTTCTTGGCGAACTACGGCGCACGGGCATGGTCCACGGCGGCGCCCAGCTGGCGAACACTACTGCGACGCAGGTGGCGAACGCCACTGCGACGCGGAGCCCCGTATTCGTCAGCGCTGCGCGGTAGGCCTGCGCACACAATAATGGACGATTGGACTTAAGGAGCCAAGGTATGCAGCGCGAAATTAACGGGTTCTTCAGAAAGTTGTTTTGATCACAAACTGCCATCTCGTGCGACTCTGGTTGGCAGGCCGGTGTTCAAAACTAGTGCCGGTGAGATTCAAAGCCACAAAGTGATGTATTTTCCCGAGCTACTCAGAGTACTGTTGCCTATTTTTGAGCCCAGAATACCACATATCAACTATCAGCAATGCGACCCGCGTCCTCCTTATTTCACACTATGCTAGAGCAGGGGTTCTCAAACTGGGTTCCGCGGAACACAGGGGTTCCGCGGGCTGGCTTCTTGTGTTCCGCGAGAACCCTCACCGGTCCTGACGCGGCAGCTGATATGAGACTGGATCTGAGTGCTACTTAGCCATGCTTTGACTTGCTCTTAAAAGGGAAGCAGTACCACCCATTACATTAGTATTTGTATTAATCTGTGCAATAAACATTTAACTTTTGCAGCTCTCTTTTGAAAAATGCACTCGACAACATTGCTGGTAAGTGAAAGCAGGGGGGGGGGGGGGTTCCCTGGAACTTATTGAAGGCTTTTGGGGTTCCTCCAAGCAAAAAAGTTTGAGAACCCCTGTGCTAGAGTAAATGCTGTTGCTTTAACATGTTGCATTAGCGTAAGGCCGTCACACATTCATCACATCGACGTATGGAAAGCAGTTCAGGTGTATACAACTAGCGTATTCAATGTCATGTGCTTAAAATTTACATTTCCATTCAATGCAGCTTGCTTTTTTATTGCGAAAGTAATACTACGCTCATGAACGGCTTTTAATGTAGCGGCGGCCGGTACCCACGTTGGACCTTTAGAATGACCTCTGACGTCATACCATAGTGAAAGATGGGCTACTAAGTCGAGTTGTCGCGCAGCGGCGCCCGGTAGCCACGCGTGACATTTAGAATGACCTCTGACATCATGCCATGCCTAGTGACGCCATAGCGTGACGCCATACCAGGGTGAGAGAAGGGCTACCAAGTCGGAGTCGTCGCGCAGGCGGCCACTAGCCACGCGTGACCTGTAGACGCGGCGCACTGCGTTCCTTCTTTTCGAGGCGCTACGCTTTTGCTTTCGCAACCCGCAACGCTTAACCAAAGCTAAGCCCCCGCCAATTATTGTGAGTATATGCGCGCGAGCGAAGGTATTTTACACCAGTGCACTCTTCACAGTCGAAATGTAGGGTAAAAGGTATTTTTTTGAAACATATCCCTTACTTTGTGCTTATGTTTACTGAATGCAGCAGCTGATATCCACTAAACTTCAAGGAGCTCTGCTGACAGACTTTCGGTTGGACTTCAGATTCATCGAGGACACTTCTGAACAAACACACATTGCTCCGTTTTTATACCGTGAGCTACATTGGCCACAGTCTCGCCATTTCGCGCACTCTTTTGTTCGACCATACTGCGCATGCGCTAGGAGCAAGTGAAGTCACTACGCACAGCTGGCGTGCCTCGCCGCGCGGGCTCGCCGCTGTGGTCTACTGCGCATGCGCGAGGAGAGTGCGCCGTGTGTATAAATGCGTAGGAATACACAGCTACTCCGCCGTGTTCAATGGAGGAAAACGCCAACGCAATCAACACAACGAACGCCGACGGCCTATGGTTTCAGCGCCGCGTTTCGGGCAAAACCTTGTCAATGCCTGCAGCCCACATCTCTCGCATCACCCCACGTACAGCCTTTGTCAAAAGTTTGGAGCCCCTGGGGTTTGCTTCTGAAGCACACTGTCCGGTTTAGTGATGCATCTCCAGCGCTCCAAACTTCCTGAAGGTAAGATTTCTGGTCCTGCCTCCTCCAGTAGGTAGAACTACCACGAATGTTACGAAGCCCACCACGAAGCCCACTGCGAGGCTTAGGAACAAACCACCTTGGCTCTAAACTTTTGACAAAGACTGTATCTATAAGCACAATTCAGGCGTGTACTGACCCAGGCAGCATTTATGCCCACTTCCTGAATTTGAAACGATCGGAGTGTAAAAAGTTGTCAACGCCAATGTCAATGAACACTACGAACGCCGGCGGCCTATGGGTTCAGCGATGCCGAAGGAATATTGCTTAACAACGAGGAGAACAATAAGAGAAACCGTAAGAAATAACGCTTCACAGTTGATACTGCGCATTGTCTCGTCTTTATTTACTCACAATTACACGTCCCAGAATGTCAAGATTTATCCGGAAGGAAACCAAGCTAATCACAACCTTAACCAAGATACTCCAATACCAAACGCTGCGTATATTCTGGCATAGCAGAGCTAAGCCAGGATATATGCAGCTAAAGCAAATTTTCTTCCTCCGCTAAGCGCTCCTGTTTCCAGCAATTCAGTGCCTGTGTCTTGGCCACTCCGCCGTAGTGCGCTTATGCCATCTTCATTTCAGGCCAGAAAACCAACCAGCCATACTTTCAGTTTAGCGCCTAGAGTTCGATGCTGCGCTGACACCTGTTTAGAGGGAGTATAATGGCCCATGTACATGAAGAGAAGGTTCTCAAATTTTACCTTGAATGGCCATGTGGTGTTGAAGAGCTCACGCATATGCGAGATTTGTAATACTGTGATTTCAGCTGACGATAGACGTCAGCTTTTATTTCAAACGTAATTTTACGTTCTCGTCACTGTGCTGATGACACACCTTCCGTTGTGTGTATGTTGTTATTCAGGCAATAAAGAAGAAAGCGGCTATGGTGCAGTGGTCTATGCAGTGCCAAGCGAAGCTGATCTGTTCGCGCCGGCCGGCGCTCATGTACTGAGCATGTCAAATCAAATAAAATGAATTAAATACACATAAAGGGAACCGTAGATAGTGATATACATCAGTGAGGCAAGCAGCAACACCGCAATTAAGGCTTTCGCCTTACCTTACTTAGGTCCACAAACTGCCCCCCTCAATTTGTTTTCTTTTGTCTCCTAACGCTGCTGATGGCGCTACAGATAGGCGTTGTCGTGGAAAAAGATGAGAAGGATGAAATGACGAAACGCGAAGTGCAAAACAGAAACAGACTTGTAAACTTACCTAGTATCACATTTCATGCACTACCAGGGCTGACTGCTAGGACCGAAGGGATTACTTCCTATGGCTTCACCTCCGGTGGGGTGTCTACACACCCATTTTCGGGCCCCTCATGCGTCATCCAGCCCTCTAGTGGAGATCAGTGGCCGTGCTGAAGATTTGAATTTTCGTGCGAGGCAAGTTTTTTTTATGATTTGGCAAGCGAGCTTTCCAGCAAACGAGTATGGCAGGCTTTAGAGGCCCGTTCATGCCCCTCATTCAAGGCAGTTATTGAATAATTGCAGTCAAAATACTGTAATTTAAATACTTTATCGGTTATTTGTAAGCAGTCAATTACATCTCTGGCATAATAATTTAGTAATGTAATTGAGCGTTGTCAGCTACATATCTGAAGGCCATTGCGAGATAGCGAAGCATGCTGGCGCATTGCCCACTTTAGGTTACATGGAACATATACTATAGATACCACCGAAAGACAAGATTGAACAGCCGCCGACGTAGCTCAGTTGGATTCCATGTAGCAGTAATTTCATAGCACAGTTAATTATTTCCCAAATTACTTTCATTAAAAGGCACTCCGTCCATTTCAACCGGCGGAACATCCGAGACCGCCGTCTCTTCAGAGTTCCACGCTTGACCTTATTCACGACGGGCATCAAGGTATTAACAGTGTCAAAGCCATTGCTCGAGAGCCAGTATGGTGGCCTGGAATAAACAGCCGCATCCAAATGCTCGTCTCTAACTGCGCCAAGTGCGCTGAAACACGCGTTCAACGCGCAGAACCGATGTTGCCTTCGCAGCCTCCAAGTCTTCAATGGCAGGAGGTAGGAGTAGACCTTTACCATCTGAATGTTCAAGATTATGTACTGCTGGTCGACTACAGATCACGCTTCTCAGAAATCATCATCTCCGTTCAACAACAACACCGCCAGTCATCGCAGCCATTAAGAGCGTCTTTTCACGCCACGGCATTCCAAACGTCGTCCGCAGCGACACTGGTCCACAGTTTTCATCCAGTGACCTCGCTGCCGTTCCACAGGCGTATAGCTTCAGGCATGTCACCAGCAGCCCATATTTTCCGCAGTCCAATGGGGAGGTGGAGAGGATGGTGCGAAGCGTCAAAAACCTCCTGCACAAAGCCGACGATCCTTTTTTTTTGAACTTCTGGCCTACACGGACACTCCTGGTATGAACAGTGTGAGCCCTGCACAGCTTCTTAGGCAGACGCCTACAGACGAGAGTTCCCAAGTAGCACAGCAACTCGAGCCAGGTTGGGCCCCGTCGCATTCTTTTAACCTGCGAGATCGAGTTAATC
Source organism: Amblyomma mixtum (assembly GCF_055824585.1). Lineage (NCBI taxonomy): Eukaryota > Metazoa > Arthropoda > Arachnida > Ixodida > Ixodidae > Amblyomma > Amblyomma mixtum. The sequence goes on along the minus strand of NC_143014.1, from coordinate 227,028,554 downwards.
GGAGGGCGCAGGCACAGGACTTTAACCGGAGACATGCATCCCAAGTACAGCGTCCACTTCAGACCGGTGAGCAAGTCTGGGTGGGGGACGTAAATAGCCCTGCGATGGTTCTGGGACCAGCCCAGCGTCCCCGGTCGTACTTCGTGGAGACCCCGAAGGCTGTCCTCCAACGTAATTGCCTGCAACTAGTCCCAATGACCAATCCCTCAGGTTCCGACGGCTCTGCCGAACCAGTCGCCAGAGAGGAGCCGCCCAAAACGAAGCCATCCCGTAGCGAGTCTACTACTGCAGGGCCCACCACATCGTCTTCGTCTGCTTCACCCAAGCCACAACCTACTTAACCAATTCGTGCGTTGCGGTTTCTAAGTATGATACGGAAGCCGAAAGACTGTACTTGTGCGGCGTAGTGTTGTGCTTACTGTTCCTTCTTAAACAAGGGGGGATGTAGTGCGTGTGAGTTACGCTAGGTGGCACCATTGCTTCCCGGCTATATATTTGGGTTCAATAAAGCCTGATGGTCTTTGGCCTGCTGGGTGGCGGTGTGTCTCGTTTGAAGTTCGTGCTTATTGAAGCACATCCCGCTACAGGGAGGACTAGACAGCGCCAGTGTTCGCGGAAAGCGCGGCGTCCATGGAGGATGCTCTTCTGGGCACTTTGCAGGTATCGCCAGGAACGCGGCATTCACAAAGGCCGCGAACGCGCCAGCAACGGTAAGTGCTCTAGATATTCATAGAACAGTTTGAGACGGCTCAGGTGTTTCTCCAATGGCTACTCAATTGAGGCGCTACGTAAGATGTTACCACTCCTGTGTAGAGATCACAGGCTCATAGACCAGCGGTGCCAGGCAATAAAATTTCAATATATTAAGCTGAAAGCATTCATGTTTTGGGTGTCCTCCCAACCAGCAGTGCAACTGCAACTGATGTCAGTTGCCTTGCTTGTCCTGTTGAAAGTACGACTTTGTCTCGGTCAGAAAGTGCACAAACCTTGGAAGGTATTCGCTTCACTATATTCTATGCCGTGGGCCACAAAATAGCGCTGTCAATCAGATGCTTACACCACACGTTAACCCACTGGTACGTTGCGTTCATTATTACGGACGTCCCTTTCCTCGTCGCCGAGTCCTGGCCATGATGAGCGTCATCATCTCCACGGCCTTCGCGTGGATGGTGGCCAACGGCGGCAGGTTCGTGGAATGTAGCGACACCAGCAGGTCGAACAGGTAAAACCAGTACGTGACTGGACCCTCCGGCACGCAGGGCCTAAAGTCGTCGAAGAACAGCACGCCGCCGTACAACTTGGACACTGCTTCTGAACTGCGCATTCCCACGGTGTTCGCAACCGAACGCCTGTGGTCCACCAGTGCGATGCTGGAGAGTCTTGTAAGCGCTGAACTGAGACACATGACCGAAGCACTGGTGGGCGAGTTAGCCTGTTGCTCGTAGTGACCACCAATGTTGGTCTTGTCGCCCAGGAATATGGACAGCACTCGGTTTCGAATCGGCGTGGCGTCGATGCAAGACTTCCACGTTAGCTTGTTGTCCAGGTGCATGTTGTCTCCCACTGCTTAGATGTTCTTGAGGGTTATGGGATATACAGATATCCCTCGCCGCCCCGCGCCGAGTCACGAGACGAGAGCGCACGCCGCAGGGAATGGGGAGAGGAGGGCACTCGGCAACTCTCCTCACCCCAGCTCGGACGTGACGTCACGCCTACGCTCTGGCGTCTTAGGGAAGGGGTGAACGACTCCTCCTGATTGCAACAAGTTGCTCAAGAGGGAGGCAATGTCGTAGGGGTTAAAAGGCGAAGTTCGCGCGGGAACGGGGGACTGGCCCTCTCTTCTCGCCGCGGTGCTACTGCCGCTCTGCCCTGCCGACCCCTGTCCTGTCCGCGCCCTCCCGGATTATCCAACGCCAGTCGACGACGACTTGGTAAGCTGCTGAACCATCTATTATCGGATAGAACATTCTTCCGCAGTGTGCTTTGCCTTGCGCTAGGTAAATAAACGGTTTCCTAGCGTACTCTGTTCGTTGCCTACTTCGTCCGAACCCGCCGTGGCTGTGACTTTGCGCCACGGGTTGGGGACACGAGAACGCCCGCGCATAGCTGGCACGGAAGCGCGCCTTCCCGGCCGGCTGCACGCGAGTGACCCCATATCTTGGCACCCGAACGTGGGGCGAACTAGGCATTGAGCAGTGTACTTTGTTGGAGCGAACGACTGTCGACGCGCTAACAAAGTATGGCAGCTGATAGGCCTGACTTCCAGTCGTTGTTCATGCTGTCAGAGCTAGCGGCACAGAGCCAGGGCTCCCTACTTGACTTGCCTTTGGAAGGCGTAAATCTCGAGTGTTCCACGCGGAATAGCCGAGTTGCATTCCTGGGCGCGTCGGCAGGACTTAGGCCTGGTACGGAGGGCACCACATCGGGCACCTCGCCGCTCCGTGGTGCGAACAATGGGGCGCCTAGGCCTCATTGTTCGACGCCATCAGCGGCTGCGCCCAACTCCGGGGGCGTTAGTCCGCAGTCATCCGAGGTGCTCTTGCAGAACGCGATGCAAGTTGTGCAGAGCTTAGCGGGTATGTTGCAAAACA